>NC_068390.1:16822527-17176515 GCF_023724105.1 Carassius gibelio | reverse complement strand
AATACCGCTATTTCAAAAAATGCTGATCTGCATTTAATAGATCTGTTAATCAAAAAAACCTAAGGTATTCCGGTTTCAACACTATATTTCATATTAGAATGATTTCTGAAAGAGTCTGTGATTATGTGAGTAATGACTGCTAAAAATTCAGCTGTGGCATCAAAAGACATTTTAAATATATATTAAAAAGATATATTAGAAATAGAAAGCAGTTATTTTAAATTGAAATAACATGTCAGGATATTAATGTTTTCTGTATTTTTAATCAAATAAATGCAGCCTTGGTGAGCCTAAGAGACTTCTTTCAAAAACATTAAATCTTACTGATCCTAAAATTTAGAACGGTAGGGTAAGGTTAAATAAAACAATTCACCCAAAAAAGACAATTCCTAAAAATATATATTTTTGTGTCACACATTCGACATTAGGGTAAGTAAATGATGACAGAACTTAGATTTTTGGGTTGAACCGGTAACATACTGGAAGCATTCAAGAATTATTAATACATTTGTATACAAGATTTTTATTTTTAAACTCCCACTCTTCAGTACTATCATTTTGATATGAAATTTTTAAAAACGAGGATGAGTTAAGTCCAGGAGTTGACCAGAACTTAAGCCTGTTTTGATGAATGAGGTGATAAATATATGAGGTCTAACACATAGCAGTGACTGTTGGTTACTGCACAAATGAAAATGAAACCACATCAAGCGTACTTTTACCAGAATGTGGCCCCCTAATCTCAGTTTTCCTGTACTAAGATCCAAACAAACTAAAACAGAGAAAAGTTTTTTTCATCTTGTGTGTGGTGTGTGTCTGACCTCTTCTAGGACTCTCATGATTGAACAAGATCCCATTCACAGCAAAGAGGTTATAGGCTTCCCTGAAGTTTACCACTATCCAGTATGCATAGAGTTTAGCAGCACCTGCAAAAAAATTAGATACATCCGTGTATTTATTTATTTACCCCAAAATTTGAAAAACACAGCATGTTTTTAGATGTGTGTGCTGACCATAAGGGGATCGCGGGTAGAATGGTGTGGTCTCCTTCTGGGGAATTTCCTGTACTTTCCCGTAGAGCTCGCTGGTGGAGGCCTGGTAGAAGCGGACGGTGTCAGTTAAACCGCAGGTCTTCACTGCATCCAGCAGCCGTAGGGTCCCTACACCGTCAACGTTTGCGGTGTACTCAGCCAGGTCAAAGGAGATCTGACAAACACAAGGCATTTATGCATAAGACTTAAATGTGAAAGTATACAAGTAAATGGCTAAATACAATTCGGTCCATTGACATAACTCAATAACATAAGCCAAGAAGTTGGCAAAATAAACAATTTAAGGAAAAATGAAAACAAGTAACTGCCTGGTAATATAATTCAGTGCAAAACCCTCTGAATCTTCCTCTCTACACTGTAAAAAATAATTCAGTGGCTTAGTAAATTTCACAAAAATAAAGAGCTATATTAACTTAATAAAATCTTTTGAAATCATTTAAGTGATATTTTGAGTGGGTCAGATTAAAAAGAATAATTAAAAATCCAACAAATAATTTCTCTAAAATTTACATATATTATTTAAGTTTATGTAATGAAAATAAATAAGTATTTAACTAACTAATTATATTTTTTATATACCTTCAATATTTCTGGTGAATTCTAATAGAAATATTTGATAATTATTTACTTGTACTGATCTGTTTTAGAAACTAAAATTATTAAGTATTTCCAACCAATTTTCCTAAATAAAGTTCCAGCTTAATAAATGACAGTTTAAATAAATTGAGTAAATTTCGCGGCTAAAGTGATCACGTGTGCAGCTCCGCAGGAAAAAAAAATCTGCTTTCCTCAGCAGCGACGACGACTAGCCATACACCTCACAGCTCCTGGTAAGTAACGTTAGTCAGCTAATCCTACTTACGTTTGTAACACTTTATTAAAAAGTTAATAATTATTAAGCATTTTCTAACAATTGTCTTTGTATTTTATGTCATATTCAACAAGTTTCGTAGCTTAATCGAAGTCACCTGAAGGACGGCTTTCCTCAGCAACGGCAAGACCCGCACTCCTCTCATATTGTGGTACGTTATGTAATTTAGCCAGCTAATACTAATTATGTTTGTAATGTTTAATTCAGAAGTTAATTATTAAGGATTTCCTAACAATTGTGTTTGTATTTTGCATTATCTTAAGAAGTTTAACAAGTTTCGCGGCTCAAACAAGAGGCACCTGTCACTGAAGGACTGCTTTTCTCAGCAACGACGTGAACAGCATTACTCGAATTTCCTGTAAGTAATGTAGTCCTTTTATAACTATGTATATTTGCAAAAATGTTTTCAAAAGTTGATTAAACATTGACCGTGTGTACGTGTACATAACAGTGTAACGTTAGTTTTCGAAGTTAGTTAGTAGGGCAGCCATATGTATGTTAGTTTTTTTTTTTTGGAGTGGGTTAACGTTTGTACTATTTGGATCACCGTTTATTTCAACCGCCATTTGAAAGTCTAACGATAAGTGTACCGTGGTCCAGCAACTATAACTATAACGTTACATGCCCAATGGAAAACGATTTTGTACAGGTTCCCCTTTGGGGTCAGTGGCTTGTCAAAAGGGAACACATCATTTATGAACTTTCAAATGACAAAATTCTTTCTTGTAAAAAGCTGTCACGTTGTTGTAAAACATCATAATTACTACACGAACTCAAGTATGAGCTCTTAAATCACCACTACAGATACGCCATGCAAAAGTATTTAAAATGGCGTGGACATAACATAGACTGGTGCGTTTTAATCAGCTCCCACTATAGGGAGTCGGACAGTTTAAGGCCTGCTCCATTGTAAAATCATTCTAGTGCACTGAAACCTAGATCACATACAATATCGGTCAAAAGTTTGAAAACCGTAAGCTTTTTAATGTAACAAATCCAGACCTGGTGGGTATTGAAGGACAGCGGAGGCTGGGGGAGGGGTACGTTGTTTTAATTGAGTAAACTTACTAAATTTCTTAAGAGTGTGTTTAAATATATTCATTTTGATTTGAAATTATTTGTAATATTTTTGTTCCCTGAAACAGATCAGTTTAATTTTCCATCCTTAAATAAATTGATAGAAATTTCACAAATATATTATGTGTATTATAAATAAACAATTTGTTAGTCTAATACTAAATTGTTTTAGTGGAAAAAATAAAATATAACTGTACATTTTAGATAAAATAAACTGTTGTATTTTTAGTCCGTTAATATGTTTACATCTATGCATTTGGCAGACACTTTTATCCAAAGTAACTTACATTGCATTTCAAGGTACACATTTACAATTTAATCAATTTTTGCTAGCGCCGACGCTCTACTGTTTGAGCTACAGGAAAGCCATCTTTTGTATAATCAAGTGAACTATATTCAGAGATTTTATTAAGTTAATAAAGTTAAATATTACTGTAATATTTACTAAGCCACAGAATTATTTAGAGGGTTAAGGGTTGAGTGTGAGGGTTAATGCAATGCATATTTTTTTCAAGTAGTGCAATTAAACAAGTTTTTTTGTTTCAAAACCATTAGCCATTTTACTTAAATATTAAACATGTTTATAAAGAAATTGGTTGAAATAATGCAGACCTCAATAAAAGCCTATAGCATTGATTTACAGCATAGAAGCTCGCAGTTGGTCTCTTTTCGTTTTTCTTTTAGGTTTATTGTTAAAAATAAATGTCCCTATGTAGAAAATTAACCTGTCCTCTTGTTAAGAAGAATGCTGTTAATTTTTGCAACTCCTCCCCCTAGTAAACTTTGTTTGAGATTTTACCTATCATATGGTCCAACAGAATGTTTGCTTCTTCAGGTGCTATTTGTTTTGTGTATTTGTCACTTTCTTGTAACATTCAGTTTTGAATGTTAGCTCTTACCAGTTATCTTTAAAATTTGCCTGTAGGGTTCAGCTGATCTACCCGTCTTCGTACAAGCAGAGTTGGCAGAGGAGGTCATAAAAATCTACATCCTTCGGAACAATAATGGGGCAGTCAGCGACGTAATCTTGGGAATCTCAGCAGAGCCTGCTGCCATCTTTCAGGAGTCACATTGGATTTGAGATATCCCAAGACCCACAAATACAGGTCCTTCTCCAAAAAATAGCATATTGTGATAAAGTTCATTATTTTCCATAATGTAATGATAAAAATTAAACTTTCATATATTTTAGATTCATTGCACACCAACTGAAATATTTCAGGTCTTTTGTTTAAATACTGATGATTTTGGCATACAGCTCATGAAAACCATAAATTCCTATCTCAAAAAAATAGCTTATTTCATCTGACCAATAAAAGAAAAGTGTTTTTAATACAAAAAAGTCAACCTTCAAATAATTGTTCAGTTATGCACTCAATACTTGGTGGGGAATCCTTTTGCAGAAATGACTGCTTCAATGCGGCGTGGCATGGAGGCAATCAGCCTGTGGCGCTGCTTCGATAGCGGCCTTAAGCTCATCCAGGGTGTTTTGTCTTGCGTCTCTTAACTTTCTCTTCACAATATCCCACAGATTCTCTATGGGGTTCAGGTCAGGAGAGTTGGTAGGCCAATTGAGCACAGTAATACCATGGTCAGTAAACCATTTACCAGTGTGAGCAGGTGCCAGGTCGTGCTGAAAAGCGAAATCTTCATCTCCATAAAGCTTTTTAACAGATGGAAACATGAAGTGCTCCCAAATCTCCTGATAACTAGCTGCATTGACCCTGCCCTGGATAAAACACAGTGGACCAACACCAGCAGCTGACATGGCACCCCAGACCATCACTGACTGTGGGTACTTGATACTGGACTTCAGGCATTTTGGCATTTCCTTCTCCCCAGTCTTCCTCCAGACTCTGGCACCTTGATTTCCAAATGACATGCAAAATTAGCTTTCATCCGAAAAAAGTACTTTGGACCACTGATCAACAGTCCAGTGCTGCTTCTCTGTAGCCCATTTCCTGCACATGCCTGTGCAGGGTGGCTCTGGATGTTTCTACTCCAGACTCAGTCCACAATCTTCCTCGGGGTCCGGTCACCTCTTCTTGTTGTGAAGCGTTTTTTGCCTCACTTTTTCCTTCCCACAGACTTCCCACTGAGGTGCCTTGATACAGCACTCTGGGAACAGCCTATTCGTTCAGAAATTTCTTTCTGTGTCTTACCCTCTCGCTTGAGGGTGTCAATGATGGCCTTCTGGACAGCAGTCAGGTCGGCAGTCTTACCCATGATTGCGGTTTTGAGTAATGAACCAGGCTGGGAGTTTTTAAAAGCCTCAGGAATCTTTTGCAGGTGTTTAGAGTTAATTAGTTGATTCAGATGATTAGGTTAATAGCTCATTTAGAGAACCTTTTCATGATATGCTAATTTTTTGAGATAGGAATTTTGGGTTTTCATGAGCTGTATGCCAAAATCATCAGTATTAAAACAATAAAAGACCTGAAATATTTCAGTTGGTGTGCAATGAATCTAGAATATATGAAAGTTAAATTTTTATCATTACATTACGGAAAATAATGAACTTCATCACAATATGCTAATATTATGAGAAGGACCCTGTACTCACTTGAGTTGTTCCAAAAACTGTTTCTTGAGCTGGATCCTCCAAAACTCTGTTAATGTTCAGAGGTTAAAAAATTATCTTCTTGCATAGTAGTGGTTCATGGTCATCCCACAGAATGGGTTTTCCTGATGGAAGTGTTTCTGTTATTGGATTAATTCTGTTGAAGACATAGTTCACCCCAAAAGATGATGTTGTCATAATGTACTCGCCCTCAATTTGTCCCAAACCTGTACGAGTTTCTTTCTTCTGTTGAACACAAAAGATATTTTAAGTGAAGTGACGTGACATTCAGCCAAGTATTAAAGAGTGTTGGTTAACGCAGTTAAAGGTTGCCATTGACTTTGCATAGTATACTTTTTTTTTTTTTTTTTCCTATCATGGAAGTCAATGGCAACTTTCAACTATCTGTTAACCAACATTCATTAAAATATATTTTGTGTTCAACAGAAGAAAGAAATTCGTACAGATTTGGGACAACCCGGGGGGGCGAGTACATTATGACAACATCATCTTTTTGGGTGAACTATCCCTTTAATATTGATGTAAGTGTTGCTTTTATATTTTTTTATGGTTTAATGTTGAGTGTGACTGCAAATGGCTGGTATGCACCAGGAACAAAGTAAGATGTCATTTCTCTTACGGCTATCGTATTTTACATGTAATCTACTTGAATACTAAGATGGATTAAATGTTTCATAAGGTTTAATCATTTCCTTTATGGCTACTTTACAGTTTTTAATTTTTGCAATCTACTGGAATATTAAAATGGATACAATGTTTCAAAGGTTGATTTTAGACTTTGTCTTATGTTTAATTGACAAATAAATTTTCAATAAAAAATGTGTTTCTTTCTTTATTTGGTTTTATTATAATAATTATAAAGGGTAAATGGTGTAAAAAAAACAAAAGTGAATGCAGCATTTTGATAATTTATAGTCCAATATTAAGTTAAATTCACTTTTACATGTAGTAAACGTAGCACATTTTTTTTGGTAAAATTTCATCCAATATTTCAATTATATCTACTCAATATTTTTTGTTTATTTTACATAGAATTACAGTTGTGGTGTTTTATAATTTTGATTATATCCAATTAATTTTATTTCTCATATAAAGTAATTCAGTTACTCAGATTTACTTAATTTTTTTACTGACAATTACTCAATTTAAACAGTATATTTCATTGATTTCACAGCTTTAAAATTTACTCAATTTTTTTGAGTGTAAAAATGTTTCACCAAAAAAATTGAGTAAATAATAGTTAAACTTTTTACAGTGTACTTGATATCAAGTGTCTTTGTTTGCATAGAGCTGTATGCGGTTACTGGAAAACACACAGAGCATAAAACAATTTGTCTTCTAGCTTATGTAAACTGGTTGAAACAACTAAATGTTGTATATGGATAACGGCATTCGGTGCATATCATTTCCAAGTCATTAATGCACAACACAACATTATCTAACAATGTATCATTATTGTATCATTAATATATGTATTAATGTATCAATATATATTAATGTATCATTATTATTTTAATAAGGAAAAATCACTAGTTTGATTTTAAACCTATAAAACTATTATACAAACAAATGTGATCTGAACTTTAAAAGATTTCAAACGCGCGGTCTCTGTTCTATCTTAACGAGTTCAGACATTCTCAATTCCCAAACACGAGCGAGTCGGGGAATCCCTGACTGAAACTGAGATGTTTAAGATAGGGAGAGAAAGCTGGAAACAGAAAAGACAGACAGGAACTGAGCAGGAGAAAGAGAGGGAGAGACTAACTCATCTAACCTGTTCCTCAAATTGGCCAAGCTTCTCAGAATCGCACCTACACGTTTTTTTTTTCCATCGAGACAAACCCTCGGCAACAGGCATGATCTACGAAATACCCTAGTGCACATCTGTAGCCACACCTCAGAGAGAAAACAAAGGTGACTGTCAGATGATTATCGTGAGACTGAAACGATATTTAAGTGTCTGCACAATGCAAATTCGCATCACTTTCAAGATAATCCTTATAATGCGCCAATGGATTGACATTATAGTTGTGTTGCTTGGCACTCATCCAATAGCTATCATTACCGCTGCTGGGATAATAGCTTAAGTTTTTTGGACTGTGAAAACATGCTCTTAATTGTGAGCTAAAACATTCAATCATACCAGTTCGAACTAAGAGAGACATGTTTCTGTCAAGTACAAGTAGATTTATGTTTTCAGATTGTGTGGAGAGCTTTCACCGCATCTTGCCGCGCCGCAAGCAATTTTCATTTCTTGGGCATTGTTTTTCTCCAAACATACAGCCAGGACAGGGATTTCACATGTCATAGATTTGACAAAATAGTGCTATTAGAGGAATGCCGATACCATAGTTTGCTGGTTCCAGCTGTTACTGCTAGCAGTAGCCATTGCGCTGATGTAAGTAAGTGTGCTGCGAACTCCAAAGTGCTCCTTCTATGCATTTGCAGCCTAAGAAAAGATGTGGAAATTACAGGGATTTTGTTGTTTATTTAAGTGTAGCCACATTTTACACGTTATCCGAAGTGAGCGGGAACGGCAGATAGAAAATTGTGCTGCAAAAGCAGTTTCTTCGTGTTTCCAAACTAACTTGGAACTGTCAGGGGGCAGGATTTATGTCTGACATTGGGAAAGTCCCCGTGGCCCGGGGCAACTCGTGCACAAGCGAACACTCTCTCTCTTTCGGCTCTACCTAATAGCGCTACCCTCCTGTCGATACTACTCCTACAGCCTTCACGGCTTCGGCACGTCAGGATTGGAATTCATCAGCTAATTAAATCTATGCTTGAGATGACACCAACTTCCCTCTCTCTTCTGCCTGCTCAACCAGACACGCTCACCTCATCATTCACTCCTTCCCTCAAACATAAACACACATGTAAACATGGCAACAGCCTGGATCATTATGGGCTGCGGTTGGGGTTGCCCCAGGCGCAAGTTGTCTGTAGCAATTGCAGAGCTCACATACGCTTGAGTGTGTGAGAACAGAGGGAGAGGTGGGGGGGAGAAACCACGACTGCGAATAATTAGGGAATCATTAAGCCCATTACAAATGTCCTCAAACCGTCTCCATCCTTGTAAAAACAAAGCTCTATTTTTAACAAATCTTATGTTTCTAGAAAACCTTTTTTTGTCTCATATAGCCCCAAAGCAGGGCTCATGAACCTCCTTTACTGACTCCAAACTAGAGAACTTTTTTTATTTTATAATTAGAATCAAACTCAATAAAAAAATGAAAAAAAAAAAAAACATAAATAAAGTTAAATGATTCAATTAATGAAAACTAAAGATGTCAATTTTGTTTTTACATAAAAAACTATAAATATTGAATTTATTTTAATGTATTATTAATAATAATTAAATGAAATTATAATTAATCATTTATTTTAAGAAATTAACATTTGTTTATTTACTTATTTAATAAGAAAATAACTAAATGTACAAAAAATGCATGCATTTATTGTTAAACAGTTCATTTCAAAAGCACGGGGGGAAAAAAAATCTTACATTAAATTTTGGGAGTTGCTGACGTTGGGTGATAGGGCTGGATAACAGTATTAAAAGTTCAGGTCTAGGCTTTGAGCAAACACTTCTAAAGGAAGAGTATAGTGCAATCCAAATAATCCGGCAAGATTTTCATCATGCCATTTCATTTGCTTGAGAACAGCACTGTCACACACAAGGTTGTGTTCAGCTCCTGACAGTTGACGGTTATACTTGTGCTGACAGCAACCAACAACTACCCCATGTGAGAGGTCTCTGACTGAACCAGCTCTCAGACACACACAGCACATGTTATGACAGTTGACAGGTGCTGTCATTTAGGAGCTTGAAAGAATGCGTTGAGCTATTGTGTGCTATGTGTGCTTATCTGTATGTCAAGAAGCCTACGCACATGAACACTGTTGAACCTCTGACAGTGCACAAACTGATATGCCAAGACCTGCATTGTTGAGCATCCATCCACCTCAGTTTTGTTAAAAACACTGAGCACAATAAACTTTAAGTTAACACAAAAATATCAAATATGAGTGCTGGACCTGCTTGTTTATTTTGAGAGAAGATGATGAATGCTTCCAAGCTATAAATATTTGTAATTATATACTCTGGTGTCTAGTACTGTAGGTCTCTCTGCAGACCAAATTCATTACCATATAATTTTTTGGCCAAATGTGTGTTGTTATTATATGCCATCCACTAAACCTTCTGAAACAATCCAGCTCACAATCTCAGACTGACTGTGACTTGTCCAGTTGGCAAAACTTCTAAGGCATTTGTTTTTAATGACGTTTTGGTGTTTTGAACATTGCTGTTGCAAATTCTGAATAAAATATGTAATGTTATCTAGCTGGCTAACATACGTCTTAAAAGAGGACAATGACTTGTCTTGAAACAGCAAACAAATTAAAATGATCACACAGCACTCTGAAATACTTGACTCTGATTGGTCTGATTTTTAAATATAATTAAATCGCAAAACTGACTGATTTCCTATCTTTCTGTAAAAGTCTCTTGTATAATGAGCCACTCAATAAAAATCTGTTTTCTACTAAAATGTATTTGTCAAGTAGCTTTGTAAAAATGTATCAGTCACACGTTTCTAAAAATAAAATGAATAATTTTTATGTGATGGGCCCTGTGAAAATATTGCAAGCGCAGAACATATTGAAACTGCTGGCCTGACTTGCTTGTAACGAATGGTTATTTGAGTTACTGTTGCCTTTCTATCATCCCTAACCAGTTTGCCCGTTCTCCTCTTACATTAACAAAGCATTTTCATCCACACAACTGCCGCCCACTGGATATTTTCTCTTTTGTGGACCATTCTCTGTAAACCCTAGAGATGGTTGTGTGTGAAAGTCCCAGTAGATCAGCAGTTTCTGAAATACTCTCACCCAGCCCGTCTGGCACCAACAGCCAGACCACGTTCCAAGTCACTTAACTCCCTTTTCTTCCCCATTCTGATTCTCGGTTTGAATTTCAGCAAGTCGGTTTCACCACATCTAGATGCCTAAATGCACCGAGTTGCTGTCATGTGATTGGCTGATTAGCAATTTGTGTTACCAAGCAATTGAACAGGTGTACCTAATAAAGTGGCTGGTGTGTACTGTATATCACATGATAACTGGTTTTATTCTGTAAACTGCTACTTTTCACCTCTCAATCAAGCATTGAGGTGCATGTGTTAGCCAATTCACAAAGACTGGCATATTATTCAGACATACCATGTCAGTCAGATTCCTTCAAAAATTTGAAAAGAGCTCAAATTGGATAAGTCAAGCCATTTTAACCCATTTTCTAGGACTGAATATTTCCAGAAAGACAATGTGTAGTAGACGACACATCTTCCTTGTGTTCCTTTGTCTACTGTGGCTTACATGAGGCTAGAGATGTTAAAACTGCAGTATTTTTCTGACAAGTTTAATGCCGTTTTAATCCCTGTATTAATGCCATCACAGCCCGATGCGCTTTTATGTTGCCACATGCCAAAGATGACACATTTTTTGGAGTAATTTCTTTTTCAAATTGAGTGACTCATACACAAATAAGAGCAACAACACCATTCTGTTGCCATTAACAAACTTTGTGAAGTGTCACACCACAATCTACTGCATGCTAAAACTGGCCAACATAATATGCACACAAACTAATTATCAGTGGGAGATTCATTAAACAAAATGAAAATGAATAAATGAAATTAACATAAAAAAATCAATATAAACAAACAGATAACAATATAAAAATGGATTAATAAATAAGTGCATCCAAAAAAAATAAAGTAATAAATAAAAGACAATAAAGAAAGCAAAAAGAATTAAGGACATAAAAGAAGATATATACATTTATATACAACATGTATATAAAGAATGATTAACTAAAAACTACAATTAGTCTACTGAGAAAAGAAAGTCTCCTTAACTATAATATATTATCTAATAATAATATTATTATTACAATTATTATTAAATAATAAAATACAACACATTGTAAATATCTAAATATTAATATAAAAATAAAAGCAATGTGTTGAAAACTATAAATAAAGATTATAATGATTAGTCTACTGAGAAGCACATTGGTGGGGGGGTATGTGAATGAGCATGTTATACAACATTGTCTACCACACAAACTAACATGTTTAAAATGCATCTGCATTCCCACCCTTACATGAGTGACAGAGATGGCAGCGCAGAGATTGTTATCTCTCATAATTAATCATTGCTTCATAGGTGCTGTCATTTACATAAATCAAACTCATCTTTGTAAGTGATGTAAGACCACTGAATAAAGGTCTGTTTGTTTGTGGTGACATCTGTCATTGCAGGTGACAAGAGTGGAATGATTTACACAAGCAATTAACTGTAAGTATCTGTGTGAAAGTTAGCTAACAAGTGTTACACAAAGTCTCCTAAACTGCAACCACAACCTTATTAAAAATTCTGTCGTCATTAGCTGAAAAGATTTTTATGCTGCACTTCACCCAAGTCCGATTATTTTTCAGCGTGTCATGCAATCCTGCTTTCTCTTGCCTGTTTGCTTTGTCACATCCATCTACAAACATGCACACAATGCTAAAGTCTTCCCAAGACAACAATTACACATCAAACACATTCACAAAAAAGACAAAAAAAAACATGATACATACTGCAACGCTCCAGTCCAACAACTGCATATTAGCTACAGATCTGTACTAATCCAAAGGCAAACACAAAGCGTATGCCAATCATCCCCTACTGTACACAGCACTATGATAAATGCTAAGAGATATCTGTGCAAACACATTCACAAACAGACTTTCACAGACGAAGAGAAACATACTAAACACTTAGAGGTAACAGAAAACAATACTAGCCCAAAAATCACCAATGCTATTTTGTGTTCTCAGTTTTTTTATTAAATCCAAACTACTTTAACATTAAACAAAATTTTACATTTTACATTTGAAAAGAAACTGAATTATGCATAAAGCTCTGCTAATCAAATAGGATAGATTAATTTATGGGTTTTCATAAAAATACACTTTGCAACCATCTGTGTGTGTGTGTGTGTGTGTGTTACTTGGCTCTCAATCTCAGCCTAAAAAAGTGCCACTTCAGCTCAATTTATCATGTGATTTGGTCAAACGTGACTAATTGTAGCGTACTGTCCCACGAGGCAGCTCTATTTGTGGTAATAACCGCAAGAACATTGCATGTAAAGTTCACTATGCTCTTTTTGTAGTAAAGCCGTGGTCACACACTGATGTTAAACCGACATTATGGTTTACAGTTACTCTTTTACTGTACCGGTTTACTGTACTGTCCCTGTGTTCCTGTCAAACAACATGCAGAAGACAAGGTCCTGACACGAGAGTCATTCACATGTAAATAGACGGCTTTATCTCTCCATTGTGTTTGCCCACACAGACCTCCTGAAGCTGGTATATCCCACCTGAATAATTCAAGGCTTGTATTATTGTGATCACCTTATATTTCATGCTGTTATGCATGTTAACAGGTGCTGCCCTACAAGATTTCCATTTTCATATTTGTAAATTTTAAATTAATTATTATATTTACAGATATTATTCAGGCACATAACAAAACAGAATTATTATTTTATATTATTATTTTAGTATAATCAATGATGAAAACAGCTGTGCTGCTTTGAATAGAAAATAGAAAGCCCAAATAACTGCATTTATTTAAAATATAAATATTTTTTGTAAAATTATAAATGTCTTTACTGTCACTTTTGAGTAATTAAATGCATCCTTGCTGATTAAAAATAATAATTTCTTTATTATTATTCTAATTTTTTTTTTTTTTTTTTTTTTTACTTTTACATAATTCATGGCTCTATAATACACCCGGCGCAATGCAACGCAATGCGCAGTGCAAGTGTGTTTTGCTAGTTTCAGTCCAGCGCCACGTCATTTAATAAGCAAATGCATTTTCACCCATTTATATATATATATATATATATATATAAGTTACTATTTTTAATGTTTTTGAAAGAAGTTTCTTCTGCTCATCAAGCCTGCATTTATTCGATCAAAAATACAAAAAAAACAGTAATATAATAGTTAATAGTTTTCTATTTGAATATACTTTAAAAAAATAATTTATTCCTGTGATGCAAAGCTGAATTTTTTAGCATCATTACTCCAGCCTTCAGTGTCACATGTAACATCCAGTCTATCACATGATCATTTAGAAATCTTTCTAATATTCTGATTTATTATGAGTGTTGGAAACAGTTCTGCTGTCTAATATATTTGATGAATAAAAGGTTAAAAAGAACTATTTTTTCAAAATAAAAAATTCTAATAATATATATTCTAATAATATATTTTCTATAATATCACTTTTTATCAATTTAACACATCCTTGCTGAATAAAAGTATTGATTTTATATAAAAAAGAAAGAAAAAAATTACTGAGCCCAAATTACTGACCAGTAGTGTATATTGATTTTACAAAATATTTAGATTTTAAAAACATAGCTTTTTTTTTACTTTTTATTCATCAAAGTATCCTAAAAAAGAATCACATGTTCTGAAAAAATATTAAGCAGCAGAACTGTTTCCAACTTTGATAATGAATCATCATATTAGAATGATTTCTAAAAGATCATGTGATAATGATCCTAAAAATTCAGCTTTGTATCAAAGAAATAAATATATCTATATATATTTATATCTATATATCTATATCTATATATATTTATATATTAAAAAAAAAAAAAATATATATATATATATATATATATATATATATATATTAGGGCCGGGACTTTAACGCGTTAATTGAGATTAATTAATTACACAAAAAATAACGCGTTAACTAAGATTAATTAATTACAGGAAAAACAATTCCACATTTTTAATAACTTATTTTTGCACCGCGGAACGTTTCTCACTGGATGAGTGTTGCCGGACCGATTATACTGAAGCATCAACTAGCGTTCGCATATCACGCAGCACATCGAGCCTCAAGTATCACCTAAACGCAAAACATATAGCAGCTAGCGTGGACTTTCACTTAATGTTGAACTATGTATTATTTTGTTGGTGCAACTGGCAGTTTATGTTGAACTATGTATTGTTTTGGCCAAGGTTATTGAGAGTTGGACCTGAGTATGTTATGGCCTCTGAAGCAACAGAGAGATGTTTTCTAATAGTCAGTGTTTCCAATGTTCTGAATGTAATTGACAGTATTGTGTTTTACTTAAAAAAACACTTTACAGAAGGTTCCAGCACCTATAAGCTTCCTGAATTTCTGAAATGTACTATTTCTAAATTGTTTCTAAATATGCTATTGCTACACTTAATGGCAAAAATTGCACTGGTTTGCTAGACTTGGTTGAACAAAAATAAACAATATTTTGTTGCTTAAGCTTATGTATTCAGTCATTATTCAATGGTATACTATAAATCCATGTGAAAATAAATTACTTCTCACTGTTCTCAGGTCAAATATTTATATGCGATTAAAATGCGATTAATTTCGATTAATTAATTACAAAGCCTCTAATTAATTAGATTAATTTTTTTAATCGAGTACCGGCCCTAATATATATATATATATATATATATATCCATGTTAATTGCAGAGATTGAGTGAGTACAAGAAAATCAAATGTTGTTATGCAACATTAGACCTGAATACCCCATGACATTATTTCAACTCATAGCATAGCATAGCTCATTACAGTCTTGATGCTTGTCTTCCTTCTGTCATTTATCCATCCGATTTATTCAATTAACTAGACTATATTCTCACAGACAAAAGACAGAGTGTGCATGGAGGGGAAAAAAAGCACATCACTTTCTTCCTGAAACATTCCTGTAAGTATAAACAAATATCCTCCAAAAACCGCCAAGTGGTACTCTCAAACAAAATAGCACTTTGCTGACCCCTGTGTGTAAAAACTGGAAACCAAGCATGTGTGTGTATGTGTTTTCTCTGCCACTCTCTCTGCCATATCCAAACAACGTGCGGTGAGTGAAAAATGTAAACTGCAATCAGAAAGTAGCAGTGATCTAGCGCTTCATTACTGCGGGCACTGATTGAAACGGCTATCTTTAATGAGCACTCCCGGCTAACGCACACACTTACAAGCCTAAACTGATGGGTTAATTAAATCAAGCTTGTTTATTTCTCTACATTCGTAGTATGACAGCAATCTTTAAATATGACCTACTCTCCCTTACACCTATGTCTGTGCTTAAAGTATATTTTATTCTTTATGCTGAGGAGTCACAGCAGTACAAACTCCATTTGTGACAGAGAGCATCCTGCTGTTATCTGTCATCACAGCAGATGATCCTCCTGATGGGACACCCAGAACACCTTCCATTCATTATAATGGATGCCTGTCCACTGGCCAATGTTTCTCAGTGAGTTTCCACCTGAATTATTTAGTTCCATATTACAGCAGCTGCTGTATTTATCTGTACGTTTTCAGCCCGCAGGTGCAGTCTGGATCTTTCCATCCTACTGACTTACAAGCCTACCATTGAGGCTTATGAATCATTTTAGACAAACAGTGACTCCAAAAAGTATTTGAACAGTTAAGCCTTATTTAAAAATGTATGAATGCACTGGAATTATAGAACAAAATATCAAACCAAGTCACATCTGTTTTAAATATAATATAAATATAGCTCAAAAACACTTATAGTAAATTTATCCATAAAAGCTGGCTAAAAAAAGTAGTATAACTTAAAAAGCATCACGAGTTTGCAGATGCATAATATAATAACGGATACATTTTTAATACTACTTGAGTGTCCAAATGTATGCCAATGCTTCTGAAGCCACTGTGGTTATTAAACACAAGTGGTAATTATTATGTAAGAACAATTATTGGGTGAAAACTGTGTAAGCATTGTGTTTAAAATGAGAGATGCAGGGGGGGTGGAGTGAAAAAAATTACAGTCTAAAGAAGGATTTAACGAAAAGAGTGCTGTGTCATGCGATAAACTGGAAAAGATGTGAGATGCGAGCAAAAAAACATGTCTGTCAAAAACACATTCTGTGTGATTGTGCTTGAAAACAGGAAATCAAAATTCACTCTATTCACTTTCTCAATAAAATGTCTCCGGTCTTATTACGGATGATTCATCAGTGCATGCTGTTCTATAAAAGTTTCCATGATCTCTCATCAAATGCAGTACATTTTTCTGCCTTTCATTTTTCTTATGTAACAAATGCCGCACGAGTGGGCTAAAATAACATTAACCGACAATATAACTGGCTGTCTGCTACAATCCATTCAAACTTCTGGTTCATTTGGAAATGCACCACATCACAGAAGACAAATGGCTTGCTAAATGAAGTTCCAGGCTTTTGAAGGAATGTGAAACCTCAGTCGTCATTTTCTCACTCTCATGACTTTACAGAAGATGTTGAGTACACGATGACTTTGGATGAACAGATCTTTTCAGTTGTTTTCTTTTTGTGGTTGAAACATGTTAAGCTGCAGCAAAACCATGACGCTGTCGTTTCTCTCTCTCTTTCACTAGAACTACCCAGTTGAGCACATTTCATTGGTTTTTCCTGTGACTGAGCTCATGAATTGCTAAAGGAAACAACGTCTCACTCGTATCCCTCCGCATTATCTCGTCCCCATTCTGCTTTTGATCTTCTTAATTCCTTCATCTTGCTCTCTCTGTTCCACTGCCGTTTGTGCTTGTTTCCCATAAATTACCCTGTGGAGCACCCACACAGAAGTTCACACACACCATGACGGCCAACTCTCTGACTAACATCCCCCTGACCTCATCCCAGATGACTAGACATTAGGGGTGTGGGTAAAGGAACAGAGAGTGAAAGAAAAGTCTTCTGTATTTGGTTAAGATTTTATTTCTTTCCAAAGTATTACTTGGATGGGGTCAGTTGTTCACCCCACTGACACTTAGAAAGAAACCTAAGTCATGTGGTGTGTGTGTATGTGTGTGTGTGTGTGTGTGTGTGTGTGTGCATTCAGCAGGATAGTTTGAGAGTAGACAAAGAGCATCTGTGTGAGTGAGAAATATAGAGAAAGGAAGCTAGATAGATGAGAAATTTGTACCTTGACGTGACTCTGCGCTCCAAGGTTGTATATTTCAGTGGGTTTGACTTCATTGATAATCTTTACCAAGCATGTGCTGTCCGTCAAGTCTCCATAGTGCAACTTCATGTCTATGAGGCACAGAATACAAATGAAATTTGACAAATAATCTGATATAGCTTACGGTCTACTGGAAAGTTTTAGAAAAGAAGTTCCTCCACATCGGCTTAAGATGAACTAAGCATGAACAATACTTCTACAGCATTTATTAATCTTAGTCGATGTTAACTTTACCATTTGCTAATGCATTATTAAAATCAAAAGTTGTGCTTGTTAACATTAGTTAATGCACAGTCAATTAACATGGACTAACAATAAACGACTGTATTTTTATTAACTAACATTAACAAAGATCAGTTTTAATAAAGAATAAATACTGTAATACATGTATTGTTCATTGTTTGTTCATGTTAGTTAATACACCAACTAACATGAACTAATGGAACCTTATTGTAAAGCGTTACCAGCGAATGCTACTAGACCCAATACAAAGATGTAAAATCCATGTTTAAAATGTTTATAAACTTGTTTACTGAGCCAAAAAAAAAGAAGAATAAGAAAAGAAAGAACAAAAAAGACGCCCATTACCAGATTGACTGGAGTGAAATAAGAGTTTCTAGATTTTTGTGCAAAACTTTGAATTTCATTTTGCTTTCAAAATCAGATACAGAATGAAAAACATATTTGGATGGCAAATATTTTACACAGAGGCTAATAAGTGACTTTATTACAATTTCAATCAGAAGGGGCAATTTTCTTCTCCTACCATTCAGGAAAAAAAAAATCCTGGTCAAAAATAAATTAACCTATTTTATGTGGATGAATTTGTTTAAATGGATGAAACTTTACCGCTGGCTGTTATCTGACACTTTTACAATTTTTGGTATGTTGGCACAAAGGAAGCTTGTTTCTGTAAACTAACTATCTTTACTGTACTTTTGGTGCCTTTCAGCTGCATTTTCTCATTGTAGGGCACTATAAACGTCCAGCATTTTTAGTTTTATTTTGTATACATCATAATTTTGGAGTGTGAATTCTGTTGTAGAACACTTTTGCGACTGCCATAAACAGGTGAACTCTTGTTTGTACAGAATGGGAATAAGCAGTTAAAAAAAGAGTGACAACCATATTTAGCCGCATTGTGTATGTGTCATTCCCTATATGAATAGAAATAGAAAACTTCTTTGTCTTCCCTGTGAAAAACTGCCTTTTTATCACAGAGAAGCCAGGCCAATGATTTTCTCAGACTTCACCCAAAATAAATAATTACCGTCCAAATAGTACTTAAGAATGTTTAGACTGCAACCATAAAGGAAAATCTTAAAATAATAAATTAAAAATACTGAATAAACAACTTACAAGCCTTATTGGATCCAATGCCTAGTGATATTTTACACAGGTTAGAAGACATACATGCATTTACAAACATAATAAACCATGCACATTATAGCCAGGTGTGTGGATGTGAAACTCACTTCCTTCTGTGTGCGTTTGAGGGTTATGATAAAGGTGCTCAATCCGGCCCGTGTTAAAAGAGCTGGACCTGCGGAGGATACCATGAACCTGCCGGAAACAAACAAAAACTTCAAGTTTTAATCTCATCTGAGTATACATGATTTTAAACAGAACATAAATAAACTACCACTCAAAGGACTGGATTTTTATTAAGAAATGTATACTTTTATTTAGTAAGAATACATTAAATTTATCAAAAGTGACATTAAGAATATTTATAATGAAACAAAAGATTTATATTTTAAATAAATGCTGTTCTTTTTGAACGATTCTTTTTGTTACTCTAAATGTTAATAGCATTTTACAATGATCCTATTTTTACTGTATTTTTGATCAAATAAATGCAGTCTTGCTGAGCAGAATAGATGTCTTTTAAAAACATAAAAGTATTTCTTTATCTTAATTTTTTATTTTTTATTTCAAGTGAACATTTAAAAGAGATGCAACCCATTTAAATTTGAATCATATGAATATATGACTTTCACATAAGATTATTAACAGACAGTGAGATATTTGCATCAGATCAATGTGGGAATGCTTTCTAACGGGTTTGTAGGATGTCTTTCGGGGGTTACATTGGCTTACCCACCTCATAACCTTTAGCCAGCAGAAACTCAGCCAGGTAGGACCCATCCTGGAACCACACAGAAGGAGAATTATTTTGGGTTTTGAGAAATACACACACAACCATTTACAGCAAGCATTACCCAAGAGAGTATGCAACACAATGACCATTTCTTTCTGAATTTCATGAGGCAGACCGCAGCGAATGCACGCCTACATTAAACAAAATACGCGTTTTCGCACACGTACACATACACACTTGTGTCGAAACTCACCCTCGCGTCTTTCCAAAGTTGTATGACTTTCTTTCATGCAACACAACTGTGGACCTCACTGTATGGACAACATTTCTTTCTAAATATGGTCAATTTACTAAATATCTTTTAAATGTTAATATTTTACAAAAATGTTTAATTTGTTACCTGTGAATACTAGATCAGCTCCGAATCAATCACTTTAAATCATTGTTAAAAACTTATTTATTAACGCAGGCTTTTAATCTTTCTGGGCGTGGAGTTCTTTGCGTTTCTTCTGTGTGATGTTATTGTTCTAGTATATTTAGAATATTCCTCGATCTCTGTACAGCACATTGGGCAACAGTGGTTGTATTCAATTGTGCTATAGAAAGAAATAAAGCAAACAAAACAAAACATCATCTTTTATGTTCCACAAAAGAAAGTCAAATGAGGGCGGGTAAATGATGACAGAATTGTCCTTTTTGGGTGAGCTATCCCTTTAACAGCAGAGCACTAAAAATCCCCTCACTAAAAAGAGCTCCATACATAGTCCGCAAAGAATGCAAAGAAAACAGTCGACAAGACAGCTCACAAATAAGCAAGGAGTGCCTACGGGTTACAACACACACGGTCCTCCAGTGTAATACAGGCTTACTGAATCATCCGAGTGCATCACACACACACACAAAAGAGTTTTAATCAAGCAAACAAGACTGTCGTGTCAGTCAGTGAAAGTCTGACAGCTCAGTTGAAGCCGCTGAATCCACCTGACTGTCAAAAAGTGACATGGCCATACCCTAAAGATACGTTTTAACCTAAAACATAAACAACTCCCGAGTCTCTTTCATTCTTATTCTCGTCTCCTTCTTGTTCTCCCATTTTCCCCTCTCATACTTCCCGACCGCACATTCTAGAACTTAGGAACATTCCGCCCCAGCCATGGCATTCCGCCCCCTACTTCCTGCTGGGGTGATATAGGCACAGTCCCAAAGACCTTTGGGAAAAAATGAGAAGCTTCAGCAGCCGTGTATGTGCCTGTATATAAGTAAAAATATATATGTCCACAGAGGAAAAGATGTGCTTAAAGATACATTTCCGTTTCCTTTTCACCCATTCACTGGGCATTTACATACAAACCGTTCAATGTCTGACCACCTGAGGCTCTCTGTGTGTGACACACAACCAGTGCCAACTGCAGCACGGACTCATAACCCTGATAAAAAGCAGTTTATCGTCACGCTGAGACTGTTGGGAAACGTTGCCTGTTTCCCGCAGATTACGTTCATAGACAGGAAACCTAGACTGACACGACATTCCGAGCGGTCTGTGCATACAAACACACTGGCCTACCTTGTAAGCCACCGATCACTTTCTGACCGAATTATAAAATCTTTCAAATAAATAACTTTTTAACTCTAAATCATCTCTTGTTTTGGAGTCAAACCACATGTGCGAAACATCTCAGAAATGCTGGCTAATTTGGAAAAACGTTCCATTGCAATCACAATTACACTTAAATTATGCACCACATAAAGATAAATCTATAGGCCTTTAGACCTCTGCGCGAGACACAGGCTGATTGTTAAGGGCAAACTGTGGATGCATTTATGCAGAGAAAACCAGAATGGTAAAGGAAAGAATGAAAGCTAATCAAATAAGCCCACTTAACTCGCCCAACCAAAACAGTCCGTGTCTGTGTCTCTGTCTGTGATGTATTATCTCTGTTTGTGTACGTACTGCGTGTCTTTTTGAAAAATAGGTCCTTTATATTTGCCCATGACCACCGTAAAAGAGTCTTTCTCTCTTTACTACTTAAAAGACCTACACAAAATCATAATCTAAAATGTATAAACTGGTCCTATTACAGAGTATGTAATTTACTGGAAGCGTCTCAGTTGTTGGACTTCGTTACGAGACTTTTTTATTATTTCCATTTGCCTGAAATAAAATCATTTAACTTACAATAAATTACATATGTGATTTTTCTGTCAAGAACTTTCTTCATTATATCCTATATTTTGACTGTTACTTCAAAAGCCATCTTGTGAATTCGAACTTTGACATCTTTATAATCTAATAATCTGCTTTATAATCCATAATTTAATGCTATATTTTACTCAGAAAAAAAACTAAACACGTGATCAATCAATAGTTTTTCTTCTACAAGGCGTCGGATGGGAATCATCTGCCATAAACGCGCATGTAAATATCGCTTTGTCTGGACGATTTTTGTCATTCGACCGCCCTCTGCTGTTCATCAAGAAAAACTGCATGACGCTCGCGCTCTGCCCATAAAGAAGCTATTTTCATGATACGAACCAGGAACTTCACTCTTCAGTTTACCAATACATAACGCTATACACAACTTCCTGCAAAAATTCAGGTTTTTCAAGAAATGTACTCACCACATCATCAACAAGCTAATTTTAAACGTCACAAACTGATCTTTCCAGTTATTCAAAAGAGTAAACGTATTATTCACGTCGTGTACGCAGCACTTGGCATTCAATGTTACAAAATAAACCACGTCAGCAGTGATGTTCTGTGGGCAGCACCACAATGCATGTGAATTAAATGAATGTATTTTAGTAGGGGGAAAGTTGACCTCACTGATAATACAAAACTGGGTAAATAAAGCATATTTAATGTATTATATTTCAACTCAAAATAAAATGATGCAACAAATCGAGCACACTTTAAGTAGTTGATATGTGTAATTAATTTGTAATAAATGAAAAAAATAAATTAAATGTATGCATTTAGGTGGATGCTGCACACTGGTGGTGGATGAGGAGATACCCCTTGACTATGTAAGCGCTTTGAGTGTCTAGAAAAGCGCTATATAAATGTAAAGAATTATTATTATTTAGCAGACGCTTTTATCCTCAGGCTAACAATTTTTACCTATCATGTATTCCCGGGGAATCGACCCCCAACATTGCTCTTGATAACGCAATACTCTACCAATTGAGCTAAAGGAACACTAATAATACTAATACTAATAGTAATAATAATAATAGGGTGTTGAAATATAAATAATAATAATAGGGTGTTAAAATATTATGTTTAGCAATAAATAATCAATAAATTAAACTTTGCTTGCCTCATTAAATATTTAAGTGCTTTGTACAGTCATAGAAAACTTTACATGCTGTATTTATTTTCAGTTGGAGGGAGGAGGGGGATCATCTAAATGTCAGATTGTGGTGGACAATGTTTTAATTGGAGTGGAAAATATACAGTTTTTCAATATACAATTTAAATTTTAATAGTATGGTTAACAATGACTGCCCAGGACGAAACGGATGGCACGCTCAGCTATATATGATGCACAACAGCAAGACAGGTCACACGAACGTGAAAACCTGAATACCAAGTATTCATTGTCTAGTTGTTGAGATACACCCATGTTTGTAATATGCTCATGTACTCATAAAAACACATAGATGACTTCTTTATATCCTAGTTATATCCTTTAGTCTGCTTCTTGTATCCTGTACTGAACAGTTTGAACTTTCTTTAACCAGCAATCTGGAAAACAACATGATGCTACATGTTTATATCGGCAATGAGCTTTTGAGGATCAAATTTGTGTCACATGTCTCCTGTTATAGATCACTGTGATTCACTATTAAAAGGGTCCATGTGGGGCTAGCCAAAAAACAGCTAACATGAAACTGCTTTTTTTCACAACAGCTGTAAAAGTTGCTTACCATATGCAAATTGTCACATATATGGTGACTGAAGCTGTCATTCTGTCTGACAGCTCCCTGTTTTCCACTGAACAACGAAAGCCATACGCGTTTGAAACACTATAAGGGTGTATAATATACAGACTTTTGATTTCTAGCTAAACTATGCCTAAGTTATATATATTCGCGTCGCGTAGGTTGATAGGATCATTCACGTTACCTGACCGGTTATGCCTGTAATGATGGCCACTTTCCTCTTCGTCTTAAGGTCTCCGTTCACATCAGCACTGACCGCCGCCGCTGCTGAACACTGAGCCATGGTCTCGAGCTGGTTTCGGTTCGGAGAGAGTCTGTGGGGTCTGGTTCCGCTGTGCGCGATCGTTTGTCGTGATCGGATGCAGACCGTTTTTATACAGCCTGATGCAAATACATCCGAAACTCCAGCTGCTTGACCGACACATCAGGAACCTGCACTCAGCAGCCAATCACAGAGCAGAGCGCCTGTGACGTACACACCACAGAATAAAGGGAGGAATCCTGTTGGCTTGGGGATGTAAATGTTTGACAGCGCCCTCTAAAGGAATCGAGGTTCAGGAGGAATTAAACAAACAACTTTTTTACTTTCTCTCTTTGTTATAACATATCTAATATAATAATCGTTTTTTATTATTAGTGTGTGTGTGTGTGTGTATATATATATATATATATATAGTATATATATACCTTGCTACATGTAGCCTGCGTTAGGCTAACCAAGACTTGTCATTTGCAATTATATTGTTGTTCTTTTGTTAGTGTTGACTGCTTTTATTGTACTCATTTGTAAGTCGCTTTAAATAAAAGCATCTGCTAAATGAATCAATGTAAATATATAATATGCCAAAATGTTATAGTAAATTCTAGACTGGTCTTAAATCACAGCTGAGAAAGATCTTCAACTGGTCAAGGCTGTTTTTCTGGTCTCCCAGTCTCGTCAAGCTGGTCTGTTGCCTGGTTTTTGTTTTTTTAGGGTCACATTGTTCTCATATGCAAACAAATAAAGTAAGAGGAGGAACTCAGGATTATGTACATTTGCAAGAGAATGACTTAAGTGATAGTCAAGGTTTTTCAGCTTTCACTTAGAATCGTAGTGTTTAAAAGTAATTTCATTTGTTATCCATAAGCTGACATACAGTAAATTTCACCCCATTTATTATATTGTGAAAGCATTTCAATTAAAAATGATTGAAAGGTGATCAACCACAATACCTTTATACTTAGAACCATACAATACTTTTGAAGGTATAGTGTTCAATTTCTCTCTCTCTCTCTCTCTCTCTCTCTCTCTCTCTCTCTCTCCCTCTCTCTCTCTCTCTCTCTCTCTCTCTCTCTCTCTCTGTTTGCCTTCATGGAAGGTGAGATGTCTACAACAAAGAGAAGGAGTTAGCAAGACCATATAATTGCCTAAACAGCCAGTCTTGAAGCCAGTCTCAAATTTCCAGCTTAAAAAAAAAGTTCTACACCAACAATACAATAACGTGAGGTCAGCAGCATTAGCAAAGCATTTGGAGCTCATGATTCTGAATTACTCATTTTGAACAATATATTTGCCCTAAGGGAAACCCTCTAAATGGAATTGTAGAATAAAATGTGGTATGTGAGAGCTGTATTTGGGTCATGGCTATTTGTGTCCAGTGGCGCCCCCAGAAAATTTTAACAGGGGTGGCCAAATGAGGCCACAGTAAATTTTGGGGTGGCACATTAAAATAAAGGGAAAAAAAATTAAGGGTTTGCAATGTAGACAAAAAGTTATATCTCTGTGAGTTCTAGGATTTTATCGATAACGATATTAGACTATTTTGCTGAGTGTTATTTTGCTGATATCTTATGTTTAATTGTGCTGACACCTGATTTTATAAATTTTATTTTTACCTTTACACCATTGTTTCTAAAAGTGTGCACCATCTTTTTGGTCAAATACTTGCATTTGGGCTTCTACCAAGCAAATGCAATCATTATAAACAAAATTGATCCACATATCAAAATGAAAAGGTTCCATAAAATGTGAAATTAAAACCGCCAATAGGTGGCAGCGAGTCACTGTTAATAAGTGAGTCATTGCGATTGAACCGAATCATTTAAATGGTTGATTCATTCAGGAACGAAGCACTTTAATGTTGCTCAGAGACTCAAAACTGTGGCTGCAGCAGGTGCTGTATTTTTTTTTCACTTCTTAAACTATTGTGAATTTACATTCTGCATTTAAATGAATAGTACCCACTGCAAATCATCCTAGGGGTGGCCACAGGGGTGGCCAGAGTTTATACAGGGGTGGCCACCCCTTGGGGGCGCCCCTGTTTGTGTCAGACAAAAGTAGCTACATGCACACAGACAAACTCCAAACTCGTGACACTTAAACTTCATGAAAATCAGCAGAAAAGACATTACATTCAAAATGACAGATTATTTTTAGGGATTTTAACATCAAGGATGCTAGAATTTCAAGTGTAAAATACAGTACTGTTTCCTTTGTGAATTCTAATACCTTCATAAATATTATGCAAATTAAATGTTACCATAAACCAATGATGCACAGAACATTACCATGATAAGACTCAATACATTTGTGCGTATAGAGTATGAATGATGATTTCTGTTGCACTCTTAGTCATTCACATATTTTCCAAAGTCCTGGGCTATTATAAAGTGCACATACAAGACCAAATCACTGGAGTATTATTTGTATATAGTAATTTTTCATAAGAGGACAGCCACCAGACAGTTAAATTCCACTTAAACCAGGACTGGGGCACAGGGCAAGTTCCTCACAGAGCCATAAATAGCCACCATTTAAAAAATTGAGAAATATTCTTGTGGAGGACTGTACATTTCATGTGTATATGCTGTTTTAGCTTAAAGTTGAGGTAAGAAGTTAATAAACATTTTACAGTCAATATATGACATATATTGTAATATTAATATACAACAGTATTGGTCCAGTGTGTCACCAAGGCGCCAGGAGATCCAATGATCACTTCTGCAGAAAACATCAAATCAAGAATATGAGAACTAAATGTTAATTACTTTTTAACATTTAAAGGGACAGTCCATCAAAAAAATATTATTATTATTTAATATTTTAAGAACTTAAGTTACCAAAATTGTTTGAAATATCTTCTTCTGTGTTCAGAAGAAGAAATGCATACAGGTTTGGAACAACATGAGGGTGAGTAAATGTTGACAGAATTATAATTTTTGGGTGAACTTTCCCTTTAACCTATTTCACGTTATGCATTTACCTGTTTATCCCTCTGGAGGAGGGGCATGTGAAGAATGACACTTGTTTTTCTGTGAGAGAAACAGGTTAATTAATTCTTAATTTGGATAAGTCACTACTGCACTCAGTTAGTCACAGGCTCGGAGCTGTTATTAACCTTATGGCGCAGATGGTAGTGAAGGGCTCGGTCTGAAAGCCATGGGTGTTTTAGGGACTGGGATGCACTCATTCTCCAACTGCACAAAAAAATAAAAATAAATAAACATTCAACAAACCACAAACATACTAGCAACATTTTAGAATTAAAAAAGCAGGATTTATCAAATTTAGCCAACTTTTGGGGACACACAAACCTTTTGCTCTTCACGAGCAGGCGTGAGATGAAATCTTTGGCCTCCTCAGAGATGTCGACAAATTCTGCCTCTTCAAAACTCCACTGACATGCCAGGATGTTATTTAGTGTCTCATTATCATCCTCACCCAGGAACGGAGACAAGCCACTGAGCCTACACACGCAAACACAAGTTTTAGAAAATTCTCTCCTTTCGGTATTATTTTGACTGTTCATTGATATCTGTTTTCTCACAGCATGTAAGTGATGACACCTAAACTCCACATATCAGTTGGGAATGAGACAAATTCATAGTTGATGACTTCAGGAGCCAGGAACTCAGGTGTACCAAAGTTCACCCTCAACTTCTCCCTAGGTTTATATCTGAAAGGAAGAACAAAAAAGAGTGAGAGAAACACTTGAATCATGAAGACAGGCAGAAAGAAAGCAAGTGTATACCCAGACTTAAAAACAAATACTAACCTCCTTGCGAGCCCAAAGTCAATTATTTTCACCTTGTTAGTTTGTCGACTGACACAGAGAATGTTTTCTGGCTGTTGACACAGTAAACAGGGATTCAAACATCTTGTTCTTTTCACATAGCTGTTCAAACGCATGTTATTAACAAGACTGGGTTTGGCACCTTTAGGTCAAGGTGTAATATGTACATCTTGTGCATATACTGAAGCCCTTCACTGATCTGTCTGATGAACAGCACCGTGTCCAACTCGGTCAGCTTGTAGTTCTCATCTATGATCCGGTCAAACAGCTCTCCGCCATCAACACTAGGGGACACAGGGTACACAAAATGCTCATAGAAACAAAGCATGTGAGAGACGATGTCTGTGTGTGAAACAATGGGTTTGTGGATGTAACTTACTACTCCATCACTAGAATGATTTCATGTCGTGATTCAAATGCAGCGTAGAGCTGGATCAGATTGTCATGATTCAACTGGTTCATCACTTCAATCTCACACTTCACTACCTCCTTGACAACACAAATGTGAATGAAAAGCAATAGTTCATCACAATACATTTATATTAGTATTGAAGTATAATGGTTCAAGGACCAGTGCTGTTATTAATTATAAACTAAACTAAATTAAAACTATGATTTTTTTAAATAAAAGTAAATCTGAGATAAGATAAGCTATTTATTTATTATAAAATTTTTTAACAACTGGTCACTTAGAAAGATACTAAAAGTTAAATAAATAAATATAAAAAGAGTTCAAATGAAAAAGAAACGCATAACCACATTAATAAAACTAATATTAAAACTGAAAATAAACATTTTAATAGAAACTATTACATAACAAAAATATCAATGTTGTGGGCAATCAAGTGGTCCATAAGTTGATTGGCTGATTTAAAAAAAAAGAAAAGAAAAAAAAGAAAGAACGAAAGAAAGAAAACCACTAACTTAAAGTCATTTTAAAATGGACATAGACATTTACCTTCTCTTTCTGACTCCTGGCTTTGATGATCTTGGCTGCTAATACGAGGCCTGAAGATTTCTCTACACATTTGTGGACCATGCCAAAGCGTCCTCTATTAAAATCAAAATAAAAATGCATTTAAATCACAAAATTAGAAAACTGGAAATTCCCACATCCTTTGAATAACGCAAAGGAAATTTACTGTAATCTCGTCCTGTCTCTCTGTATTTACTTTCACTAAGAGCTAAAATGCATCTGCATGTCCTCGCTCTCTCAGCTTCTTTCTTTCCCACACACACACACACACACACACCTGTCTGTCACTTTCATCCCCTTGTGTATCATGTGTCCTATAAGCTCTTAAAATGCTTAGCAATCTTATGCCATGGGTTTAATATCACAGGCATCCTGCTTTTAAAATTCCATTGATGTAAACGGATCTAATGTAATATGATGCAATGTAAATAATAACTCACCCTCCAAGAACTTCCTCTTTATTGATAGTGTAGTAACTTGTAATCTGGTGAGTTTTGGTTGTGACTAGACGGTGTTCAAATGGTGCAGGTGGAGGAGGGGAAGAATCTGTGGAAAAGATATGAAATGTAACTACAGTACAAAAAGGGAAATATAATTACAGTTATCCTCAGAATGTACAACTGTTTTATTACCAATGACATATTCATCAATTACTGGCTCTGCATTTTTCCTCTTCTCTTCTGTCCTCTCTGGTCCCACCTCTGCAGCTTCAAGTCCTGCCACCTCTTCCTCCTTCAATTCCTTATCCTCCTCCACTCGGCTTTTTTTAAGTTCATCTGGCAGAGTCTCATCAGTAACATGCCTCTTAGTGCTGAAAATTATTTCCAGATTCTCCTCACAGCTACATGAATATAGAAATTAAATGGTGTAAAATATAAATAGGTCTCATTTTAGTATATCTTATTTTATTTGAAAAATACAATTCATTATATAAATTCATCACATTTTAAAGTAATTTTTTTAAAATGGAATATGTATACTGTTTTTATTTAATTACACTTCTTAATAGCCCTTCAAAAGTTAGGGGTTAGTTAGATTTTTAAAGAAATGTATTTTATTTTTTACATATTCAACTGATCAAAGTGACGGTGATATATATATACCACTTCAGATAAATGCTGTTACTTTAAATATTGGTAATAAAACCAATACTGAGTAGTGTGTTTACAATGAATCATTTTACTTATTTTAATCAAATTCACACCTTAAAGTCATTTTCTAAACAAAATATCCAGACATACCTTTCTTGTGTGACTGTAATTCTTCCATCTGTCCGGTCAGATGAGTTCAGAGCAGCTAGTTGGTTTACTTCAGATAACCCAAAAGCCTCCTCTTTCTTTAACCTATTCTCTTCCTCCTTTTTATCCTCCTCTTTTATCTGAAATAATTCAGCAACAATTGCTTGCTCTTTTGCCTCTTCTTCCACTGCAGTCTGTTGTTTGCCATCCTTTCCTTCCCTGTATTTGTCTACTTCTTGCTCCTCTTCAATAAGATCCAGATGTGCAGCTGTGCTTTGAGAAAGCTGATTGTTCTGTTGGTTCTGCACTTCTTCAAAACCAGCCTGGAATAAGTCTAGAAAAGGAGAGGAAAATAAGAAAACAGTAGAAACAGAAGAAAATGATGACATTAAATGACTTTAAATCTTTAACATTTCTTCTTTGTTTTCTGTCAAACCTTTTGTTGTTTTAAATCTGAAAAAAAAGCTAAAACTTTCAGTTTATTTACAGATACCAATTAGATTTTCAATGTGATTTCTGGCGTTTAAACTTTTTTTTTTTTTTCTCACCTGATGCATCCAGTGGTTTCTTTTTCTTCTGGGTTTTCGACCCCTTTTGGTACACTTTAGATTTATCACTACCATCCTTTTCTCTAAACTAGAGAGAGAAAAAGAAACAACAGTAGAGAAATTAATTTAAAAATATGATCAAAATAGTTTGGACAAATGTATAAGCATAGTGTCATAAATATTCAGAAAAACCTATTGTGCATGGTATTTTGAACCTCAATGTTTCATTGAAAATAATAAAGTATAGCCATTGTAAATAACAAGGTTCTCATTTTTTAACACCCCTTCAAATAAAAAAAACACCTGCTTTCAATGTAGTCAAGTGACGTGACATTCAGCCAAGTATGGTGACCCATACTCAGAATTTGTGCTCTGCATTTAACCCATCCAAAGTGCACACACACAGCAGTGAACACACACCCGGAGCAGTGGGCAACCGTTGGGGGTTCGGTGCCTTGCTCAAGTCAGTGACACATACATTCATTTAAATGCTCTGAGTTTGAACGGGCAATGAATCTGATATTTCTAATCACAGACAATCTTCTGCTATGAGCTGAATGCACAGTCATGTCCTTTAGCTGGTACTGAGAATCACTCATTATGTCATCATAGGTCAATTTGTTTTATAAATGGCTTAAACCAATGAAAAGGACAATGAACCTGGCAACCCATGTTCCAGAAAAGCCACAGGTGAAAATGCAGCACAGCTAGACAAAAAAATAAAATAAATCTATATATATATATATATAATATATATATATTAATAATTTGGAAATTAAACAAAGAAAAATGAATATTTAATGTATGCGCATCCAACTTCTTTATGTTCAATATTTATTTTACACTTAAGATGACAAACAAACCCCAAACTACACAAAAAGCAAATCAGAACAATTCATGGGTAAACTAAACAGACAAACAAAAAAGAGAGTAACAAACATGTAAGTCCACGTTTGTGCAACAATAACCTTTTTAATCCATTCACAGTCAGCTGCTTCACAAACTTTACTAACTAATGCTAATTTTGCACATAAATATTTATATACTGAAAAATTGTGTTTTTGTGAATTTGTTGGGCTCATTCGTCCACTGTAGTTTGTGTTTTGTGTTTTCATCTGTACTTCAGGAAGTATGTCTCCAAATGAGCCATTTTTAACACTTGATTGGTGTATAAATCATTTAAACTCACCCTACAGCTGGATCTTGAGTGTGTGTTTTTCAAGAGACCCGCCGATCTTGAGCGTTTCAACACTTCAGCAACAAAACTGACAACCTGCTGAATGCCGCTGACCAGTCGCTCCAAAGATTCAAGTCGCTGATCCTGTTGTTCCTCCTTCTCTCGAACAGCTTCTATAACAACACGCACGTCACACAACATCTGCTCCACACTTCGCCCACCTGTAGCTGTGCCTTGATCTTGACCGATAGTATCCAGTAGAGACGCTTCCTGCAGGGTGAGGATGCTGTCCATCTTATCATTCAGATCACTAACTTGTACTTCAATATGTACGAGAGCAGAAGATGTGGAGGATTTTGAAGAAGGCTTATCAGGAAGTGGTGAAGATGGACATTTGTATGAGGTAGAAAGCAGAAAGGGAAGCTGTTCTTGCTGTGGCTCTTCCACCATTCGATCGTTTCTGAGCATGAAGTGGTTTGGAGTCATAAACCCGAGCAAGAGACTTGACAAGATTAACGCTCATGATGACATTTTAAAACAATTAGAAGTTTAGTTTATTTTCTTCACGTCCCCTTGAAAATGCATCCCAACCTACAGTTCATTTGTTTTCCTTCTAATTCTCTTGCTCTCTCGTTCTGGTGTCTTCAGCTTCAAAACCGATGCTTTTTATAGGGGTCATGCATCTTCCTATTGGCTAGTGTGCGAGTGGTCAGTGTAAAGTGGCTGTTTCTCCTGGAGGAGGGCTTCTGTGTGCAATTAGACTGAAGCCTAGAGCCAGGTGTGCAGACATTGAAACCAGAGTGGGTGCAAGAAAAAGAGCTTGATGGACTCAAAGAGTGACATATCAACAGCACTGACAGATCTTTTAAATGTATGACTTTTAAATGTCAACTGTTAAACCATTAGATTTCTCCTGATTGACTGATATTCAACATCTCAGATAAAGGGACTGTGTTCGTATTTTACTGTACGTGACTTTTGAAAAACTGGGACAGAATAGCTGTTGAGACACTGAAATAGTATTTTAAAGGGAAGAAAACATGTTGACAGAAATTCAAATGTTTGCTGCGATGTTTGTTCCCACGGTCATGAGAAAAACATAATAATATTGAGAAATGTTAAAACTGAGATCAATCATCTAAAAAGGTATAGCAATTATTACATTTAAAACTGTGTACAGTTTCTAGTGGCTGTTTATTCTAGTAATTTATTTGTTCTAGAATAAATGATTTCATATTTATTCTAGATTTAAGTTTTGTTCAGCTCAGAATATTTAACTGACTAAATTACTCCTTGTAAATGTAATATTTCTAAAATGCTTTTTATCCTTGGTTCAGAAAAGCATCAACAACTGATTTGAAAATGTTTAATTTCAACATTTACTGGTACATTATTAAAATAAAATGTTGTAGCTATTAGTATTAATGGACCTGAGCTAACATGAATTAACAATAAATAGTGGTACTTTTATTAACTAATGTTAACAGATTAATAAATACTGTAACAAATATATTGTTCATTGTTATTGTTTGTTAATGCATTAACCAATTGGACTTTATTGAAAAGTGTTACCAAATAGTTATGCTCAGCTCAAAATACTTAATTGGCTATAAATTATTATTCACAAATTAATTTTATTTTATTTTTTTTAATCCTTGAGAATCCTGGAATAACATAATAATGGGAAAATTATGAATAAGGAGTAGGTAGAAATCATTTTCTGTGGCAATTGACACTAACTTGAGCCACTGATGCTGTCAATGGAGCTTAACTTGTATTTAACCAAGAATTTTCTTTTAAAAACTTTCCACCACCCCTCTATCTCAAGTAACCACATGTGAGTAATTTTCTACACACTAACCGTTCAGCGATGAACTGGCCTATAGTTGCTAACCTTTTCACAACACCTTCCTGTTCACCATACAGAAATCTGACATCCAACACCCATTCATTTAGCAACATTAACATCCAAAATGAATACAAATTTAATAAAGAATGAGCTAAATTTACAGATTTACACAAGTAAAGAGAACGACAGTAAGGTAAGACAATCCTCAAACACACACAAACAGGTGCTACAGTATACCTTTACCATAAACAGATAGATATAGTCCTGCTAAACGCTCTTTTCACACGCTACACTGTAACACGATAGCTTGTAAATATTAACAACAGCTAAGTAGAGGGACTGATAACAGCTAAGCATACAATAATCTTATTTTAGACTGGCTCATTGTGTGTAACACTGTATATGATAGGCCATCCCATTAAGAGCGCACAGCTGATTGCTTGGAGGCGTAATAGTTTGTTTTCTGATTGGCTGATGTATTAATAGCTAGCCGCTGAACATTCAGTAATCTCGAGAGGATTGGTGGTGCCTTTGGTATGGGAACTTGATAATGTGAAGTGAGCTTTAGCGTTCTGACAACAAGCGCTTATGAAAACAGACTGTGCTCACATTCCTTTGTGTGATGGAGAGTGTTTGTGTTCTTATATGCCTGACTGTGTGTATTTGCGATTTAAATGCTGATTACAAAACCATCTAGCCTCACATTTGCTATAAAAAATGCATTCTGATGAATAAAACATATGGGTTCAACTAGTGAAGGCAGAGGGACTGTTGCTCACCCATGACTTTTATTCACTGGAAAGATTTTGCATAAATGTACATGATCAAATCAGCATATTATAATGATTTATAATGATTTTAACAATGATTTATAATTCATTTTAACAATGATTTTGTGTTCCTGTAGCACAATTGGTAGAGCTTTGGGGGTTCGATTACCCGGGAATACATGATAGGTAAAAATTGATAGCCTGAATGCACTGTAAGTTGCTTTGGATAAAAGCGTTTGCAAAATGCATACATTTAATTTAATTTTAATTTAATTTATGAAGGATCATGTGACACTGAACAGTGGTGTAATTACTGCTGAAATTGTATATTTGCCACGACAAGAATAAATTACATTTAAAAATGGATTTATTTAGAAAATAGTTTCTTTCAAAAATATTTCAAAATCTTAATTATTTGACAGGCAGTGTATATCGCACTCATGTTTCCTTAATGCCTTGGAAAGATCCTGATAAACAAACAGAAATCTAATGAGATGGAATAAAAGGTTATGGCATCGCATGTGTTACCTAATGGGGGAACATGAGATGATGGCCCTGAAGAGATGATCACAGATGGGCAAAGAGCTAGGGATTATATGACGTGTACACTGTTAAAAATGTATTGTAATTTTACAGGAAATTCCTGGCAACTAATTGCCGTGAATTTACAGCAAGTAATATACAGGTAATATATTGTTTTTTTAATACAATAGAGTCCTGTATTTTTACAACAGTGCTCCTGTGATTAAAGTAGCATTATTACAGTAAAATGCTGTAATTTATTTTAATTTCCTGTATATTTACTGCAACTCAGTTGCCAGGAATTTCCTGTAATTTTACAGGAGACAATTACAATATTGTAATTCAAAATAATAAAATACTGCAATTTTCCATCTTCCAAAATTAAAACCAAAACAATGGCAACTTTTTTTTTTTTTTTTATTAACACACTATGCAACATCACATATTACAAACTTATTTTATCTTTTTTTTTTCCATACAAATAAAATTACAATTTCACTGAAGAATCTAGCTCACTTCCAGACGTCCAGACAGTCTATCATCAGGGGGAACATGGTAATAAATAACAAAAGGTCCCAACCAGTCTTGAACTGGGGAAGCTGTGGGGTGTGGGTGGGCATCAATACTAGCCCATCAACTCAAAGCCCAGGAGTCTTCTTAATAAGGTGCAGACAGGTGCGTTGATCCCCCGTCTCTTCACTGCTTTGCTGACATCTTGGAATCGATTCCACAAAAAGCTCTGAAAAAAAGAGAGTGAAAACAAGTTTTCATATCAGGTAATGATAAATACTGTGTAAAAAAAAAAAAACATAAGTAAACTTTCATTGTAGTAAAAAAATGACGTTGATGTATTTATTTAACATCAACACATTTAACAACATAACATTTAGAATTACATTGGCTTTTACATTGTTTTTCTTAAATATATAATGTCACTGTATGCACTGTAAATTGAATGTCGCTTTGGACAAAAGTGTCTACAAAATGGGTCATATGACGTTGCTAAAAAGAACATTATTTTGTGTATTTGCTGTAATGAAATGTTTAAGCGGTTTAAGGTTAAAAAAACACATTATTGTTTCTCCTCTACAGGTACTCCTCTCCTCGCCTTCTGAAACGTGTTGATTTTTACAAAGCTCATCGTTCTGAAAAGCGAAGTGTGCTCTGATTGACCAGCTATCCAATCTATCTATAATGTGACTGAAATGTTATGCCTCTTAACATACTGTGCCCTGTCCGGCCGAAGCAACGAGACAAACATTTAAATATAATGTTTATTTCATTATAATGTCAAAACCCATTATAAATGTGATATAAACATGATTTCTAGTCGTATTCTCTTTTGGAAGGCCAAACAAAGTAGTTTCCCTTTTTAAAGAAACAGTGTTTAAGAGTGACGCTTCAATTCAAACGAACGAACAAACACATGAGAGCAATTTCAAAAGCATAAAGAGCTGTCTGTTCTGCTCTCTTTAGCTCTCGATCGACCTGGATGTTTTAGGCAATATTAAAATCCTGACGGGGACGTGTCCCGTATGAACGGTGCATATGGCCACCCTGTACAGATCTTCTTCATTCACCAAGAGCTTGTAACACTCCAAAGAGAAAGGAAAAAGTAAAATCACATCTAATGACTTGAACCCCCAAAATTTACTTAATGAAAATTGTAATGTTAAACTGCTGTCTGTCAGACTTCTCTGTGTTTACATAAATGTCTTGCAGGGCAATACCAACTCTATATTAGACACTTAATAGCATTAGCTTTTTCTCCATCCAGCTTTTTAATGCACATTTTAACATTTTGAAAACAAACAAAAAAATCCTGAATGGAAACGGTTCAAATTCACAGAAAATATTCTAATGTGAATAAAACTTTTTATGTGGATTGACTTGCTAATAAATGCAACATAAATGCACATTTGTTGCAACTCTATCGGCTGTTTTAAGTTGCCCCTTAAGTTTTGATCCCACATCGTTTCATGACTACTCTCCTGTCCATTTCCAATTTACATAAAAGAGCTGATGGAAATGCTCTCCAGTTATAGGGTTTCTTTGCCAAATTTCTACGAATGCGCTTAAAAGGTGCAAAGGAATTGGATGGAAACCTGTCTTTTGACATCAATGCATAGAGTATATCATAGAGTCTATTTTCTTTATAAGTGTGCAAACAGTTTTAACATACCTTTAGTGCTTGAGGCCTCTTTAGGATACTGTTAGTTAGACACGTAGACAGCGAAGGTCGCTGCACTCCATTCAGAAGGTTGTTGTGGGGCCCCATCACAGTTGTCCCTTCCAAAGACATCATCCATTTGTCTGCACTTAGTGCCTCTCCTGAAATGCATACACAATATGATAACTAAAAGAGCACTAGAACCCTTCACTACACACACATGAGTGGCAGTATTGGCAGAATTGGCAAAAGTACCAATTTTATCAGGTGGGAGACAAAGTTATGGTATGGTTTTTCCTAATTTAGACTAGGCATTTTAAGGATGCAATAGGATTATGTTGAATTACAGCCTTTCCTTTCTTCTTTGACATATAACCATATGACAATTATTAACAGGGCTTAAAGCAAGCAAACGTATGTTCCATCTAGCAGCAAGTGTGCAGCTGATTCTGCGGAGTGTCTACATCTGTTCCCGCGCAGTCTTTTCCTTCTGCCTTGACCGTTCATGACCGTGGTACGGTTATGCCGCGTTTCCACCGACCCCACCTCATTTCAATAAGACGAAATATGATATCAAACACCACTGCCTCCTTTCGTTCTCATTTTAATTTGTTAAACATATTAATAGCCGCAGAAATGAAGTTCAAGGAAATGTGTAACGTTAGGCCTTCATAATATAAAACAAAATATTATACCAAACAGTACCCTATTGTTTCCTTTTTTTCATTTTAACATATTAAAAGATTAACTGAATAAAGACCAAAGATTACCTGTTCGGTTCACCCAAAACGAATTATATTTTATGCTTTACCACTAAAGAGACATCACAGCCAGCGGCAAATGTCAGAAGGTCTAGCCGAGTTGAGAGTGCTCCCGACGGATTAATGATCACTGAGCTCCCGCTGATCGCGTGGAGTTGACCGTCTCCGACATCAGCGAAACACATTTTTTAATAGACGCAGTCTTTATAAATAAACCGCATATTTGAGTTTTAAACAACTACATTCTCGCCTGAAATAGTTAAAACACTATACCTTTCATGACACGATGACAGTAATATTTCAAAAATTATCAAAAGAAACGGCGGTTGAAATTACAATGCTGCATTGCCACTCCCGAAAGTTCAGTAACGTTACCTTTGAACAAGTACCTCGCGAGCAGGGACTTTCTGAGGGGCATTTTTTTTTACCCATAACTTTATTTAGATCATGGAAGCTGCGGTGGAAGCACACCGAGTTCCAGCTCAAAGTCCATAGTTTCTGGGTAAAGTTCTTGCGATGTAAATCTGGATAGAGTATGAAGACGCGATTTTAACTAACTTCACCCTATTCCACTGAATTATACCAAATGAAACAATCAGCACTCACTCAGATCACCAGTATTAATATATAAAGACTTATAAAACAAATTTTATGTTACATACCTGAGACATGTTCTTTCTTCCAAAAAAATGTTAAAATACTTCTGGTACCGTCCGTTGGCCGCGTAATTTCAAAATTCAAACAGCAGCGATCCCACAATGCTATGCGGTTGCTGTAAAAAAATGCTTCTACAGTGTAGTTACAATAATTTTACAGGACTGTCCGTTAATTTCCCATCATGCATTTGGATTTACAACAAAAACATGAATACAGTGCGTTGTTGTAAAATTTATTGTAAAAATTACATCAATTGCTAACAGTGTAGAATATGTGTAGAATGATAAACAGGACTCACACAGAGACATAATTCGTACTTTAGCAGCTGCAGACTAATTGTATAAACTGTCTGGCAGTCACAGCAGATGTCACATAACATCAGTGCTGCAACAAATTGTATTAAACATCAAAGAAATACACAAACAATCTTTTAAACACATTTTATCCATGGCAACCGAAGTCAATGGCTACTATAAACTGATTGGTTACCAACAATTCACAATATATATATATGTATATATATATATATATATATATATATATATATATATATATATATATATATATATATATATATATATATATATATATATATATATATATATATATTGTTTGGTTTCAGCAGAAGAAAGAAAGCCAACAGGTTTGTGACAACTTGAAGGTAAGCTATAGACTGTATAAAAACATGGACGATGTGTCCGTGACGTCAACCGTAGACTCCTGAAGTGTGTTTTTGAGGCTTAAAGTGTGCAGAACGGGCCTTCGCCATCTTGGCAGCGTGTCACCTCGTGACTCTCATGGACAATCGAAAATGGGCTAAAAGGCGGGAGCTAGTTGCTGAAACCACACCCACTTAGCACGACGGCACTGTCAGCAGCAAACCACCTGTCACTCAAGTGGCCACGCCCTTAATTATGCAGAACTTTAAGTCTTAATACAATTTAAACAGATGAGTTATAAAAAAATTCACCCCCCTCAAAGTTTTCAAGAAGGGCAAAATTAGCTATATAGACCAAAATCTTTTTTTGCACCAGGCTGTAAACATGTTTTTTTCTGCTGTAAAGTTGGGCATTTTAACATGAGGAGTCTATGGGATTGACCCCCTTTTGCAGCCAGCCTCAAGCGGCCAGTCGATGAATTACAGCTTTAGTCACTTCCTTGTTGACTTCATGAGAGAGGTAAGCAAATTCTGACAGAATTTTCAATTTTGGGTGAACTATCCCTTTAAATTGTGACAGTTCAATTGATTCACCACAAGGTGGCAGAGACTACATACATAAAATGTATGTCAGAGCTCTACTGCATGGGTTAGAAACATCAAATATGCATATGAAATATCAGTTCATGGTTTAAAAAAATTAATTTAATACAGTGTTTTTCGGAATAAAGTATAACAGCCCTGCCTCCAGAACAACCAGTCTGAAGGTGATGACAGCCCATAAAGTCAGACTGGTGCTGAATACCTCTTTAACTACCTGAAGAGACTGAGTATCAGTCACCTCTTTAATGCCTCAAAACTAATCCCCTTATAACTATGTTATATGTGTCAAGTTGGCACAAGCACATGGAAATGTGTGCACTGGCCAGAGAATGTTCGTTTGCGTGTGTGAGAGAAAAGAAAATGTACAGGTGCACCAGTTACTGCACAGAAACAATGCAATCCTTACTAGAAACTGTAAGCAGAGAACGTTTTTTTGTGCACATGTATGTGTCCACAAGAGTGTGTTGCTGCATCTCAATGTCAATGTATGCATATAGAGAAAGAGCATGCGCAGGAGGCTATTTCAGGGTGGGACGTAACAAAATACCCCCCATGCCCTGATGGATTCCATCCTCGCTATACCTTCTCTACCCTCCCTCCCTTTCCCTTCAAACTTGCCATCCCAGGAAGGTCACTGAGTGTATGTGAGTGAGAGGGTGGTTGGCACTGTGTGTGCACATGTTGATGTGAGGGAGTCCTAGGGAAACACTGATGAACTCACTTCAGGTGACGACAACAGCTGGCCCACGTGCATTTACAGAGGATTCAACCAGGATACAGAGGATTCCTGACTCCATTGCATGACTAAATTTGATAATTTCTGTCAGGATTAAATATTGAGAATGTACTGCATGTTTTGTCTTGTTGTCCAGTAAAACATCTAATAATCCCTGCAGATCTTAATATTTACAAGCAAATATTTTTAGATGCAAAATTGTTTAAATATTAAGAAATGTTTTTAGTGACCATATTAAAGTTTTATGCAATGACATGATAAAGGTGAAAAAAACAACAACTCAAAGACATGACGACTGTACTGCACAGTGCAACAAATAACATTTTACACCAAATCTTATTTACTGACAACTGTACAATACATAATATGCAGTGTTGGGGAGTAAGCGTTATGTAATGTAATTACAAAATAAATGTTACTAATCAGTCGCAGTTACTGAGAATTAAAAAAAAAATTAATTAGTTAATTATGAAAACGTGAATGATTACAAAGTTGGTTACATATGAATATTTTCTGTAAAAAACGAGTATGTAGAAAAATATAATTTGTTGCATTGCCTGTTTTTGATGTACATGATGCCTCTTGCCATTTAAAGGCTGTTTAGTAAAGCAGAGCTGTTCTGATGTATTTGATTGGTTCTTTTGTTTGAATATGCAGCACACCACGTCTGCCAATTACATCAATCCACATTGTCACTGAAAGCTTTAGGCTACGATCTGTCTGTCAGTTGCTACCTGAGTGCAAAAAAATGTGCCTCAGTGCAACATTAAAAAAAAACATTTCATTCAGAAATCAGAAACGGGTGCTAATTTAACAGTTCAGTTCAAAATATGTTTGGTGACTATTAAAATGCTATCGACATCACCTGAGGAAGCCTCACACACATACAGATTTAACTGACTATTGACTATTATTGATGACTATTCATTCCCAAATTGCATTGACTGCTCTAAAATATAAGAAAAATATAACAATGGTTCAGGAGTTTAGGACACATCCTTACTCGATAAGAGTCCTATTTGGGTTTATTTATCAATCTTAATTTAAAGATTACCTGTTTTTTTCCAAGGTATTGTTAGAATCAAATATTTCATGTCTATTGAAGGTAAAAGTGCAAAGTAACGAGCTAGCTATAACTACCAATAAAGAGTCACAGTTAGAGTTACTAGTATTTGTGGTTGAGACGCATGTTGTTCTGAATGCCACTTTGGGCAGGAGGGCAGGTCATTAAAATTACAATGGAATCCAAACTGACATGAGAAAAGGAAGACAGTAAATCACAGTATCACTCTGTTTACATAGCACTATAAAGGGTCTGTACAAATTCAGTTTCTATAAAGTTACTGCATTTCATGCTAGACATTAGTGCAGTGCAGTGCTAGTTTCCCACTAGCAGTGCAGTTCGGTCATTTAATTTTCAAAATATTTCTATCACAATTTAGAAATGTATTAATTGATTTATTAGGCTATATGTACTGAAAAGCATGGGTTCTTAGTATCAAGTCTTTCTGTGATTTGTCTGTTCAGACTATATACTAGTTGTGTGCTATGTTATAACACGTTCTCTAAGAAGCCTAGCTTATTTCCTTTTTTGACATAGAAAAAAAGATTTATGAATCAAATTAAACAAATATTCTACCCTTTTCACAAGACTGTGATGACAGGTTTAACGGTCATCAGCATCATAAATCCTCGAAAGTTTTTTTTTTTTTATGCATTTACTCTATTATTTGTAAAATATCATCTTTGCATTAAATTAAAAAAAAAAAAAAAAAAAAGCAAACAAAAAAAACTCTCAGATAACCCAGAAACCATAGTCAAAAAAAAAAAAAAAACACACACACACACACATATATATATATAAATATATATATTTTTTTGTAAAATGTTATTAAAAACATTCATTAATTTTCATTCATAAGAACATTATGCAATATTACTACATTATATAATACTTAACAGCTTTTTTGTTAAAATTCAGTTAAAATTTCTCTATTTCTTTAAAGCCCTCATAATTACCATCAGGAAACATACTGTACCAGGGGCTTTATAATATAAATATACAGCTAATTTAACTTTACCCCTTGTGGATTATAAAAAGCTAAAGCAAATGGATGAAAAAGGTATTTTATGAACTACAGTATAAGACAATGCGTAACCATTCGAATCACATGTAAATAAATACAATCAAATTTAATGTACACAAAATAATGTGGATTAGCACAAAAATAAATTTTTAATGTCAATTTTGGAAAGAAAAAGTCAAATTTGAATATATTTATAAGTTTGTACCTGAATGTCAATAGATGCACTTTCTGGTGAACTGTCTCTTTTCCTCTTGTATGTAAATAAATTCCAGAATCGTCTCCATAGGATGGATGCAACCAAACACACACTTCCCACAATCCAAAGGTCCTTATCTTGCAAGAAATTCTCCATGGCAACTACATTCACACCAAGCAAGCCTCCTTTTCTTTTGAACTTTCCTTAACTTTGTCTTAGTAATCTGTCTCCCTCTCTTTCTCTTTCTTTACACACCGGTCCTGTTGTTGACATGAGCCGTAGAGGCAAGGTATAAGCATAAGGTACACTCTGAGACTCCAGAACATTTGAAAGAGAAATGGCAACTTGTCATAGATTCTCCACATGTGTGACTACTATAATCAGACTAGAGATATGCGCACGTACACACTGACATTCAAACACACAGTCACAGCTATGCAAAACACCAATGCTGTGTGGTCACATTCACAAAGCAATAAGAGATACGTTGGGGGGGAGGGGGGGCTTTAAAACCATAACAGTAGCAACCTGATTTAAATAGACTGCAGTTCTTGGGTTACTTCTTTCTGACTTTGCTTTGCACCATATACTGTAGGTCATCACAGTTATATAAGCATACAGTAATACAAAATAACAAGAATTGAAAACTATAAAATAAATATAATAAAAATAAAGATGAAAAAATTAATATGTGTGCTTGTTATTGTTTTACAGTAAAACCTTAACAGAGGCTACACTTTAAGATGCCTCATTACTGATTTTCTGGAGCTCAGCCATCCAGTTACACAGACTGTAAACACACGGTCAACAGGCAAATCACTTCTTTCTTAAAATGTCTCAATTATAACTTTCAAATACTAATTGGTTTCCTACGTCTTTTCTTTTTTTTAGTAAAAGAGAACATGTAAGTGTGACCAACTCTGCTCAGTTAAAAATACCCTCCTCTTCTTCACTAAGTAAGTAACAAAGATATCACATTTTGTTATAATGATATATTTTTTTATTACTAGGGTATATGCATAAACATACACAGCTATCATTTGACTTTATATTACTTTTTCCTCTTATCATTTTGTGAAGTGCATACTACTTTTGGCCTCCTTAAAACAAAATGTTCACATAAATAATGAAAGGAGTCAAACTGTGTATCTAAACTCAATTCATGCTGTGACATCCTACAACCTCATCATCTGCAAAGAGAAACTGCCCTTCAGTCACACCAGAATACAGATAATAATGAAGGATTGTGAAGATAGTTCACTGGACCTTGGTCTTCAATACACTATGTTTTATGTTCTAGTTTGTTTTATTACTTTAAGCATTTATGTATGTTCAGTGTCCATTGTTATTCATTAATGTATTTTGTTATTAACTGCTGTGAGAACACTGAAATTTTTGCTACAATTTCACATCATTAAAAAAGGACCTAATTGACACGTTGTTATTTTTGTTGCTGATTTTATGGAAAACCCTAGACACTTCAGGATATTATAAGACCAGGCAGATAGAGGGATAAAAAACTATATTAATAAATAATATATACAAATACTCTTAATTATATTAACATACTAATATTAATGAAAAACTATCATAAAAATGCTATTAATAACACCAATAAGGTCCTATATAGCATTTTCAAAGCATGGTTCTATATGGAACCCTATAATAAAGGTTCTATTTCCTCAGCACTGAAAAAGGGTTCTGCTATTGTTACAAGCTATTGTTGTATGTATGTATGTATATATATATATATATATATATATATATATATATATATATATATATATATATATATATATATTGGTAAAAGTTAAACAAAAAACAAAACAAAAAAAGACATATAGTTATTATAAAACTGAAATTATTTTTTAAATAATTATCTGTTTAATCAGTGACCAACAGGTTTGCCTTAACTTTGCTCAGATACAGAGAACGTGTGAAAATTGATGTCAAATCACCAACAAAAATGTGTAATATGCAAAACAAGCAGATACTGTAGCTGCATAATGTATGTTTAAAGGGATAGTCCAACTCAAAAAACAAATACTAACCATTTTAGTCTCAGATATCACTGATATAATATAAGAAATGTCACAGGTATAGTCATAAGACGTACTGTTAGTTTTGTAAGCCCTACTGAGTCAGCAAGCAATGCAGTAAAATATTAAATGAACTGGTGCCCCCTCCTGTACAGTCAGTAAAAATGCACAATGCCACAGAACCTTTATGGTATATTCTACCTTGCCTTGCTACTTTTTTTAAAGTTGCTAAACTTTTTTGGTTGTCCTGGCATGGCATATGTAATTTGGACTGCGTGTTAAAGTGTGCATGTGCAATCTCTATAAAAATAACCAGGAGTATGGCATAGCTTGTAAGTGAAGAAAGTATTAACATTGCAATGAAAATTTTGACTTAAAAGCATTTTCTAGTTATTTTCAAATCACCTGTGGTATGCTGTCATATACTGTACCACAGACATTACTATCCTCAGTTTACAAAACCTAATATGAAATAATATAAAACATTTACCTGTAGTTGGACTGATTCGTGGTAATACAGCCCCCTCTGTGGACATATTTAAAGCAGTACAACACACCTAGCTTAAAATAATATACAAACAACTCTCTCTTTTACTGTAGCTTATACAATAACGTTTAGACTTTTGGGGTTGTTAGATTACTAATATTTTTGAAAGAAGTATCATATGCCTACCAATGCTGCATATGTTTAATAAAAATTACAGCAAAAAAAAAATAATTCAAATTGTGAAATATTATTACACTAAATGTTTTCTATTTGAATATGTTAAAATGTAATTTATTCCAAACTTGAAGGCGAATCAGATTTTTTTTTTAGCAGCCATTACTCTAGTGGTCAGTGTCACATGATCTTTCATAAATCATCCTAATATGCTGATTTAGTACTTAAGAAACATTTCTTATTAACACTTATCCGTGTTGAAATCAGATATGCCGCATAATGTTTATGGAAACAGTAATACATTTTATCAGGATTCTTTGATGAATAAAGAATCAAAAGAACATCATTTATTTAAAATGTTTCTTAACAACATAAATGTATTTACACTTTTGATCAATTTAATATGCCATGCTGAATAAAAGTATTTATTTCTTTAAAAAAAAAAAAAAACAACTTTTGAACGGTAGGGTTTACATACATGAGATGGCACATAATACAGGCTTTGGCTGTAAACCAAAATATCTGTTCGTTCAAATTAACTCCCAAAAGCCAATGTGGATAAACATCTGTGTCAGTGTCTAGCATTTTTTGGAGAGTTACCTGCTCCAGAGTCTGTAGTTTGACATGTTTTAGCTCCCAGTAGCAACGCATTCTTTCTACTTGTTCAAGGTGCCCAAAGAACGCAAGTCGACCCATGCTGAGCTCCTTGGCCTGTGATTCCTCTCCTTCCATGGCTCTGTTGTTAAGAAATGCAGGGCATAGATGGGCAGCAACTGTTTTATTAGACTTGGGACACTGCCTCTTCTTAGACTTGATATTGTCTTCTGAGCTGGAAATATAAAAACATAAAAAAAATCAACCAACCAATCAATCAATCAATCTGGAAGAAAAATCTGTCGGCTTTAAAGCCTTCCTGGACCCGATCCTTACACACAAGCATTTTTAGACTGATATTGCTTTTATCCACCTTATTTTGCACCATGTCAAATTCTGTTGATTTCCAATTCATTCATATATTAGATTACACAAATGACTTGAAGAATAAGAAAGTAACTGTAAAACTATTTGCAAAAAAGAGTGTTTAATATTTTTTACCTTATTATGATAATAATGATAAAAAATACTAGTATGCAATATCAATCAGCATAATATTTTTTACCACTAAAATAATACAGTATTGCTGTTACATTGTTATTGCTGTTGCACTTGTTAAAATTACAAATGACCTGCTCCTTGCGTCAGATCAAGGCTGCATCTCCTTTCTAGTCTTACTTGATCTTAGTGCTGCGTTCAACACCATAGATCATGACATACTCATAGATCGATTACAAAACTATACAGGTATTCAAGGGCAGGACAGGTATTCAAAATACGGAATTAGCTTCCACTGTTATGCTGATGATACTCAGCTATATATCTCAACGAGACCAGATGAAACTTCCCAGTGTGTTAAAAATGTAAAAGATTGGATGACAAATAATTTTCGCCAATTAAATTCGGATAAGACAGAGATATTAATTATTGGACCAAAAAACACTACACAGAATCTTGTAGATTACAATCTGCAACTAGACGGATGTACTGTTAATTCCTCTACAGTCAGAAATCTGGGTGTTATATTAGACAGCAATTTGTCTTTTGAAAATATTTGACATATTTCCAATGTTACAAAAACTGCATTCTTCCATCTTAGAAACATTGCCAAGCTACGAAACATGTTATCCGTTTCTGATGCAGAAAAGCTAGTTCATGCATTCATGACCTCTAGACTGGACTATTGTAATGCACTTCTAGGTGGTTGTCCTGCTTCGTCAATAAACAAGCTACAGGTAGTCAAAAATGAAGCAGCTAGAGTCCTTACGAGGTCAAGAAAATATGATCATATTACCCCAATTTTACAGTCTCTGCACTGGCTATAGCTATAGCTATTAAGTTCCGTATCAGTTACAAATTATCATTACTTACTTATAAGGCCCTAAATGGTTTAGCTCCTGCATACCTGACTAGTCTTCTACCACGCTACAACCCATCACGCACCATAAGGTCACAAAACGCTGGACTTTTGGTCGTTCCTAGGATAGCAAAGTCCACTAAAGGAGGTAGAGCTTTTTCACATTTGGCTCCCAAACTCTGGAATAGCCTTCCTGATAATGTTCGGGGTTCAGACACACTCTCTCTGTTTAAATCTAGATTAAAAACACATCTCTTTCGCCAAGCTCCAGTCTGGATCCAGAACACCTGAGAAGAGATGATGCTGACCCTCAGAGGACCTCAGATGATGCTAACCCTGAATCAACAAACAGAACAAACAATTATTGCTAAATGTGTGACTGCATCATATAATAACTTAATTAATAATATTGATAGTTCATTGTCTAGCTGACTAAGTCTTGTATTATTATTTTTTATTTTTTCTAAAATCCTGGTAAATGTGCACAAACTACTAGCTACTACTAAATATTGTAGAAACATAATTTTCTGTAAAGTTGCTTTGTAACGATTTGTATTGTAAAAAGCGCTATACAAATAAACTTGAATTGAATTGAATTGAATACATTGTCTAGGTTGCTAGACCAACAAAGTTTCAACTATTCACACAGATGATTTAACGGAGCGACACGTCCTATGACATTCCTGAATGAGCCAGTTCAGAACAAATCGTATCAGTGAATGATTTAATTTGTAGGCAATTTTAAATTAAACAAGTCACTAGTTTTGTTTCATAATGAAACAGCATTCGTTTTGATTTGAATGAATGAATGAGTGAATAAGTCACACATAAAGACAGTTTTCCAACACCTACTGGCTTAACATGTAACTGCAGAAAGAGTCAGAAAGAGACGGACAAAAAACACTGACGGATTACATAACGTGACAAAACTTTATTTGTTCTGACAATTAAATATTGATTTTAGAGGAAATGTCATAATAGTCTCTAATAGTCTTTATCTGGTCTATAGCGTCTTTTTTTTTAGATAAAAGTGTTGTTTTTACTGGACCACATTACACACAAGAACAGACTGGAAAGAAATATATACCATTATGTGTGTATGAGTGCATGGTAACGAGTGTTGGGTCAGTGAGCAGGTGCAGGTCAATGCTGACGTTGAGGTTAGCAGCTATAATCAGCTTTGTGGGGGTCAGATGGTCATTTTTGTGGTTTTAAATTTAAGCACTCAGGCCAAGTGGTGACCCTCGTTTTGAAAGACTATTCTCCATGCATAGAGAAAATAAATATTATGTCTTGTTTATGGACTATGGACTATGGTATGTACTTCTAAAATGTGACTTAGATGGATGGACATGAATGTGCTAAAAAAAAGAAAAAAAAAGTACTGGGACCCAAAAAGATGATCAAACTAAAAATATAGACTGCAATATGACATTAAAATGCTGTCACTTGAAACAAAAAAAGAATGTTTTTGTCCCATAACTCATCCTATCATGTATGCACCGAAACTGTCACCAGTGATGAAGGCTGCATTTAGACATGAGCTCTACCTCACATACCCTGATAAGAAGTGTGTTGTTCTCTTTCCAATGGATCAGTTGAGATGCCATTGTGCACATAGCATGCTGATCCATCTAAATGCCCTGGGGTAACAGAAAGTCCTAAACTGGAGTGATCCCCCTGGGGCTGGGACACCCCAGCAACAAGAACAACGCTCTATTTTCAAACCAGACACAAGTCTCAATCGGTTCCATTCACCTTGATAGTGGAGAGAGTTCTTGCCCTTTTGCTTGGTATAGAGCAATGGGTGCATAGCTGTACTATGATCATGGCCTTGCTGTCATATTTTCTGGTGCAGTGTTACAGAGTCTCAATTAAAGGGTTCTGAATGGCTTATGCTACAGTGAAAAGGCAAACTCTTTGACTCTCTGTCAGCACCCAGCCAAAAAAAAGAAAGTTTTTGACAGTATAATCAGTGCCAGAATTAATTATTTCTTTCAGGTCCTTGAATCTGATTGGCTGAGAGGAGTGTGATATTTTAGAGATAACAGAGCTTAAATACTAGTGCATGCGGCCTCATGCCAATGGTGAATCACAGATATTACTTATATATAAATGATGGCTGAGAGTTCCTTCCAAGCATGAGATAATCCACTATAATTTTATAATTAATAGTTTTTGTGTCAAGGAATATACAGTAGTTGTTTAGACTTCAAATATGTGGTTTTTGGCTGAGGGCAAAGTCTCCTCTACTCCTCTGCGACACATTTATAGGATGTTGCATCAGATGTCCAATAGATGTTTATTAGATGTCTTTACAATGTTTATGATTTAGACTGCATGTAAAACTGACATCTTAAAGACCTCTATCAGATGTTTGTACAAAGCAGAGGCTTTCCAGATGAAGCGATCTTTAACAGCCATCTTGCAGACACATTTTATCTGGGTATAAACATTTGTCTGCACACAAAAAGTTTTTACAGTACAAAAGTAAAATGTATATTGTATTTTCCGGACTATAAGTCGCACTTTTTTTCATAGTTTGGCTGGTCCTGCGACTTATTGTCAGGTACGACTTAATTATGAAAATTAATTTTACATGAACCGAGAGAAATGAACCAAGAGAAAACATTACCGTTTACAGCCGCCAGGGGGCGCTCTATGCTGCTCAGTGCTCCTGTAGTCTACACTGAAAACATAGAGCGCCCTCTCGCTGCTGTAGACGGTAATGTTTTCTCTTGGTTCTAAATAAATGCGACTTATAGTCCTGTGAGACTTATATGTTTTTTTCCATATCATGACGTATTTTTGGATTTGATTTTTGGTATTTGTTTATGAAGGGATAATTCTAAGGGATTGGGTTTTATTTATTTGAGTGATCTACCTATTTAAAGATCCCTGTAGGTTTCTTTATAAAATAGTTGAATCTTTGTAACAGCCCTGGTCTCTCTAAACAGTGAAATAACAAGTAATTGATGGCTGTACAGTAAACCAGTTTGCAGCAGGCAGTCCATATAAGGGAAAAATATATGTGTAACATCTGGCAGAAGTTGTTACTAGAAAGGCTAAAGTTGTATAACAGGACGTTTAGTACATTTTTTAAATGTATGTAGGAAATTAATAGATGTTGTCTTGAATAAGGTCCTGAATGAAGTGGACATGGTAACTAAACAGATGAGATATTATTCTTGGGTTGGGATGTTCCTTCGATAGGCCCCTAAGAGAATATATCATTACGTTCACCCCATAGCCAAGAACCCTAGCCAAGTGAGATTTTGGCAGCGTGTTTCTTGGAACGTCACGTCTTTGACATCACTTCTTCTTAATTATTTTGACTGACAGTTTTCACTTGATAACATATGGTAGGGAAAATATTTGAGTTTTGAGGATGAATTGCCTTAAATCTCTGCCACTATAAAGGATATTTTATTTGTGTTGAAATCTATGAATGATGACTATTCTGTTGTAAAATCTAAATAAATACAAAGACTATACAGCTTACGGAGTCTTTTTGTACCCATACATAGACACACCAGGGAATGTTTAATCTCTGATCTTATAACACCATAACTTTTGTAGCAGCCTAATGGTAATAGCAGTGCAGTGTAAAATGACACATACTTCAATGCTTATATCAACAGATTCAACTCAAACATTTACCAACACACATGCATCCTGATATAGTTTAAGATTTTATTCATTAGGAATGATATGTGTGTTTGCATGTAAAGGCTTGTTAATGCAACACCACAGGAGCGCTTACGTTCAATAGAGGCATATGATTATAGTACATCTTACTATAGTCTATTGTAGCATATTATAATATCATATTGTCATATCATATTCCACTTACATTTGAATAGGCAGGTTGACGACAAGTCGCTCCAATTGAGGTTTTCCCTTTTCTCTTCCTTTTGTTGTAAAACACAGTCTGTATCAAGGATGTTTAGCCATAAATCGGCGATCAGCCTCAGACATGGGGTCTTGTCCACATAGTATACAATGTATAAGTGGCACACGGTCAGGTAAGCAGAGAGAGGGAGAGAGACAATCTGTGGGATGTGGCAAAGTCAGAGGCGAGTCAAGTGTAAATGTGAGGTGGTGGTGGAGGGTTGTGGGGGGATAAGAGAAGCACAAGGAGTGGGAAGGGGGTTAAACATGCTATTGTAGAGGGTGTGGAATTTCAGTGCCATGTGTTTCCCTTTCCTGTGTTGGGGTGTGTTTGTGTGTGTACAGAGAAAGCGTGATTTCATGACCGTAAAAGTCAATAAACCCAACCAAATAAATAAATCTTATAGTGCAAAGAAATTCAGTATGTATACTTATAAAACAAGATTTAAAAACATGTCAATTATTTATTATTATTATTTTTTTTTTATATTCCATTAATACTTGGATTGTTGGGAGGAATTTGCTGACCAAAAGTCAACTTGGTCAAGTTAATTAGGTGAATTAATTGACATCTTTAAAGCAACTGTATGTAGTTTTGTGTATTTTCAGATTTTAGAGCCCCCTACAGTTAAGTGAGTGAAATTCACTGTCGTAAATGTATCACTGTCGTATTTACAGTGTATAGCCTTATAAAGCAGTCTGCACTTTTCGCGGAATTTCTTTCCCGCTCACCAAACTCTTTGAACAGACACAGTCAGTGTACATTAGTCAGTTTACCATCAGAATGATTTAAATGGTTAAAAAAACAAAACGTAAAATTGCTTTAAGTAGGTTATTACTGAAATGTTTAATGGAAATTATACTTACCCATACAAATGGAGATAATTCATCTTGAAGCACCCGCTCCCTGACTTTTGAAGTCTAATAGGCTAAACCTTTGTCTTGTCACTCATATTATTTATAGCCTTCAGCTGTGATTGAACTGTCAATGAGAAACCACCTCATGGACTAAGTCTTTAAGACTTAAATGTGCACTATTTTTGCAACAGTGCGGTTTCAATAATGCTGTTCGAGGCAGAGGTCAAATGTAGGCAAAATAGCTAAATTCACATCTACAGAAACAGATGAATAACAATTCATCTACTAGTGCTTTTGAGAATGGCAGTGGGACAGACCACCAGAGAGAAGAACCAGGTCAAATTCTGTTCTCCTTGACTTATTTGAGACGGTACAATGGGTGATGATCTCTTCTCTGTATGTGTCCATGTAGTTAAAGCATTAAATATTCCTTTATTGTGTTGGAATAGTTTAGCTTATAGGTTAGCTATGCTATGGGCTGGCACTTCTGTTGTATATGGATTGTGTTCTCATTGAAAATACCAGGATCAAAGCTAAACTGCAGCTGCTCTTGTCTGTTCATAAACATGTATGAGCATGTAATACATTTAAAAGTTTTTTATGGTCATATAACAGAAAATCAAAACAGAATAAGGTCAAGAAAGTGTATGTGTCTAAATGCCGAGTATATCTCTGTCTGTCTGTGTGTTGGTGGAGTAAGTGTTTCAGTATATTTGCAGATGTTTGGTACATTTAGAAAGCAGTGTGTGCCTGCATGTCTGTCAGTCATAGAGCAATGTTACACAAGGTATTTTCATAGCCAGCCTTTCTCCCTTACCTCCAACCACTACTTCTCTGTCCTCACATATTTAGTTAGGTATCTAAATGAGAACATACTATAGATTTCCATTGCTTTAAATTAAGCTTGTACACATTATTCATTTTCCAAACATTAACTCTAACAGGAAACATTTGCATTTAGCATTAGCCAAAAACAGTATTTGCTTTATTTATGAATTAATTTAATAACTGGGGATGTCCCCAAAGGGAGGTTTTCAAATTTAGCTAACTTCTGGGGACCTACTAGAACTAATTAACACCAAACACACACAAATGCTCTAGTGGAAGTATGCATGCAGTGTGAGGTGTGGAAACAGCAAACCATGGTGCTGACATGAAGAGTTTTATTTAAACCTCAATCTGATGTTTAAGTGCTGCTGTCTGTGTGTAATTCAAGAGTAGCAATTGTGTGTGTTTGAATGTGTGTGTGTGTGTATGTGTGTGACAGAGAGAGAGAGAGAGAGAGTACTGTGTAAAAAACACAGTATCCTGCACACCGAACCGAGAACTGCTATTCCACATGTTACGGACATATTGTAATCTTTAAAATGTGCTTATGCAATAAACATTAGTAAAAACAAGTTCTTATGACACTAAAATTCAAAATGAGAAAATATTTTGGCATCTTTTTAAAGGCCTTTTCAATAGATACACATGCATGCTATACAAATCATGAGTCATTCTGCCATCTAGTGACTCACAAATGTGATTGTGCAGGGCCCCTTAAATAGTGCTTTTAAATTTTTGACTCCTGTGCCTCTAAAAATATATACAGTATTATTGCACAACCCTGTTGTGTCAATGTTCAGATTCCTCAAAATGGTGCACTGTTGTGCCGCTCCATGTTCACTCCAAATGCTGTTCTTGTGTTTGCTGTAGATTTGAGAGCAGACAAAAGTTTCATTTCAGGTTGGACTAACCGTTGTGATATATTTTCCTACACTATCTATTTTAGTTTTGTCAGTAATGTGTTGCCATTGAGTCCTTAAGAAGCACTCTTTGTGCCTTATTGCCTTATTTGTGTGTGTGTGTGTGTGTGTGTGTGTGTGTGCATGTGTGTGGTGTGTATGTAACTTTAGCAGAACAATATCCAGTTTTCATCTGATTGCTCAGTCTGTACTTAATGTGCAAATATATAAATATAAGATACTGACATTGTAGATGTTGTTTTCATTTATAATTCCTTGTCATGGCAATTGATTGGAGTTATCTCTTTTGGTAGCAATCTCATAACCTGAAGAAATCAATACTATATTTGCTCAATGTATCAATCAAGAAAAAATAACTATTTGATACATTTACAGGAAAATACTAGACTGAAGAAGTCTATCAGAAAACCACTTCCCCCACAAACACAGTCCCTATTGTGAAAGGCCTTATTGTGATAAGGTTTTATTGCGCAGAACCTCTGGGTGAACCCAATAGTGTGACTCACCCTTTATGCACAAAGTCCAAATGATTAGTCCAGAGCTGTCACATTCATTGAATAGGCCTACATCTGCCTTGTGTTGTTGACAAAACAAAGTGTGTAGGCTATTTGCCCCCCCCCCCCCCAAAGAAAACGTATTCAAACATTCTAACAAATGTTTCAGTTATTTTGGAAACTGGCTGAATAAAGGGTTGTGAATTGTGGAGTAAAATACGGGAAGCACATGCAAAGGCAGTAATCTGAGATATGTCTCAGCGGTTTGCCTGTCTAGTTTGTTCTGCGCTGTGTGGGCGTTGCTGGTCCACTTGTATCGCATGACTCTAGGGCAGGTTTCTTTTTCACTCAGACGACGTACATTTGTGACAAGCATCCTTTATAAAAAAGGTAGGTAATACTTAATCTGTAAACATACAATTCTCTAAAACCGGTGCTCGGAACTGGAGTGTTGTTTCCAATGGGAATGTACGCTCCGTTTTTGGGACTTCCGCATTTATCTGACGTGTAATCAAACTTCTGAGCAAAAGGGAAATATTTACGGTGATATGCACATTATTAGGCTACATATGTTAAAACAAAAGTACATTACATTATTAGATTGGACAGAAGTCTAAAGTTATTTTTGTACTAACGCTGGACATTCGTAGGCTAAGCATATAAATTGTTTATACTGTCTAGAACTGCTCAGTATTTTTACTGCTTTTTGTGAAAATATGGCGTTATATGGATTTAAACAATGGTTGCATAAATTATGTGGCTGTTTATCCGTAGTGTCATCAGTCATGGAGGGTGTGTCTCGTGCTAACAGTCTCTTCGCTCTGGATCTCTATCGGGCTCTGAGCGCGAGCAACGCTGAGGGAAACATGTTCTTCTCTCCACTGAGCATCAGCGCAGCGCTCAGCATGGTCTACCTTGGAGCCCGAGGAGAGACTGCCAAAGAAATGGCAAAGGTATGAGGTATAAGCATCTGGAGAACAAGCGAAGAGGTTATTATTATTATTATTCTAGAAATTGTCTGCATTCTGCACGTACAGTACAATCTGTGGTTGGGAAATCCTGCTCGAAAACAAAACCACAACCCAAAACAAGGAATAGAGAACATTACCTTGTTTGACAGAAAAATGGGGTGAGGTCTAGATGTCAAAAGGGTAAATATTTGCTCATAGTGTGAGCTTAACACAGAGACGCATTTATCACAGCCAAAAAAATAGCATATAGTTATGATTTTGTTACAAGTTTATCTAAACCAGTTCTAGTGGGGGAAAAACTTTCATTCTATCAGTGTCGTAGAATTCTTTGAGAATTTAAATGAGAATTATATATATATAATATATATAAGTGTGAAAGTTTGAGTTGGAATTATCATTCAGTGTAATTTCAGTTCATTATCCATGAATGTGGCAAATTCAATAAAACTTCCAAAGCTATTTATTTATTACTGCAGAAAATGTTATCTCTTTCAGAAAAATCTATTATAATTCAGGTTCAGTTAGTTCAGTTAGTACCTACTGGCCCTACAATAGTTCATGGTGAATACTGTAGCAAAGCTATAGTTTACGGTATTTTGTAGGTATAGCCACTGCAGTTAAATATTAGCCTAACTAACATATAGAAGTAATGAAAATGTTCCAAGTTACATTACATTACATTTAGCTGACGCTTTTATCCAAAGCGACTTCCAATTGCTTTATCAATCAGAGGTTGCCACCTCTGGAGCAACTAGGGGTTAAGTGTCTTGCTCAGGGACACATTGGTGTCTCACAGTGGATTCAAACCCGGGTCTCTCACACCAAAGGCATGTGTCTTATCCACTGTGCCAACACCACCCCAACAGTACAGCAGTGCATCAGTACAGCAGTCCTATATGCTGACTTCAAGCGTAGATCATTAATCTATTACAAAGCAGATTTGCATGCTTGGGCTGAAATCAAATGCAAAGCATTTGTATGCAAAGCATTTATTGATAAACTAGACATAGCAGGACATTCCATTATCCAAATAGTGCACAGACTGTGATACAACCAGTGAGCAACTGACTCAACAGAGAGGGAGAGCCGGAGTAGGGTAAACAAATGATCACAGCTGCACATACCTCTCTTTTTCACTCTTTAGAGCTGCTCTTTCAGAAGGAGCTTACAAAATAGAAAAAAATGCATCCAGATTTAAAAGAGAAAACAACTGAAATGGAACTAGAATATATTCAAGATTTTAGCCACAAAAGCCAGCTTGTGCCTGCTAGCTGCCATCATTTGTTTGAAAGTGCAGACTCATCTAGATAATGACTTTAGACTCCAACAACAATTAGATAAATTCCTTAATTTAGTTTACTCCTTATAATAAATGTGCTTAGAACAGGCTCTTAAGCGCACACCCTTAGCTTATTCTGTAAACATACCATGGTCATTTTTTCTTCTTTTGAATAAAAGAGAAATATATAATAAAAAAAAGACAATTTTGTAAAACTATTAGTAAAGTCTCTCCGGTGTAAAAAAAAAATACAGTTAACATGTGAACTCTTTCCCTTGCAGGTTTTGTCCTTTAGTTCTGTCTCTGATGTTCACTCTCATTTTGAGACCCTCACCTCTGCAATCAACAAGCCACAAGCTTCCTACATCCTTAGACTGGCCAACCGTCTCTATGGAGAGAAAACCTTCAGTTTCTTACCTGTGAGTCCTTTCCGTCTTCAAAAATGGGACATTATGAAGCTATTCTTTTAAACTCCATTATAAATTCCAGTTTAGAGGTTTTTCTTGAGTCATTTTTTGCTGATTGGTGTCATGCGTCCTGCAGGAGTATTTGGAGTCCACTCTGAAGCTGTACCACGCTGACCTTCAGGCTGTGGACTTCATTGGAGCTTCGGACGAGTCACGACAGCTCATTAACAAATGGGTGGAAGAGCAGACAGAGAGTGAGAAGATCAGTTCCATCTACAGTTCTATTTCAGATTAAAGAATCAGTTTGGACCTGTTGATTGAATATATTTTTTTAAAAGATGTGAAGTCAAGAATGCAAACTTGTGTTTTTTGTAGATAAAATCAAAGATCTTCTCAAGCCAGGAATGGTGACCGGAATGACCCGGCTAGCTCTGGTTAATGCCATCTACTTCAAAGGGAACTGGCTGCAGAAATTTAATGCTCAAGACACTAAAGAAATGCCATTTAAAATAAACCAGGTCTGTTTGCAAAATATTGTACAAATGCAGTTGTATGTCTTTACACTATGCATACTACATCATATCTATATGACAGGGGGTCATTCTCTTTTTCATGTTCACTTTATCATATGTGTTCTGTCTTCCATCAGAATGAACGCCGGCCTGTGCAAATGATGTACCAGAAGAAAAAGTTCCCCTTCAACTATGTCTATGACCACCGCTTACAAGTGCTGGAGTTGCCATATATAAAAGAAGAGCTCAGCATGTTGATTCTTCTTCCTGAGGAAAGTCAGGATGGCTCTGACCCTCTTCTTAAGGTCAGAAAAAAGTTTTTGTATTGATCTGCTTGACTTGACTGTATTGTTTACTTGCATATATTCAGAGACTGAGAATTTGCGCATGTGTGTTTGACAGCTGGAGAGCGAGCTGACCCTTGATAAGCTGAATGAATGGACCAACAGAAGCAATATGGACACCCAGACAGAGATCATAGTCCACTTGCCAAAGTTCAAGCTGGAGGTAGAGAGCTCCTTAGCAGAAATATTGATGGGCATGGGTATGACCTCTGTGTTTCAGGGTCCAAAGGCTGATCTGACTGGCATGAGCAGTCAGGGTGGCCTCTTCCTTTCGACAGTGGCCCACAAGGCCTATGTGGATGTAAACGAGGAAGGCACAGAGGCAGCAGCCGCTACGGCAGCCATTGTGGCATTCTGTATGTTACGAGAGGAGCACTTCATGGCAGATCACCCCTTCTTGTTCTTCATCAGGCACAATACCACCAACAGCATCCTCTTCTTCGGCAGATTCAGAGGCACATCTTAAATATATGATGTTTGTCTAACACTAAAATAAATAAATAATAAATACTACTATTTAGATGTCAATAATTCACATTTTGTATTTTTTTTTTCTTAATATAATAATGTCTTTGATTTGAATTAGCTGGGAATTTTTGGCACATTTTTGATAATGCATTTATTGACTATCACAACAATTATTTAGCAAATCCGTCGACTGGGACAACAAAGTAAATTCAAAGTCATTATGTCATTAAAGTGTTGCATATTGTTATGGTGCAGAGATTTCATAGTAACATCTGCAACTGCTTTTTATCAATTATAAGCACTACAATTGTGTGTGTGTGTGTGTGTGTGTGTGTGTGTGTGTGTGTGTGTGTGTGTGTGTGTGTGTGTGCAAAAACCTTAATTGCTATTAATTAACACAAGTCTGTCCCATCGGAAAAGCAAAAGTTTGTCGTTCAGACGCCTAATTGAACATTTAGGCCAAACACTGGAAATACTTCAAGTGGTCAAATGCAAAAAAACAAAAGTATGGGTTTTGAAACAGTCCATTCTACAATTCTACAAACATTGAGCCATTTTTCGACCACTTTACCCAGTTTAGGCTAACCCACGGAGGGCTAGTTTGAGGGGGGTACATACTCGTACTTACACTATTGAAAGCTGTTTTAATATTTAATCTATAAGCCAAACTAGTAAACTTTTACTGTTGTAAACGCTGTAATTTCCTATACAAAGTAGCCTAATGTTGGTCTTTGAGCGACCTCTGGTGGCAGGATGGAGATTAGACACCAATTTTATTATCTATTATTTTCCTATTTTTCCTCCAGTAAAAACAATAAATATAATTTCGGGGCTGTATGTAACCTTTTTATTTATTATTATTATTATTATTATTATTATTATTTTTTTGCATAAAGCAGTGGTGGTGTAGACACTAAATGTTTTTACATTAAAGGTCCCATTATTCGCGCTTTTTTGAAACTTTGATTGTGTTTACAGTGTGCAATATAACATGTTCATGTTTCGCGTGTAAAAAAAAAAACAGTATTTTTCCCACAATTCACCATCAGTATACTGCTGTTTTCACATAGTAAAAAAATTGAAACAGCGACCCCATTGGAACTCAATTGAGACAAGTCAAGCCCATTTTTAGCTATTTTTAGCACTTCCGTTTCTGACGCACAGACTCAAATTAAGCTTGATGAAGTCAGCAACCTGTCTGACAGATGTAAATCTTAGCTGTGCGTGCAAACTGCCATCGTTAATCTTGCAGAGACGGCGAGCTTGAGCAGGGAGGTCTTTGGCGTGAGTGAGCAGGAGTAAGTATTCTGATTAATTTTAATCTGATTATTTTGTATAATATTTTAAAATGTAACATGTGTTCATGTGGGCGGAGGATAGTCTAAAAACTGTTTTAGTGACGTCATTACTGCAGGTACTAGAGGGCTGTAGTCCAAACGCGTTGTTTTTTGTAGGCGAATTCTGTTAAAGTGGGGATGAAATGCTCGTTTTCACTCAATATCCTGTTAATCTTGAGTACCTATTGAGTAGTACTGCATCCTTCATATCTCCAAAAAGTCTTTAGTTTTATTATATTTATAAGAGAAAGATAGTCTGTACCGTTTTTTCCCGGAAAAACACGAGCGGCGTGACGTGTGGGTGGAGCTAAAGAATCACGAGTGCGCGTAAGCTTTTGCGTTGAGAGCGTCTGGAAACTGTGACATTACCGTGAGGAAAAAACCATCATCCAAAACAAACCATGGCTAACAGTCAGATTCAGCCGTATATTTATGATCAAGAATCAGATCCAGAGGCTAAAATTTAACAAGAGCAGCAGCAGCAACGACTACAGCAGGACGTCTCTATGTGGTATGTATTGAAACTGTATATATTTGCTTAGCGGTTTTGGAAAATGAATAAGTTCCACTTTATGTCGTCTTTTTTTTTTTTTTCTTTAAAGGTGTACATGTGGAAAGTGCAGTTTGATGCCAACATCGCATGTTGTTTACTTGATGTGCTTACACGCCGATAGCGAAGTTAACAACAGAGATATTTTAAGCAGTTTTACTCACCGCCTGCGGTTCCAACACACGATCGTGACCCTTTTTAGTTGGGATTGCATCATCCTTAAGAAATAAACGAGATGCAAATCCAGCGTCAAACTGGGCCTTGTTTGTAAAACAAGCATCTTCGAAATGCAGGGAACAAACACAAACACTTGCACAACTCCGTTGATGTGCTGTAAAAATAAACTCCATCCACTGGTCCCTTAATGCTGTTTTTTTTTTTTTTTTTTGGTAATCTGTGCAGGGTTGTCTTGCCCTGGCAACCAAAAACACACTTCTTTTGTGACAATTCGGTCTCTCGCTCTGATCAGTGAATGTCTGTGCTCTGCTATACGGGAGCGCGCGCTCTTCCGGGAAATGTGCCCTTAAGACCCATATAAGGAAATTCCGCTCCATTTAACGTCACACAGAGCCATACTCGAAAAAAACTTTCCGAAACTATTTTTGGAACAAAGTACAGCAAAAGATTATGCAAAAGATGTATTTCCTGGAACATCATTATGCTGTGTTCACACCAAATGCGAATAGAGCGTCAAATTCGCGTCTACCGTGTCTAGTTTGCCGCTTGACCATTTTGAGATCATTCGCTTCATTAAAGGTTAAAACGGTTTCCATAATCTTACTAGTCAGACCTGCTTTTTTACTTGTCTTAAGTTAGTTCAAATGGCTTGGAGTTAAATTAAAAAACGTACTAATAAAATAAAAAATCATACTAGTAACATTTCAAATAAGAACTAGTATCTAATAAATTTGTACTAGTATATTGAATAAGTACTAGTATCTATTTAATAGGTATCTAAAATAATAAGTACTAATATCTAATGGACAAATACTGTCTAATAATAAGTACAAGTATATAATAAATAAGTACTACTATTTAATAGGTACTAGTATCTAATGAATGAGTACTAGTTATCAAAAAATATGTACTACCTAATGAATAACTACTAGTAGGCTACATAAAAATAAAGTACTAGTCACTAGATAAATACATACTAGTAAAAACTGAATATTTAATATCTCAGTGACGAATCCCCATGGAAGTCAAAGAAAAAATGTAAAAAAAAAAAAATAATTACTAGCTACAATATAAAAGTGAGTTTCTAATATTAAGTATTAGTATCTAATTAATAAGTACTAGTAACTTTACAAAAAACACTAGTACCCCCCCCCCCCCCCCCAAAAAAAAGCACTAGTGCCTAAATAATAAGCACTAATGAATGAGTACTTAAAGGCGCAATATGTAATTTTTCTGCTTAAAAAAAAAACAGAAATCACTATATCTATGTTATATATTTTTTTTAGTTGTGTACTTACATCATCCCGACAGTTTCCACGAACTTTCAAATCCGGAGAAAATTATAGTTTAATTCGAAGACACGGCACGTTTCTTTATTTCCGTTTTGTCGCCCGTCTATGTCATATAAACTTTGACCCCTCTAGTTTATCTAACTTCCTGTGGAACCGCCAAATACAAAGGTGAACAGAAACAAAGACGAGACGAAGAAGAAAAAGAAGTAGCCTTGAACGAGACTATTATATTTTATATTTATATTGTTTATATTCGTATTTAAACCTCAATCAATAACTTAGTTATGGATCATGATTATGCTTTGCCTGCACGTTATGTGAAGCGCAAACGCACGGGTGAAATAAATGACCCGAGATGGTTTTGGGACAAGAGAAGCAACAAGACACAGGTAAATATTGGAGTTGCATTTCCAAGATAGAGAGCGCTTCGTGACAAGCTGAAACTACAGAGAGTTGCCGAACTCGCTTGCATTCTGATAAACAGGTATGCATCCATTCAGCTAACTTTATCTATCCGTATATTTTGTGAAACGATGATGTCTTGTGTAAAACGCAGACGGACTAGCTTTCATGTAAATCTACATTTGTTCTATATCTAGCTGAATAAAGTAGCTTCAAATGCAGTTCTCTAACTTGTTCGATATAACGTAATTATAATTATTAATGAAAGGCGAACGTGTTTTTTAACATATATTACTGCTAGCTAGATGGAATATTGATTTGATTGGGGTCTCATAATTCATATAGACGGTTTCATCGGGCGCTGTTTTCATTTTAAAACTGATCTTTTTTCAAAAAGGCTTCATTGAATAAACATGAGTAACGTTACGTACTGCACGTTTAATAATAATAATAATTCCTTACATTTATATGTTTAAATATCAAAACGAGGCACAAGTGTTTTTATATCGCTGTATTTCTGAAGGAAGACTTGCATGTTATATGCCTGATAGCAGCGTATGAGCGTACCAGCTCTGCTTCGTTTACAGCTGTTACTGGGGAAACCTCTATTTCTCGCGCTTTGTCTATGCTTTAAAACATCGCCCAGATAGCATACATATCCGGGCCTCATCTGGGCCAACTATGGCACATCTGGCTCAGTTCTGGCAACGGCAGAGGTTATATGGGCCATCTCTGGCCCACACACATCAAGCCGGTTTTAGTTTGAGTTGTGGCATGCTGTTTATGGGCCAGATCCGGCCCGTGTGTGACAAACCGGCTTTAATTTGAGTCGTGGCTTGCTGTGTGTGGGCCAGATCAGGCCCGTGTGCGACAAACCGGCTTTAATTTGAGTCGTGGCTTGCTGTGTGTGGGCCAGATCAGGCCCGTGTGCGACAAACTGGCTTTAATTTGAGTCGTGGTTTGCTGTGTGTGGGCCAGATCTGGCCCGTGTGCGACAAACTGGCTTTAATTTGAGTCGTGGTTTGCTGTGTGTGGGCCAGATCTGGCCCGTGTGTGACAAACCGGTTCTAGGTTGAGTTCTGGCTTGTTGTATGTGGGCCAGATATGGCCTATACCAGGTGACCAGATGTGCCATTTTCTGACACGTCCTGGCAGATCACCTTACTTGACCAGTCAGTGGTTCTAAAACTATTTTGAGTACTGGACGCCCATAATATTTCAGGACACGTAATATAAATACATACACACATTTATTTGACCTACACGGACCTGTTATGAAGCTGCAATGTTATTCGATTTTTTTTTACATTTTTGTACCATGTCCTCTGGTGTGACACCATCCCAGACAGCAAGCAATTTCGGCCCAGGTCTGGCCCACATCTGGCCCACATGGATTTCATGCGGGCCAGATGTGGGCCGGATCTGGGCCAATACTATGTTGCTGTCTGGGATGTCCTTTGAACTTTTTCGGAACCACTACAAATGTTTTATGCTTTGTTGTGCATTAATATGACACCCCTAAATTATATATATTTTTAATTAAAAAGTGCATGTTAAGCTACATAATCCTAGAAAATTTAGCAAATGTGTCTTGCTTGCCACTAATGACAGGTTAGCTTGGAATAGCAAGGTCAATAATTGACAGAAAAGGCTGAAACGTCCTTTGGTGTGATAAAAAAAAAAAAAAAAGTCCTCCATTGTGACACCTGTACTGTCACACCACAGGACAAAGTTTCTTTAAAAATCATTTTAAATAATTAAATATTATTTGTTGAACTCTTTTTTACTTTTAAATGCAATCATTACATTCATTAAATTAAGCTCTAATCATCAAAAAAAAAAATTATGAATCTTTAGAATATATAAAAATTTCACTTTTTAATAAAAAAAGTTACAAAAAATGAACTTTTTTCATGATATTCACATTTCTTCAAGATGCACCTTTTACACACACACACACACACACACACATATATGAGTGTTAGTAAAAGCAACAATACAAAATCTTGAACTATAAAAGTGCCACTTTGTCCCACTATTATGTGCAGGCCTGGCATTTTGCACTGAGCTATAGAACTACAAAATGAATTTTAAATTAGCAATATCATAATTGAATGACATTTTGAATTATGTAGTGATCTAATTCTATCCATCAAACAATTGTATGTGAATGTGTGAGACTTATGGTCATGGTTATAGGGAAATAACAAGAAGAACAAAGTACAGTAAACGGTAAAACTGTTTGCACTACAAACCAGTACGTTCATAATTAAGACAATACATTAAAAATAACATGGTAAGATACAGCAGTTTGCAACAGTAAACAGCAAAACAAGCTGTTTGTACAGTTAATATAGCTGGAATGACACCGAAAGCCAGACACATTAAATTTACAAATGGCCGCGCCCCCTCTTACAGAAAAATAAGGGGCATATGTTTATTCATATGTTTATGTAACGTAAGCGTGTGACTTTTAATTCGTGACGTGCTTTCATGGGCGTGCGCGCGGACCGGATGGAGTTGCCATGGAAACGGAGCGCAACACTGCAAATGTCACGAGGAAACACCCCGTTTCTCGCTGATTTCACTGTTTTCAGGTGAGTTAAGTCCATGAAATCACACAAATATTACTTATAACTGTTGTTGACACTTCTCTTACTTGTATTTGACTCGCTTCTGTTGTTTATTTACTTTATAGGAATGGTTTAATGTCTTCGAAAAAGTCCGTTAGCATTTCTACCGTTTTCAGACGACGTATCGTCAGGTATGATAACTTTATTGTGCTCTTATTTATGAAAGTTTGGGCTTTTAATCAAATCTTCATCTGTAGATGATAGCTTTTGACTGTTTTGTTGGTAATCTGTCAATGGATGATTGGAAATTGCTTAATTTATTTAACCTTAACATTTACACTTTACTGTTTATCGATGACGTCACGTTATCAAGGAGCGCGAAAATTGGCAGAAAACTAAAGTTGTTTTGATGTTTTATGGTAAACATAAAACTGTTCTGCGATTTCAAGAATAACAAAATAATCCTTCTACAACAGAAGGGAGTGTCCAAGATTTTAATATTTCTGAAGGGAGCTGCTGACAGAGATGTAGGAAGCGCTGAAAAGGTTAAGTAACCTAATATGCATTTTTTTCACAACATATATCGCAATGAATCTGTTATTTTTTTTTATTTTTATTTTTTTTTTGCAATTCACCTGCTCTAGCTTGTTTCCATCTAATAAACCTGGAACTGCAGACTAAATATTGTTGGCTCTGTGTCAAATTGCTTGTTTTGTTCCTAGATTCTTCATTGCTGATGGCCTGCTGCATCCAGCAGAGTCGGAGTGAACCTACTGTAAGACAACATCTCCAAGATGCTATTGACCACAAGACTAGTACAGTAAGTCAAACCTCAAATATACAGTACACTACTGTTCAAAAGCTTGAAGTTGATACAATTTGTTATAATTATCTTCTGCTCACCTCTGTAGTAATTATTTGATTAAAATATGTAAAAAGAGTAATATTGTGAAATATTATTACAATTTTAAATAGCTGTTTTCTATGTGAATACATTATAAACTAATTTATTCCTGTGATGTGCAGCTGTATTTTCAGCATCATTTCTCCAGTCTTCAGTGTCACATGGATCCCTCAGAAATGCTGATTTGCTGCTCAAGAAACTTATTATCAGCGTTGAAACAGTTGTGCTGCTTCATTTTTTTTGTAGAAACCGTGATGCATTTTATTTTTCAGGATTCACAGATGAATACAAAGTTCAAAAGACCTGCATTTATTTATGCAGACGCTTTTGTCCAAAGCGACTTACAGTGCATTCAGGCTATCAATTTTTACATATCATGTGTTCCCGGGGAATCAAACCCCCAACCTTGCGCTTGCTTGCTAGCACAGTGCTCTACCAGTTGAGCTACAGGAACACTGTTTGAAACAGATGATTTTGAACAATTTGATGCATGTAACACTAACATTAAAATGTTTAGAGTCTATGTAACAATGAATCCAACAAAAAAAAATGTTCAGCACGTCTGTATTTTAACATTGATCATAATCAGAAATGTTTATTGAGCAGTAAAACATATCAGAATGATTTCTGAAGATGTGTCACTGAAGACTGGAGTAATGATGCTGAAAATACAGCTTTGATCAAAGGAATAAATGACATTTTAACATAATATTCACATAGAAAAGAGTTGTTTTGAATTGTAATAGTCACAGTGTCACTATTTTACTGTAATTTGATTCAATAAATGGAGCCGTGGTGAGCATAAGAGATTTTTTATAAAGGCATAAAATATCTTACAGACCCCAAACTCTTGAATGGTTGTGTAAATTACAGTTATGATGTTCCTCCCAGTTAAACTTTATTAAAATGTATTAAATGTTACTCTGGCATATGCAGTCCATTCTATAGAGACTGTGTCTGTTCCCCAAAAACAGACAACAAATAATATGTTTATTAAGGGATCTAGAAAAATTATTTCAGTTTAAACCTACTAGATTAAAAATAGTACTCAATGTACTCCATTGATGAAATAGTAAAAAGTGCACATTGCCTGAAATGATATGAACAGCAGCTATGCTAATCTTTCTCCCTTTGCCTTCCTGTTTCTGCAAATGTCCATCCCAGGGTTATTAGAAACTGCACAGCACAGGACTTGCAGGACTTGTGAGGACTTCAGATGATACCAGTACTCAAAAGACCTTAGAAGATGGCAACTATAGATGGACATACAAACTACCGCCACTGCAAAAAAGGTAATGTTAATTTGAAAGAGCTGTGTCACAGTAGCCGTGTTTCCACTATCGAGCTAAGACCGGGCGTGCTAGTGCGTGCCAGGGCCAGTCGCGTTTCCACTGTCACTTCCGGGGCTTGATCGTGCCTCGCTGGGGCTTCCTCGGGGCCAACGGCCAGGGTTTTTTGGCCCGACGAAAACCTTGGGCCAAAGCGGGCCAGCTGGGGCTAGAGGAGGGGTTATGAACAAAGGCGGAGTTTCTCCGTGTCTGGAGAGCATCAGCGCGGATCATTTCAGAAAGATAACAGCTTTAACACCGGCATTAAAGACGTTTTAAAATCAGTTGAGCTCAAAACTCATTCTTAGTTAGCAGCAAGTGTTTGAAATAACTTGATCCGATGTGGATTATAATCACTAAACAAGGCAGAAATATTTATAAGCGATGTAAAAGACTATGCACGCTAAACATTAACGTTATCATAATAAACATGTTAAATATGACCGCTTGGAGAAATCAGACGTCAGCTTCTTATTCTCTATCACAATTGTGTATTTATAAAGTAACATTTTATCTGTTGTCTCGTTTCAAGAGTTTAGCTCCACGTTGCATATCATCAAAATATAATAATGATTTTTGTTTGTGAGCTTTTATAAAAATAGCGAGTCTGCGCTGCTGATCATTTAAGAAAGATAACAGCTTTAACACCAGCATTAAACACTTTTTTAAATAAGTTGAGCTCAAAACTCTCTTTCAGTCAGCAGCGAGTCTTTGAAATAACTTGATCCAATGTGGATAATCACCATACAAGGCAGAAATATGTATAAGCGATGAAAAAGATATGCACGCTAAACATATTACCATAGTAAACATGGTAAAATAAGACCACTTGAAGAAATCAGACGTCAGCTTCTTATTCTCTATCACAATCGTTTATTTATTAAGTAACTTATATTATCTGTCACAAGCCTCGTCTCGAGAGTTTATCTCAAGTTGCCTATCATAAAAGAATATAGCCTAATAATGTTTTTTTGTTCGGGAGCTTTTATAAAAATAGACATATTATCATTCATTATAAATATGACAGCTATACTGTGGCTAATAAACAGAAACAGACTCGACTGAATAAGCAGGCTATTTTCATAAGCGTTAAAAATAAATAAAATAGAAATAAGTGTGTTTATGTGTGATTAATTTTGCATGAAGTTGTTCTGAGAGGCGTGTAAAGGGTGTGTTTTAGTGACGTGCAGCGGTGCTTCAAGCTCCACTATGGAAACGCTGCACTATTCTGGCCTCGTGCTACTGGCCTGAGGCTATGAGCCCGCCCGACCCACTTTTTGGCCCGACAGTGGAAATGCGGCTAGTATCAAGGGCTCCCTTATCAGTTCTGCTTTCAGTACTGGAGAGTAAAAGATAAAATTTTTTTTGTTTGATGTTTTTATTAGTACATATACGTTATCTTGCACATTTTATCTCCCCAACAGATTCTAATTTGAAAGAAGTTTATAATGCATGTTCGCTACTCACAATTCAGAAGACTGAATCAGCCTGTGTATCTGAATGTTTCTCATACTCACTCCTCTCTGCCGCGTCTGAATTTTGGATTTTCCTTAGCTGTCAGTTATAAACGTCAAAATCAAAAGAAATAAACATTTGAAATATATCAGTCTGTGTGTAATGAATAAATATAATATACAAGTTTCACTTTTTGAATGGAATTAGTGAAATAAATCAACTTTTTGATGATATTCTAATTATATGACCAGCACCTGTATATCATTGCTCTTTTGTTGATTTTGATTGCTTCCATTGTCCTCATTTGTAAGTTGCTTTGGATAAAAGTGTCTGCTAAATGTAAATGTAATGTTAATGTGTATTTAACTATATTTATAAATATTTATCTGTATTTTTTATTTTGTAATAATGTAAATGTATTTGTTTTATATCTATACATGCAGTTGTATTCATGTATGTATATTTATTTGTCTAATTTTTATATTTTAATAAAGCAGTTTAGACTACATGAGTGTTTTCTTTATTCTGGATGAATTACATATTCTTTTGTGTCTAGAAAGGGTAAATATGGGCCATATCTAACCCAGAAGTCAGCCACAACTGGGACGGATCTGGGCCACATCTCAGAAATGACGTGGTTGACATCTGGGCCAGGTGTCGCCCATGCCATTTGTGAGATGCGGCATGGATCTGGTACAGTTGTGGCTGACTTCTGTCTGACAAAACTGGGCCAGATCTGGCCCAGATGTCACCCACACCATTTCTGAGATGTGGCCCAGATCTGGTTCAGTTGTGGCGGACATATGTCAGCCAGACTCAGGTTGAGTCATCGCCGTCATTCCGCGCGGTATGTGGGCCAGAAGAATATGGGAGATGTGGGCCAGAACTGGGCCACATGTCATTTGCTATCTGGGTCTCCTGTTGGCAAATAATGAATTTGCATTTTCAATAAGTCCGCCTGATCCACGCAGCAAACATTTTGTTTGTTATCAAAAAATATCTACTCTAGAGGGACTTGGCTGTTGTTATTGGTTCTATTTGGAAGTCTACCGGAAGTTAAGTTAGGTCCACAAAAGCACTCATGCGCAGTAACGTTTATTTATGTTGTTGCCGTTGAAACCGTCTATATCTCTCTGTTCGAAAAGACGTGATTGTCAAAATACTAAGTTAGAATGAGTGAGGAATGATAGGGAGTGACAGAGCGCATGTTCCAATGAACAACATCTGGCATGAGCCTTACGCTCTTTCCCGACGTCATCAAAGTACGTCTTATGTTATTATTTTGATTGAGTGACCCCTGGTGGCCAAAAATTCCATACTGTACGTTTAATTGACAAGACACTAGCCTATCTAAAAAATAAGTTATGGTAACGTTAAATTAGACACTAGTGTGGTTTATATATTAAATGTTACTATGGCTTGCCATTCATGAACGATTTTAGCAACTCGTGTTGGTCAATCGGTCCTTTTTTGCACTGCAGACCTCCTATCACAGGGCGGAGCCCCCTCCAGTTCACACTCCTACATAAGGCAACACCACCAAACATTCTTATTAAACATTTTCCGCAGAATCACATCTTTCAGAACATCCAGTGAATATTTTGAACACGTAGCCTACTAAAACACTTTACAAACATATGTGGAGCTGTCAAACCAACGAAGAGGACAATTGAATTACGCCGAAAGGACATAATAAAAGTAAAATACTACATGTATATTGAGTGATTTGAAAGATGGATGCATAAAGTATGATACTCAATAATTGTTGTTTTGGTATTTCAAGCAGTGTCATCGGTCATGGAGGGTGTGTCTCGTGCTAACAGTCTCTTCGCTCTGGATCTCTATCGGGCTTTGAGCGCGAGCAACGCTGAGGGAAACATGCTCTTCTCTCCACTGAGCATCAGCGCAGCGCTCAGCATGGTCTACCTGGGAGCCCGAGGAGAGACCAAGGGGCAAGGAACTCGACCGGAAGTTGAAGTCGGGCGGGGGCTGCCATCTTTTAGCAGAACTTCACTTGCGTTAGCATTCCCATTGACTCCCATTCATTTTGGCGTCACTTTGACAGCGAATAACTTTACATCTGAGGCGTTTAAAGACTCCGTTTGTCCATTATGTATTTCTAAAGATACACGACAATGTATAAAGGGCTCCATTACCTTTTATGTTACATTATGGCCCCGTATAAACAGTTTTTGTAAAAAATAGGCTAACGATTGCGTCATAACCACTCGGCTCTATGTCGCATTACCGTACAGACAGGAGGAGAAGCTCGCAGGCAATTAACTTAATATGGCGTACTGGCGTTACATTTTAAAATACTATACAAAATAATTAATCAGAATACTTACTCCTGCTCACTCACGCCAAAGAACACCCCGCTCAAGCTCGCAGTCTCTGCAAGATTAACGATGGCAGTTTGCACGCACAGCTACTAGAAGATTTACATCTGTCAGACAGGTTGCTGACGTCGTCAAGCTTCGTTTGAGTCTGCGCGTCAGAAACGGAAGTGCTAAAAAACGCTAAAACTGGGCTTCATTTGTCTCAATTGAGTTCCAATGGGGTCGCTGTGTCCATTTCTTTTACTGTCTATGGGAGAGACAGATGAAGAAATGGCCAGAGTACGATGAATAAATACGCTACCATTGGTGCTATTAACTTTAGTCTAGTTTCAGTTTTCAGTAGCCTACATTAATTAAAGGGGTCATATGAAGTTGCTAAAAAGAACATTATTTTAAGTATTTGGTGTAATGAAATGTGTTTATGTGGTTTAAAGCAGCAGTCGGTAACTTTTGACGCTCTAGCGGTTAATAAACAGAACTGCTTGCATCTTGCGGAAGAACATTGTAGCCGGATCTACTTCTCTCTGTTTATGTCTATGAAGAATCACAAAGGTACTGGGATACTCCGCCGCGGTGCCCCCGAAGCAATCTTAAATAGTCTGAATATAAACACTTATTATAGGTGTACCGTAGTGATTCAGTACAGGCTAAAAACACGGTTTGGAAAATGGATTCATGGTGTACTCACTTAATATTAGGGCTGTCACTTTTCAAATATGTACACTATTAATTTTAAAATAATGAAACAATAAAAAAATAGATGTAACAAAACTCACAAACAAGAAGAAATAGAAAATAAAGAATTCCGAAATGCAGATAGGCGTTGCAAAAGCTAGACAGAAAATACCAGCAATGTTATGACCCAGTGACGTCGAAAGCGACGTTTACAGGAGGTGCTGAGTTATGAAAAGGAGCCACCATTGCCAGCTGACAGCGACCCGCTTTTGTGGTGGAAGATTGGCAGTAAAATGAAGTACCCCTGGGAGCGCGTTTTCTCAACAGCTGGACATATAAAAAATGCTCTGCTCTGGACCCCGAAAATGCTGATTGACTTGAGCAGCTGTTACTAAACAGAGCCGTTGTTAACTAGCTGCGCAAATCCACGTTCATTATCAGCGTTTATTTGCGCAGCTATAGGTAACACCAGCTCTGTGTAGTAACAGCTGCTCTATGTGAAATCACGCACCTGATGCAATTTACCGCTGATTAGAGAACCGGCTTTACTGACGAGATGCGCATCAGTCGATCGTGATCTGCGCAGCCCTACACACAAGGCCTGTTCTCAACTTCAAGTAATTTAAAGTTTCATTTTTTTTGAACAGTTGTTTGAAATGGATTGAATCATTATTTAAAATACACTGCAGGCTTTAACCTTTTTTTTTTTTTCTTTAGACATGGAAAAAATCGATTTTACAGTCGATTCAATGAACACTTATGTCTTAAAATCGAAAATGATTTTTTCACAAAAGTGACAGCCCTGCTTATTATATACATTTTGTAAATTTTGAACACAAAAAAGTTATGGACGACAGCTCTGGTTGTTTCTTACAGGGAGCGATGTATTCCTGCAAATGGCAATAGGACCCCTGGGAGGAGCCAGAGGAGCTTGATTTTTTTCACAGATTATCTGTCTCATATTCTACTGTCAGGACATAATGACAGGTTTAACAAATATGTAAAAAATAATTTTTTACAAAAGTTACCTACTGCAACTTTAAGGTAAAAAAAAAAAATATATATATATATATATTTGAAACGCCTTTTTGAAACGTGTCGATTTTTACCATAGACAGTAAAAGAAATGGACACAGCGACCCCATTGGAACTCAACTTAGACAATTGAAACCCATTTTTAGCATTTTTTAGCACTTCGGTTTCTGACGCGCAGACTCAAACGAAGCTTGACGACTTCAGCAACTTGTCTGACAGATGTAAATGTTCTAGTAGCTGTGCGTGCAAAATTATTTTGTATAGTATTTTAAAATGTAACGCCAGCACGCCATATTAAGTTAATTGCCTGCAAGCTTCTCCACCTGTCTGTACGGTAATGCGACAGAGAGTCAAGTGGTTATGACGCAATAGTTAGCCTATTTAAAAAAAAAACTGTTTGTACAGGGCCATAATGTAACATAGAAGGTAATGGAGCCCATTATACATTGCCGTGTATCTTTAGAAATAAATAATGGACAAACGGAGTCTTTAAACGCCTCAGATGTAAAGTTATTCCCTGTCAAAGTGACGTCAAAATGAATGGGAGTCAATGGGAATGCTAACGCAAGTGAAGTTCTGCTACAGGATGGCAACACGCAGCCGACTTCAACTTCCGGTCGACTTCCTTGCTGCCTGATTTTTACAAAGCTCCCGCTGAGTCCCAATTTGCCTACTTATACTACGACCTAAAAGTATATACTTTTTTGTGAGGAAAAAGTACATACTTTTGAGTGTGTAGCAAAAGAGTATGCACGTTCTGGGACATACTTCGATGACGTCATGCAACGTGAACGACAACGTGGTTGCCTAGTTACGCACACCACAACTGTTAACGTTTCATTCATTCTTTATGTCCAATAAAATTTTATTTACTATTCCCATCTTTTTTTCTCATCGTTTTTTATTTCACAATACATTTTACAATGTGTTCTTCTACCAAGTTGAAGAGTGAAGAAGCAGGGCGGCGTCGTCGTAGAACCAAACGCAGGTCGTTTGTGAGGCGGCTGGTTCTGACGTTCATGTGCAATGTGTGTAACGAAATAAAATATAACTTTAATTAGGGTTAAACATTTGAATTCTTACACTTAAAAGCTGAGGGCGCATCTCCGCTGCTGCATCCGGCTTCCATGTTTACATCACCGCAAAGCCCCTCCCTCCCGCACGCAATGGGTTGTGGGCAATATTAGCACGTAGAGTGTGCATTGATCTGCACTTCGAATTCAAATCGGAAATAGTAGACCATCCGGGTATCTTTGGAATACTCTTTTCAACATACTACGATTTGGGACGTACTAATTCTAATTTCGCATACTATTTAGGACGGATAGTATGCGAATTGGGACTCAGCATCCTAGTTTTGAATAGCGAGGTATACACTGATTGGCCAGCTATCCAGTGTGTTGTGATTGGCCGACTGCCTCAAGCGTGTGAAATGTTACGCCCCAGTATTGGGAAAATGTTGAGAACATGAGTCAGACCAGTTTAAAAGTTTTGGAAGGATAGCAGAAGAAGCCCAGTCGTGTGAAATAGTAGAAATGAGCCCTGCAGTATTAGTGTCACCCATTTCATCTTTGTTATTCCCTTTATACCACTAGTAGACTTTAATTTGGAAGGAATGATTAATGACAAAAATAGAGTAAAAGCTAAATATGTTATGGTTAAACTGTATCTAGAACAGAATTACAAGCATTCTCAATTTTCACTAATGGTTCCAAAGATCCAGAGACAGGACTAGCATCAGCAGCTGTATTCGTCCTAACTTATCAAATCAAAATTGGTGAAAGAGTTTCTTATCAAGTAGGAGTTTACTCTACAGAGATGGTAGGAATATTATTAACTATCAGGTGGATGGAGAATACTCAGCCAATGAATGTACTGTAGTGATATGTGCAGATTAATTCTCTGCATTATCAAGTCTTATCAGTGGAAGATTTTCAAGACAAGACATTTTGAATGAAATTATTTTATGTATGTATACAATGAATAAGATAGGAATTAAGATATGTTTCCTGTGGGTTCCAGCTTGGGAGTGGATGGAAATGAGGTTGTGGATCATTTAGCAAAACAGGTGCCGAAATGATCACATATAGAAATTATTATTCAACTAAGCAAATAAGTTAATGCTAAAATTAGAAACTGCAATAAAAATGACAAGAAGAGATGACAAGAAGTTTTGAATAAGGAGGAGAGAGGACGATATCTTTATCATATTCAAAATTAAGTTGGGGTTGAAAGAGTTCATTTTGGTTGTAGAAGAGAAGATACAATATTACCAGACTTCACATTGGCTATACTGCTTAAAAAAATGAATAAGCATGAGTCTGGAAACTATAGTCTGTGTGGATTACCAGAAACAATAGAGGCATTTGTTGTGTCCAGTTGAGACATAATTACAGATTATAATGATTTACTGTATACTTTTTATGCGTTGCATATCACACTGCATAAACATAAAATGTCTGCATTTGTACTCGGAGAAACAACAAACAACAAGCTCTAACAGTTACTCTACACTGCTCAAAACTTGCATATGAGTCATCAGTGGCAAATCCTTTACACAAGAGAACGTACTTACAGACTGAGTCAGAAGCGCCAGACTCTTTGCATAGTTGGAATTGTCCCGCTTATGGAAACAGACACCAGCATTGTAGGCTACTCTCACAGTAAACATTCATTGGCCTCTGCAAAATGTGCTGAACACATCTGACTAATTGGTTTAAAATGTTTTGGAATACAACTTAACCACTGATTTCTAGTTATTTACTATATTGGAAGGCCAAACAAAGTAGCTTCGCTTTCACAACGAAACACACAGCCTCTCCACAACATGCCACCAGGGGCAACAGCGAAAATAAAAGTTACACCTTCTTTCTTTGCATGAACATTTGGGCGGCATTATGCAAATCTTTCCACATTGTGACGTAGACATGTGGGGGCGTGTTAAAATGAGCCGTTTTAGGTTGGAGTAGTTGACTCTTAACTTTAATAAAGTATATCTCTTTGGATTTGAGACTTTACAGTCTTTGCAGCTTTACAGATCTTCTTTATGCACTGAGATCTTGTAACACTCCAAAGAAAAAGGAAAAATGTAATCGCATCATATGGCTTCTTTAATGGACTTTAGAAATCAATCAGATTTGTGAGATTAACCCATCTGTTTTTCTCTTTGCAGGTTTTGTCCTTTAGTTCTGTCTCTGATGTTCACTCTCATTTTGAGACCCTCACCTCAACTATTAACAGTCCATCAGCCTCCTACATCCTCAAATTTGCAAACCGTCTCTATGGAGAGAAGACCTTCAGCTTCTTACCTGTGAGTGTAATCTGCCTTCAATGAGACATTGTGATGCTCTCTGTGTGCTTTGCTAAATTCATGCTTTACTTTATCTGAGAGAAGAATGTGTATAATTCACATGCAAATGCACTGTTTTTTTTTTTTTTTTTTTTTCTTTTCAAATGAGATACAACCTTTAGTTTGTTACCTTTATAATGCTCTCTGTATAATGCTTTCTCTTCTTGAGAAACTGTCTTTATTTTGTCCTGCAGGAGTATTTGGAGTCCACTCTGAAGCTGTACCACGCTGACCTTCAGGCTGTGGACTTCATTGGAGCATTTGACGAGTCACGACAGCTCATCAACAAATGGGTGGAAGAGCAGACAGAGAGTGAGAAGATCAACTCCATCAGCTCTGCTAACAAATAAAAACTATTACATTGGAAAGAATAATTTTAGACTAATGATACATGTATAGATATTTTATCTTTAAACTGATAAATAAAAAACGATATGAAGTGTACCACAAAACTTTGTTGTTTTTCAGATAAAGTTAAAGATCTTCTCAAGCCTGGAATGTTGACCGGGATGACTCGACTAGTTCTAGTTAATGCCATCTACCTCAAAGCGAACTGGATCCACACATTTAATGTAACAGAAACTGAAGAAATGCCATTTAAAATAAATCAGGTACTTTCCACTTTTTCTTTTGGGGTGGAACAGCATGAGCAAACTGGAAGTCACTTTTAAAATCTTTTGCAATTGATTGTGCTTACAAGTAACTCTTGCTACACCCAAACATTTATTAATCATAAATAATAAATAGATTTTCTATGTGTTATGCATTCCTTCATTTGTCTTCAATCAGAATGAGAGCCGGCCTGTGCAAATGATGTACCAGGAGAGGAATATCTACTTCAGATACATCCCAGAGTATGAAGTGCAGGTGCTGGAGTTACCATATGTAATGGAAGAGCTCAGCATGTTCATCCTTCTTCCAAATGAAACTCAGGATGGCTCTGACCCTCTTCTAAAGGTCAGCAAAACTGCCAAGACCAGAAAAAAATTCATAGTTTGGTGCTGTGTATGTTATTTTTCGGTATGTATGTGTTATTTTGCAGCTGGAAAGTGAGTTGACCCTTGACAAGCTGCTTGACTGGACTGAAAGAGACAAAATGACTATGCAGATGACTATCAAAGTCCATTTGCCAAAGTTCAGGCTGGAGGTTGAGAACTCCCTATCAGTAATATTGCAAAAGATGGGTATGAGCTCTGTGTTCCAGGAAACAAAGGCTGATCTGACATGCATGAGCAGTAAAGGTGGTCTCTTCCTTTCAGCAGTGATCCACAAGGCTTTTATTGAAGTCGATGAGGAAGGCACTGAGGCATCAGCAGCCAATGCAGTGTTTTTGTTAGGCAGTTGCCGTAAAACACAATTTCAGAGTTTTACAGCAGATCACCCCTTCTTGTTCTTCATCAGGCACAACACCACTAACAGCATCGTCTTCCTTGGTAGATTCAGAGGCCCTTCCTAAAAATTAACTTTTTCTGTTACACCCAAATGTGTTTTTCTTTGAATGTTTTATCAAATAACCAAACATTTCACAATATGTATTTGGGGAATCTCCCTTTAACCACATCAGTGTTTGGAAATTATCTTTAAATTGTATCTTTGTCTCAGGTAGTTGTACTACAGATGAAAAAATAGACAGCATAGTAGTGCACTAAAATGTTTTGTATTTTTCCTGTTAAATTTTTTAATAAAAGCATAATTCCCTTTTTCAGATTTGAAAAATAATATAACTAAATTAGAATTGAGTTTCATTAAACAGCAGCATTAAAACAGTGACAGTGAGGGGAGCTAAAATCCAAAGAAATGATGTTGCTGCAACATTATGATGTAAAACGTTTATAACGCAGTTCTATATATAGTCTACTATAGCTTTCTGAGTTAAAGATGAAATGGGGTGTGATAAAGAGAGTGTATATTAAGGCTGTTTTCGGCCACAGGTATGATGTACACTGCCTGTCATACACCAGAGAACTCGATACAGCAGAAACACACACAGGGAAGGGCCTTCTCAACAACATACAGCAAGAGCTCCATAACAGCTATTCTCATTAAACATTTTCATGATCTTTTAGAAAATCCAGTGAACATTTGAACACGTTAGAATAATTTATAAACTTGTGCAATTGGGCACAGAAGCAAAGTGACAACTCAAGAAGAGGACAACCGAATTACTGCAAGAGGACATCCTTAAAAATCATAAAATGTTACATTTACACTCGTTGGCACCTAACAGTGTTTTTCGAGATGGTTGCATAACAATGGTAATCAGCTGGTGTTTGGGTTTTTATTAGTCGCAGTGTCGTCAGTCATGTATGGAATGCCAAATAAAAAATTATAAATAAATAAATAAATATACTTTCATTTCCTTATTATTGATGTATATTTGTTCATATTTTCACATTTTATTTTCTCTATTTATTTTCACTTTTATTTACTTCCATACTTATGTACTTATTGCCTTATTTATTTGTTTCCACATTTATTAGTAATTTATACATTTATTTATTTTCATGTTAATTAATTAATTAATTTAAATCACGTTCACCAATGTAGTTAATCGAGTCAGAGTAGGCAAGGGGTAGCCTAATCTTTGAGGCCACATTGTGGCGTTCAAATACAAGAATTGTAACCTAGATGAAGTAATTTAATATCACCCGAATGTCCTAAAGGGACATGTTGGTGGGAAAAATACGGGTCTGGTTTTAGAAATTAATAATAAAGAAGGTTATTTTAAACGGATAACATTAATTAGAAACTGCCAATAAGCTGGTTTCAGTCTTGTATGGAACTGAAGGTGGGAAGCTACTTTCTTATACTGATTTGAATCATATACTTTCGTTTTTCAGTACGCGCCATAGCGGTGTCCCCCAGCCAACATTTCCATGTGGGCCCCATGTGGGTTTTTGGTGGGCTGTCAGTTGGGCCCTGCATGGGCAACCCAAATGGGACCCATACATTTTTGTCCATCGGCTCCACTTGGGCCCTGTGTGTGTTAACCCATAGGGGCCCATGATGGTTCCATAGTGGGCTCCAAGTGGGGCCCATTGGGGGGGTACAAACATGGGGCCCAGATGGGTGATTACACTAGACCCTTATATGGGGTTTTAGTGGGACCACAGTGGGTCAAAACTGGGCCCCATTTATATTTCTTTATTAATTCCTCTGGATAACGTTAATGTGCTATGCAATAAATACATTTTAAATTACATGTTAAAATAGTTCTAATGTGAAGAAAATGACTTCAACTCAGAATCTCTAAATCACATTTTTTATTGGGTAAAACGAAATAAAACAAAACAGGATAAAAACTGGATAAAAATACGGTAACACTTTCTATGAAGCCCATATTTATAATACATTATAAGGGTACTCTTAAGGCATTATAATGAATGCATAATGCATTATAAAAAACTTAATATCTTATATCAACTCATGAATAATCATTACAATTATAATACATCATAATACAATACATAATATAATTCATCATGGTTATAAGTTTAAGAGTATGATTATTTATAACACAATGAACACCATATAAAATCTACTTAATTTTCACTATAACGGACTGTATCACATTGTTTAAGATCATATTTAAGATCTGCACAGTATCTTACTACAGCTTGTGAGTGGTTAGATGTTGAGTGTTACTTGAGTGTTTCCTTTGGAGCTAATGCTAGTTAATGTGTGTTTAATAATCTTAACTGAAAAAAAATTAAATCTTTTATATGTTAACATTTTATTTTGATGGTCCCCTTAATCAATCGATTATAAGCAGCTTTGCCACTACATCCCAACTAACTCTCATTAGAGTATTAGTATGCTCAAGAATGGTAGAATCTAGTATGGTAGAGTAAGCTGACGTACTGATGTCAGTTTATCTGTTGGTTGACCATCAAAATAAAGTGTTAGCATATATTTACAGTAGCAGAAATAGTAATACTCCAATGACCGCTAGCTGATATAGTTGCAGAGTTACCCAACAGCTGTCCAAGGGGTAAAATCAAAATAATCAAACTGATATTACAATAAAAAAAATTCAAAGCAAATGTGTCATATTACAACTTCATCTGATCTGATATCTGATCTTATGGCTGTTTGAGTGAAAACATTTGTAAAATTATTATTATTATTATTACTACTACTACTTATAAGTGGTCTTTGACTGCTTTAAGTAGCATCAGAAAAATGGCAAGATATGAGACTTATAATACATTATAACTATTAGAAATATAATCCATTGTAAAAGTGAATGCAACATGTTCATTGTGTTATAAATAATTATACTCTTAAAAGCTATAACCACAAATAAGTGAATATTAAACCTGTTCTTATGAATATTCTTTAATATCCTTTAAGAATACCCTTATAATGTATAATATGGGCTTCACAGAAAGTGTTAATACAAAAATACTTGAATAGAACAGGATGAAATGGTATTATTCCTGGGCCTGTGCAGTCTTCTCAGCTTCATACCTAAAATAAACAGTAGAGAAAGAAAAACAGAAAAGGCAATTCTTTTAAAATACTACTAAAACATTTACAAAAGCATTAAAATGCATGTGTAGTAATAATTAAGTTGTGCCAGTACTTCATATTTTTGCCCAAATTATACTTCTAAAGGTAATATGAACAAGTTAAAAGTGACACTATTCAGTATAGAAATGTAATTTTAAAAGTGCTATTATTTTATTATTTTGTTATATATTCAGTAACACAAGTTATTGCTTCACACCAACAGCTTTATTCACGATTCATCTTTTATTTTTCAGAGCTGAACTTTAACAACGCAGAATTACCAGAATATTAACTATATTTCTTCAATAAACATAAATATAGCTTACAAGTAAATTCATAGATAACACATTGTGCCAGTGGAAAATAAATGGTGTAAATATGAAAATAAAAGTTTGAAGAGTTAATGTACTTAATTAGTAAGACTATACAACAATATTCAGAGAACACATATCATCTCAGAACATATAAAATGGTCTTCTTTATGGTGACGACTCTTCCCGTCTGCCTCATGATGGTCCAGCCGGTCAGTCAGCACCACTGCAGGAGGGAAATGCTAGTTAGCACGGCTTAATTGATAAAACAAATGAGTTTACTTCAAGTGTTTTAAAGTTCACCTACCTGTACCTATTTAACAAACTCGTACGACTTTTAGGTCTTCACGAGTCTCCCTATTGGTCATAAGTTAAAGGCCTAAAGTTAAAGTTAACTAACCACACTCTTGTCGGCTTTCATCTTCACAATAAATCTGTGATGGTGCCATGCCATCGCACGGGGAGATGTTTTCACGGAAAAATTACTAACACCTAAAGTGCAACTCATTACACTCTCTGTGCTGTCTGTTTTGGGGGGATGGACATTAATAAATCAGACATTATTTTAGTTTATCCCAATTTGATACTTTACTACCTGTTAAGTGTGGATAAATTTATTATTCATGCACCAACAATGCTTATTACTGTAATAACGTTCATTAAAAAGCATTGCTATATGGAACGTGCTCTCATGAATGTTTTTATCAGGATTTTTATAAAAGGTTAACTACCAAACTGAAAGTAATAGCATAGCATTCTTCGTGACCAGAGTTGCATATTTCATTCTGTAACCTATACATTTTATGCTCTCCAAAAATACACTTAAAATATCTGGATCTGGCAACACGACGGAGATGCAACCCTCTATCAAGGCCCGTTTGGTGACCAAATAAAACACCTGGAGTCCTCTCGTTTGTTTTATCAATTAAGCCATGCTAACCATCATTTCCCTCCCGCAGCTGGCTGACCGGCTGACCATCAAGAGGCAGACGGGAAATGTTTTGAGATGACCTCCGGAGTACGCATCCTTCTAAATGAGACACAGCTGATATCTGTTCTCTAATTAAGCACATTAACTCTTCAAACTTTTATATTTACACCATTTATTTTCTACTGGCACATCCTACACGTTTTCCCACAAAGATAGCATTTTTAATCTATTATGAAGCAGAAGTGCCTGTATGCGCTCACATTAAAAGTGTTTTTATGGAAGTGAAAACGTTATATGGGCGTTTGCGTTACACGCAGAAACATTAAAAAGCATTGAAACTTGTTTTAAGCCTCTGCCCAATGAATTTATAAATAAAAAATCCTATGTTTGCTAAGTAAACTGCCAACCTTTTAATTTTTTTATACAACGTTAACGTTGACCCTTCAGTTTGACAGTTCAATCCCGACTGGCTTCATTAAGTTTCATTAGTGACTCTGCCATTACTGTATTTTCAAACATTTTTAAAAATATGTACATCCAATTATATAACAGCAGCAGTAATTCGGCTAATATAAAGTAAAATATAATTATCTTACCTTGATAGTTTAGAGAGTTTTTCCATTGACACGCAGACGCTGACCGTGTTGAAGTGGAGAGTAGCCTGCCCTGCAAAATTACTCCAATCATCCTAGAACTTTACAAAAAGAGCTACTCAAATCATCAGGTGAAATTGTTTTCGGGAAGTATTGGAAGGAGTAAAGCAAGAAGAAGTGATAGATAGTTTTTCAGAATTTCATTTTACTCTGTGTCTATATGGGTGAGCTGGGGATGTAAGTATCTAGATATTTGCAGCAGGGCGAGGGCTTCGATTACCTCTCTCTTTTTTGATCATACATTTGTTTGCTAATTAATACAATTTTTGGGGACCCAAATATTTTAATATTTTAATAAGAATACAATTTTTGGGGACCCAAATATTTTAATATTTTAATAAGAATAAATGTTAAAATGCAATGCTAATTGATATAACCTTTATCACTGTATAGAATAATATAAAGTGGCATGATTTCTGCCTCATTCATAATAAAACCATGTCAGATTACAATAATAAGTTATTTCAAAGAGTCGACTGATGTTGTAAAGTGAATTTGACTAACAAATCATTATACTTTTATTGGACAACAGGTGTGTATTTTCCTTGTGTTTTCATGGTAACCAATTAGCAAGATAGGCTTACATGTAAAAGCCAGTTAGCCTTACTTAACAATCAATTTATTCTGCATATCAATGTCTTGTAAAGCGATGTGGACTGGATGGTGGAGAGGTGTTTATGTAATGATCTGTTTAAATGAAGATATATCCAATTCCAAATACATTAATCACTTTATGTGATTGAAGATATCTACAAATGAACAAGGAGTCGTTGTTTTTCTGGTTTTGATATCATCTTTTAATTTCTGACTAATTATTATTGCAATAGCGACCAGTATCTATTTTAATATTACTAGTAAGCATTCATTAGATAACATTTAATTAATTGTTAAAACGGTTTTCCATAATCTTACTAGTCAGACCTGCTTTTTTACTTGTCTTAAGTTAGTTCAAATGGCTTGGAGTTCAATTAAAATATGTACTAGTAAAATAAACTACTATCTAGTAAAATGTGTACTAGTATATTGAATAAGTACTAGTATCTATTTAATAGGTACTAGTATCTAAAATAATAAGTACTAATATCTAATGGACAAATACTATCTAATAATAAGTACTAGTATAAAATGAATAAGTACTACTATTTAGTAGGTACTAGTATATAATGAATGAGTACTAGTATATAAAATTATGTACTAGTACCTAATGAATAACTACTAGTAGGCTACATAATATTTAAGTACTAGTCACTAGAAGAATACATACTAGTAAAAACTGAATATTTAATATCTCAGTGATGAATCCCCATAGAAGTCGATGGCAAAAATATTTTAAAAGATTTAAAAGATTACTAGTTACAATATAATAGTTACTAGTAATTATTCAAATAAGTACTAATATCTGCTGAATAAAAATTATCTAATTAATAAATAATAGTATCTAAATACTATAAATAAATACTAGTATTTAATGAATATGTATAGTATCTAATTAATAAGTGCTACTACCTAATAAATAAGCACTGGTATCTAATGAATAAGTACTAGTATCTATTATTAAGTACTTTGAATAAGTACTAGTAACTTTACAAAAACACCAGTACCGAAAAAATAAGCACTAGTGCCTAATAAGCACTAATGAATGAGTACTAGTACTTAATGGACAAGACACTAGTATCTAAAAAGTTCTAGTAACGTTAAATTAGACACTAGTACGGTTTATATATTAAATGTTACTATGGCTTGCCATTCATGAACGATTTTAGCAACTCGTGTTGGTCAATCGGTCCTTTTTTGCACTGCAGACCTCCTATCACAGGGCGGAGCCCCCTCCAGTTCACACTCCTACATAAGGCAACACCACCAAACATTCTTATTAAACATTTTCCGCAGAATCACATCTTTCAGAACATCCAGTGAATATTTTGAACACGTAGCCTACTAAAACACTTTACAAACATATGTGGAGCTGTCAAACCAACGAAGAGGACAACTGAATTACGCCGAAAGGACATAATAAAAGTCAAATAATACATTTATATTAAGTGATTTGAAAGATGGATGCATAAAGTATGATACTCAATAATTTTTGTTTTGGTATTTCAAGCAGTGTCATCGGTCATGGAGGGTGTGTCTCGTGCTAACAGTCTCTTCGCTCTGGATCTCTATCGGGCTTTGAGCGCGAGCAACGCTGAGGGAAACATGCTCTTCTCTCCACTGAGCATCAGCGCAGCGCTCAGCATGGTCTACCTGGGAGCCCGAGGAGAGACAGATGAAGAAATGGCCAAGGTACGATAATAAATATTAACTTTAGTCTAGTTTCAGTTTTCAGTAGCCTACATTAATTAAAGGGGTCATATGACGTTGCTAAAAAGAATTTTATGTATTTGGTGTAATAAAATGTGTTTATGTGGTTTAAGGTGTGAAATGTTACTCCCCAGAATTGGGAAAAGGTTGAGACATGAGTCAGACAAGTTTAAACTTTTTGGAAGGATAGCTGAAGAAGCCCAGTCGTGTGAAATAATAAATGTAGAAATGAGCCCTGCAGTATTAATGTCACCCATTTCACCTTGGTTATTCCCTTTATACCATTAGTAGACTTTAATTTGCAATAAATTATTAATGACAAAAATAGATTAGCCTAATATGTTATGGTTAAACTGTATCTAGAACAGAATTACATGCATTCTCAATTTCTCAAGATCCAGAGACAGGACTAGCATCAGCTGTTGTATTCGTCCTAACTTATCAAATCAAAATTGGTGAAAGAGTTTCTTATCAAGTAGGAGTTTACTCTACAGAGATGGTAGGAATATTATTAACTATCAGGTGGATGGAGAATACTCAGCCAATGAATGTACTGTAGTGATATGTTCAGATTAATTCTCTGTATTATCAAGTCTTATCAGTGGAAGATTTTCAAGACAAGACATTTTGAATGAAATTATTTTATGTATGTATACAATGAATAAGATAAGAATTAAGATATGTTTCCTGTGGGTTCCAGCTTGGGAGTGGATGGAAATGAGGTTGTGGATCATTTAGCAAAACAGGTGCTAAAATTATCACATATAGAAATTATTATTCAACTAAGCAAATAAGTTAATGCTAAAGTTAGAAACTGCAATAAAAATGAGATGGCAGTAAGTTTTGAATAAGGAGGAGAGAAATTATAAGCATGAGTCTGGAAACTATAGTCTGTGTGGATTACCAGGAACAGTAGAGCATGCATTTACATTGTTCTGCTTATGATAATGAAAGAGTATTTCTGTTGGAAGAATGAAAAGAAATAGGGAAAAAAATAGTACACTTGTAAGTTTAGAAGTTAGAAGTGTTGTTTAATTTAATTTAATTTAATTTTGGATTTAGTTCATCCTATTCCATCAATGGTCCACACTCCAGTCCAGTATGTGTTTGCCAACTGCCATAAAACTCCAAAAGAAGAAGAATGTTACGCCCCTTAAAACTGTGATGTTGTGTGTCCCAGCGCTATGAGACAAAACCAATAATGCGTTGCATATCACTCTGCATAAACATAAAAACATGTCTGCATTTGTGATTGGAGAAACGACAAACAACAAGCTCTAACAGTTACTCTACACTGCTCAAAACTTGCATATGAGTCATCAGTGGCAAATCCTTTACACAAGAGGACGTACTTACAGACTGAGTCAGAAGCGCCAGACTCTTTGCATAGTTGGAATTGTCCCGCTTATGGAAACAGACACCAGCATTGTAGGCTATTCTCACAGTAAACATTCATTGGCCTCTGCAAAATGTGCTGAACACATCTGACTAATTGGTTTAAAATGTTTTGGAATACAACTTAACCACTGATTTCTAGTTGTTTACTATATTGGAAGGCCAAACAAAGTAGCTTCGCTTTCACAACGAAACACACAGCCTCTCCACAACATGCCACCAGGGGCAACAGCGAAAATAAAAGTTACACCTTCTTTCTTTGCATGAACATTTGGGCGGCATTATGCAAATCTTTCCACATTGTGATGTAGACATGTGGGGGCGTGTTAAAATGAGCCGTTTTAGGTTGGAGTAGTTGACTCTTAACTTTAATAAAGTATATCTCTTTGGATTTGAGACTTTACAGTCTTTGCAGCTTTACAGATCTTCTTTATGCACTGAGATCTTGTAACACTCCAAAGAAAAAGGAAAAATGTAATCGCATCATATGACTCCTTTAATGGACTTTAGAAATCAATCAGATTTGTGAGATTAACCCATCTGTTTTTCTCTTTGCAGGTTTTGTCCTTTAGTTCTGTCTCTGATGTTCACTTTCATTTTGAGACCCTCACCTCAACTATTAACAGTCCATCAGCCTCCTACATCCTCAAATTTGCAAACCGTCTCTATGGAGAGAAGACCTTCAGCTTCTTACCTGTGAGTGTAATCTGCCTTCAATGAGACATTGTGATGCTCTCTGTGTGCTTTGCTAAATTCATGCTTTACTTTATCTGAGAGAAGAATGTGTATAATTCACATGCAAATGCGCTGTGGTTTATTTTTTTATTTTTCAAATGAGATACAATCTTTATTTTGTTACCTTTATAATGCTCTCTGTATAATGCTTTCTCTTCTTGAGAAACTGTCTTTATTTTGTCCTGCAGGAGTATTTGGAGTCCACTCTGAAGCTGTACCACGCTGACCTTCAGGCTGTGGACTTCATTGGAGCATTTGACGAGTCACGACAGCTCATTAACAAATGGGTGGAAGAGCAGACAGAGAGTGAGAAGATCAACCCCATCAGCTCTGCTAACAAATAAAAACTATTACATTGGAAAGAATCATTGTAGACTAATGATACATGTATAGACATTTTATCTTTAAACTGATAAATAAAAAAAACGATATGAAGTTGTGACGAGTGGGGCGGGGCCGAGGGACGTGGGAGGAGCGAGGCCGGTGGAGTAATTGGAGATGAGCTACACCTGTTCGACCCACCGGTCTCGAGACCCACGGAGACGGAAGGATATAAAACTGGAGCGACGACAGTGAAGGACGAGAGAGGACCAGGCCTGGGCTTTAGTTTATGTTTTGCTTTTTATTTGTGCGCATCAGTCGTCTGTGAGGGGCTGATGCGCTGTTTTGTGTTTATGTGTTATGAATTATGAATTATTAACATTGAATTATGTTATTTGATTGTCCGCCGGTTCCCGCCTCCTTCTTCCCGATGATTAGGAAGTTTTTATTATTACAGAAGTGTACAACAATACTTTGTTGTTTTTCAGATAAAGTTAAAGATCTTCTCAAGCCTGGAATGTTGACCGGGATGACTCGACTAGTTCTAGTTAATGCCATCTACCTCAAAGCGAACTGGATGCACACATTTAAAGCAACAGAAACTGAAGAAATGCCATTTAAAATAAATCAGGTACTTTCCAAACTGGAAGTCACTTTTAAAATCTTTTGCAATTGATTGTGCTTACAAGAAACTCTTGCAACACCCAAACATTTATTAATCAAAAATAATAAATAGATTTTCTATGTTTTATGCATTCCTTCATTTGTCTTCAATCAGAATGAGAGCCGGCCTGTGCAAATGATGTACCAGAAGAAGAAGTTCCCCTTCAGATACATCCCAGAGTATGAAGTGCAGGTGCTGGAGTTACCATATAAACAAAAGGAGCTCAGCATGTTCATCCTTCTTCCAAATGAAACTCAGGATGGCTCTGACCCTCTTCTAAAGGTCAGCAAAACTGCCAAGACCAGAAAAAATTCATAGTTTAATTCTAAATAGTTTGGTGTATGTTATTTTTCGGTATGTGTGTGTGTTTTTTTTTTTGCAGCTGGAAAGTGAGTTGACCCTTGACAAGCTGCTTGACTGTACCGAAAGAGACAAAATGACTATGAAGATGACTATCAAAGTCCATTTGCCAAAGTTCAGGCTGGAGGTTGAGAGCTCCCTATCAGAAATATTGCAAAAGATGGGTATGAGCTCTGTGTTCCAGGAAACAAAGGCTGATCTGACAGGCATGAGCAGTAAAGGTGGTCTCTTCCTTTCAGCAGTGATCCACAAGGCTTTTATTGAAGTCGATGAGGAAGGCACTGAGGCATCAGCAGCCAATGCAGTGTTTTTGTTAGGCAGTTGCCGTCAAACACAATTTCAGAGTTTTACAGCAGATCACCCCTTCTTGTTCTTCATCAGGCACAACACCACTAACAGCATCGTCTTCCTTGGCAGATTCAGAGGCCCTTCCTAAAAATTTACTTTTTCTGTTACACCCAAATGTGTTTTTCTTTGAATGTTTTATCAAATAACCAAACATTTCACAATATGCATTTGTTTTTGTATTCACAAATGGCATTTGGAAAGTTGGGGAATCTCCCTTTAACCACATCAGTGTTTGAAAATGATCTTTAAATTGTATCTTTCTCTCAGGTAGTTGTACTACAGATGAAAAAATGGACAGCATACAAGTAGTGCACTAAAATGTTTTGTATTCTTCTTGTTAAATTTTTTAATAAAAGCATAATTCCCTTTTTCAGATTTGAAAAATAATATAACTAAATTAGAATTGAGTTTCATTAAACAGCAGCATTAAAACAGTGACAGTGAGGGGAGCTAAAATCCAAAGAAATGATGTTGCTGCAACATTATGATGTAAAACGTTTATAACGCAGTTTCTATATATAGTCTACTATTATATAGCTTTCTGAGTTAAAGATGAGATGGGGTGTAATAAAGAGAGTGTATATTTAGGCTGTTTTCGGCCATAGCTATGATGTACACTGCCTGTCATACACCAGAGAACTCCATACAGCAGAAACACACACAGGGAGGGGCCTTCTCAACAACATACTGTCATGATTCTGCCTTCATGTCCTGACTTTCCTCTAGTCTTGAGGCAGGATCATGACAGACCCATGTTTTGTGTACAAGCACATGGCCTTGTCTTTGGGCCATGTGCTTGTGTTGTCTCGTTCCCTTGCCCCGCCCCCCTTGTTATCCTAGTTGTCGTGATTGCCGTACCTGTGCCACCTGTTGTGTCTTGATTAGTTCTCCTATTTAGATCCCCTAGTGTGCTCTGTCTTTTGTCGGTTCATTGTGATTGTTCTACATTGTGATAAGTGTTGCTACATGTTCCTGTTATATATTGTTACTCGGTGTTGCTCTTGAAAGAAGACGTTGTGAGACCTGTTATTGTTTATTTGTAGTGAGTGTTAGAATCTTTGTTTGTCTTGTCAAGTTATTTAGTATCTGCCCTAGTCATTGTTTTCCCCCTCTTGGGTTTTGTTTTCCCCTTTTTGTGATTAATAAACCCTTCGTGTTGTGATTCCTGTCTGCACTTGAGTTCATCCCAACCCTCCACACAACAACATACAGCAAGAGCTCCGTAACAGCTATTCTCATTAAACATTTTCATGATAACATCTTTTAGAAAATCGAGTGAACATCTGAACCCGTTAGAATAATTTATAAACTTGTGCAATTGGGCACAGCAGCGAAGTGCCAACTCAAGAAGAGGACAACCGAATTACTGCAAGAGGACATCCTTAAAAAACATAAAATGTTACATTTACACTCGTTGGCACCTAACAGTGTTTTTCGAGATGGTTGCATAACAATGGTAATCAGCTGGTGTTTGGGTTTTTATTAGTCGCAGTGTCGTCAGTCATGTATGGAATGCCAAAAAATTATAAATAAATAAATATACTTTCATTTCCTTATTATTGATGTATATTTGTTCATATTTTCACATTTTATTTTCTCTATTTATTTTCACTTTTATTTACTTCCATACTTATGTACTTATTGCCTTATTTATTTGTTTCCACAATTATTAGTAATTTCTACATTTATTTATTTTCAGATTAATTAATTAATTTAAATCACGTTCACCAATGTAGTTAATCGAGTCAGAGTAGGCAAGGGGTAGCCTAATCTTTGAGGCCACATTGTGGCGTTCAAATACAAGAATTGTAACCTAGATGAGGTGCCTGCTCACTGATAGTGGGATGAATGACTATGGCCAGTAAGACCAAAATCTCAAATCACGGGTTAAGTAATTTAATATCACCCGTATGTCCTAAAGGGACATGTTGGTGGGGGAAATACAGGGTTAGAGGAAAACATTTTTATTTATTTTTTATCTTTTGCGTTCTCTCATAAAACTGTTGCATTGCCCTGAGAAACTTTGCATTCCTCAAAACCAGTTTTGAGTTCGGACAGACACTCCCTGTTTACTTGCAGTGGTTCATACAACTCGTTCACAATAGTTCACTATAGACGAAAAAAGAAAACAGTAAAAAGGCTAATGGAGGAAGACGGTGAAATAAAAAGACTGTTCTTAGCCTCTGATTCACGCTCAACTTAAGAGACCGTGGGGTTTTCTCTCTTTTTTCCCCAACGTTTTTCTTAATGGCCCGAGTTGCTTTTGTGGCTGTTTTCAGAATATTTTGAATGCAAATAAAACTGATATAATCATGTAAAACAGACATTAAAGATGTAAAGGCACAATTACAGTATTACTTAATTAGCCTATACTGAACGTCATCCGCTAGGGACCAAGAATTTTTTTTTTTTATATATATTGTGTCTGGTTTTAGAAATTAATAATAAAGAAGGTTATTTTAAACGGATAACGTTAATAAGAAGCTGCCAATAAGCTGGTTTCAGTGTCGTATGGAACTGAAGGTGGGAAGCTACTTCCTCATACTTATTCGAATCATACCCTTTCATTTTTCAGTACGCGCCGTAGCGGTGTCCCGTGCTGAGCTGTCGAACAAAACCGAACTGATTCATTTACGTCCAAAATTAACAATGTAAAATAATATACTGATACTCGTTCAAGGCTAATGATTTGCAAGATGGAAGCATAAAGGATTGTAAACACAACTAATGTTATGATTTTTATTTTTCGCAGTGTCATCGGTCATGGAGGGTGTGTCTCGTGCTAACAGTCTCTTCGCTCTGGATCTCTATCGGGCTCTGAGCGCGAGCAACGCTGAGGGAAACATGTTCTTCTCTCCACTGAGCATCAGCGCAGCGCTCAGCATGGTCTACCTTGGAGCCCGAGGAGAGACTGCCAAAGAAATGGCAAAGGTATGAGGAACTGATACGACACGTTACTGTTGGTACTATTACTTTAAATCTCATTCTGAATGTGTCTGTAAAGATTCTGTAAATCATACCAATTTTGTTACTGATATTTATTTTGAAATGAACACTAGTTGTGCTCGAAAAGAAGTAATGGTGATTCTTCTTTGGTGCATTAGATTGCAGTACGTGTTCTTAATAAGCCTGGTTAAGATTTATACATAGGCTATATTACATTTAAAATTATAAAAAATTGCATTGTATTTATACAACATATTCGTCATGAAAATTTTGTTATAGTTAAATAAAGGTTCATAGGTCACCCAAGGTTTTTTTTTTTTTTTTACAGGTTTTGTCCTTTAGTTCTGTCTCTGATGTTCACTCTCATTTTGAGACCCTCACCTCAACTATTAACAGTCCATCAGCTTCCTACATCCTCAAACTGGCAAACCGTCTCTATGGAGAGAAAACCTTCAGCTTCTTACCTGTGAGTGTAATCTGCCTTCAATGAGACATTGTGATGCTCTCTGTGTGCTTTGCTAAATTCATGCTTATCTTTATCTGAGAGAAGGACATGTGTATAATTCACATGCAAATACGCTGTGGTTTATTTTTTTCTTTCCAAATGAGATACAACCTTTATTTTGTCCTGCAGGAGTATTTGGAGTCCACTCTGAAGCTGTACCACGCTGACCTTCAGGCTGTGGACTTCATTGGAGCATTTGACGAGTCACGACAGCTCATTAACAAATGGGTGGAAGAGCAGACAGAGAGTGAGAAGATAATCATTTAACCTATCAGAATATGAAAGAGAAATTTTAAGGGGGGGTGAAATGCTATTTCATGCATACTGAGTTTTTTACACTGTTAAAGAGTTGGATTCCCATGCTAAACATGGACAAAGTTTCAAAAATTAAGTTGTACGTTTGAAGGAGTATTTTTGTTCCCAAAATACTCCTTCCGGTTTGTCACAAGTTTCGGAAAGTTTTTTTCGAGTATGGCTCTGTGTGACGTTAGATGGAGCGGAATTTCCTTATATGGGTCCTAGGGCAACGTCTGCCGGAAGAGCGCGCGCTCCCATATAGCAGCGCACTGAGAGGCTGAGCACAGACATACACTGATCATAGCGAGAGCATCGCGAAAAGTCACAAAAGAAGTGTGTTTTTGGTTGCCAGGGCAAGACAACCCTGCACAGATTACCAAAAAAAAACAGCATTAAGGGACCAGTGGATGGAGTTTATTTTTACAGAGCATCAACGGAGTTGTGCAAGTGTTTTTGTTTGTTCCCTGCATTTCGAAGATGCTTGTTTTACAAACAAGGCCCAGTTTGACGACGGATTTGCATATCGTTTATTTCTTAAGGATGATGCAATCCCAATGAAAAAGGGTCACGATCGTGTGTTGGAACCGCAGGTGGTGAGTAAAACTGCTTCAAATATCTCTGCCTCCTTGTTAGTGCGTCCCCTCCCATGCCGGAGACCCGGGTTCGAGCCCCGCTCGGAGCGAGTCGTTGCTGCTGCTGCTCTCGTTCAGTTTCAGCCTCTGGATCTGATTCTGGATCATAAATAAACGGCTGTATCTGACTGTAAGCCATGGTTTGTTTTGGATGATGTTTTTTCCCTCACGGTAATGTCACAGCTTCCACATGCTCTCAACACAAAAGCCTACTGGCGCTTGTGATTCTTTAGCTCCGCCCACACATCACGCCTCCAGCCGGTCGTGTTTTTCCGGGAAAAATCGGTACAGACTATCTTTCTCTTATGAGTATAATAAAACTAAAGACTTTTTGGAGTTATGAAGGATGCAGTACTACTCTATAGGTACTCAAGATTAACAGGATATTGAGTGAAAACGAGCATTTCACCCCCCCCCCCCTTTAATGAATTAAAAGGATGCGTAATTCTGCTCTATGAGGGCCACTCACAGAATTTTCTGAATTGTATTTGCTTTATATGTGTAATAGAGAAAAAAGTAAATTAAAGTAAAACATAAAGTATATGATTTGATGTCAATGATCAGAACACTACAAATAATGAAATACTGTTTTTTGTTTGTTTTTCACTTCAGATAAAATTAAAGATCTTCTTATCCGCGGTGCTGTAAATGAGTTGACCCGTCTAGTTCTGGTTAATGCCATCTACTTTAAAGGGAACTGGATGCACCAATTTGAAACAAGAACAACTAAAGAAATGCCATTTAAAATAAACCAGGTGTGATCTGCATTTTATTCCAGGAGTGTGTATGAAAAATAAATATAAAGTTAACGGATTTAATTTTGTAAGTAATTTTGAATGTACTTCCATTTGTCTACAAACAGAATGAGAGCCGGCCTGTGCAAATGATGTACCAGAAGAAGAAGTTCCCTTTCAGATACATCCCGGAGTATGAAGTGCAGGTGCTGGAGTTACCATATGTAAAGGAAGAGCTCAGCATGTTGATCCTTCTTCCAGATGAAACTCAGGATGGCTCTGACCCTCTTCTTAAGGTCGGCAAAAGTGGCATAATCACTAAAAGATGGATAATCCTGTGTATTTGGTGCTGTGTATGTTATTTTTCGGTATGTATGTGTGTGTGTTTGACAGCTTGAGAGCAAGTTGACCCTTGATAAGCTGCTTGATTGGACCAAAAGAGACAAAATGGCTACGCAGATGGATACCGTAGTCTACTTGCCAAAGTTCAAGCTGGAGGTTGAGAGCTCCCTATCAGAAATATTGCAAAAGATGGGTATGAGCTCTGTGTTCCAGGAAACAAAGGCTGATCTGACAGGCATGAGCAGTAAAGGTGGCCTCTTCCTTTCAGCAGTGATCCACAAGGCTTTTATTGAAGTCAATGAGGAAGGCACTGAGGCAGCAGCAGCCACTGCATGTACAGTAATGCTTTGCTGTGCCATAATAACAAAACCTTTCATAGCAGATCACCCCTTCTTGTTCTTCATTAGACACAATCCCACTAACAGCATCCTGTTTCTTGGCAGATTCAGAGGCCCATCCTAGAAATTTATCTTTTCTGTTACATCAAAATTCGTTGAATGTTTTATTAAATCAATTGCACCACATACATTTGTCAAACATTATATTACTCCAGATTGCTTAGACATTTAATATTGAGTCAGGGAATCAACTTTTCATAACAACAACATTTTATGAACATGGTACAGTATTGTTCAAAATAATAGCAGTACAATGTGACTAACCAGAATAATCAAGGTTTTTAGTATATTTTTTATTGCTACGTGGCAAACAAGTTACCAGTAGGTTCAGTAGATTGTCAGAAAACAAACAAGACCCAGCATTCATGATATGCACGCTCTTAAGGCTGTGCAATTGGGCAATTAGTTGAAAGGGGTGTGTTCAAAAAAATAGCAGTGTCTACCTTTGACTGTACAAACTCAAAACTATTTTGTACAAACATTTTTTTTTTCTGGGATTTAGCAATCCTGTGAATCACTAAACTAATATTTAGTTGTTTGACCACAGTTTTTTAAAACTGCTTGACATCTGTGTGGCATGGAGTCAACCAACTTGTGGCACCTCTCAGCTGTTATTCCACTCCATGATTCTTTAACAACATTCCACAATTCATTCACATTTCTTGGTTTTGCTTCAGAAACAGCATTTTTGATATCACCCCACAAGTTCTCAATTGGATTAAGGTCTGGAGATTGGGCTGGCCACTCCATAACATTAATTTTGTTGGTTTGGAACCAAGACTTTGCCCGTTTACTAGTGTGTTTTGGGTCATTGTCTTGTTGAAACAACCATTTCAAGGGCATGTCCTCTTCAGCATAGGGCAACATGACCTCTTCAAGTATTTTAACATATGCAAACTGATCCATGATCCCTGGTATGCGATAAATAGGCCCAACACCATAGTAGGAGAAACATGCCCATATCATGATGCTTGCACCTCCATGCTTCACTGTCTTCACTGTGTACTGTGGCTTGAATTCAGAGTTTGGGGGTCGTCTCACAAACTGCCTGTGGCCCTTGGACCCAAAAAGAACAATTTTACTCTCATCAGTCCACAAAATGTTCCTCCATTTCTCTTTAGGCCAGTTGATGTGTTCTTTGGCAAATTGTAACCTCTTCTGCACATGCCTTTTTTTTAACAGAGGGACTTTGCGGGGGATTCTTGAAAATATATTAGCTTCACACAGACGTCTTCTAACTGTCACAGTACTTACAGGTAACTCCAGACTGTCTTTGATCATCCTGGAGGTGATCATTGGCTGAGCCTTTGCCATTCTGGTTATTCTTCTATCCATTTTGATGGTTGTCTTCCGTTTTCTTCCACGTCTCTCTGGTTTTGCTCTCCATTTTAAGGCATTGGAGATCATTTTAGCTGAACAGCCTATCATTTTTTGCACCTCTTTATAGGTTTTCCCCTCTCTAATCAACTTTTTAATCAAAGTACGCTGTTCTTCTGAACAATGTCTTGAACGACCCATTTTCCTCAGCTTTCAAATGCATGTTCAACAAGTGTTGGCTTCATCCTTAAATAGGGGCCACCTGATTCACACCTGTTTCTTCACAAAATTGATGACCTCAGTGATTGAATGCCAAACTGCTATTTTTTTGAACACACCCCTTTCAACTAATTCAACTAATTGCCCAATTGCACAGCCTTAAGAGTGTGCATATCATGAATGCTGGGTCTCATTTGTTTTCTGAGAATCTACTGAACCTACTGGTAACTTGTTTGCCACGTAGCAATAAAAAAATATACGAAAAACCTTGATTATTCTGGTTAGTCACATTGTACTGCTATTATTTTGAACAATACTGTATGTTTGTCTCAGATGGAACAGGAAAAAACATCATCCAGCAGTACTTTACCATTATTTTACCATTAAGGGATGAGTGGTACAATATAAACCAAGATTTGACAACAGTGAAACTAACATGTAACCAGAATTGGTTTGTTTTGGTTCAATAATGATGGTTTTCTGATCTCTGTTGGTGACCTTGCCATTTGCACTCTTAAGGTTCAAAAATTTACCTTTTGAGGTTCCTGGAGATTGCAGCTGTGGGGGAACCTTAAAGGGTCATTTTTGAACTTTTTTGAAAAGGTTCTAATTGGAAGTGGCGATCTCCTGCAGAGTTTAGCTCCAACCTTGAAAAAAAACCTCACATTTCTGTAGCCTTAGTAATCCTGAAGACCTTGATTAGATTTTACAGATGTGTTTGATTAGGGTTAGACCACACCGGGTGTCACTCCTGTCTGCTAAGAACAGGAAACGGAGGCTACAATTTGCTCACCAAAATAGGACAATAGAAGATTGGAAAAATGTTGCCTGGTCTGATAAGTCTCGATTTCTGCTCCGACATTCAGATTCAAAATTTGGCATAAAGAACATGAAAGCATGGATCCATCCTGCCTTGTCACAATGGTTCAGGCTGCTGGAGGTGTAATGGTGTGAGTGGTATTTTCTTGGCACACTTTGGGCCCCTTAATACCAATTGAGCATCATTTAAATGCCACAGTGTACCGGAGTATTGTTGCTGACCATGTCCATCCCTTTATAAAAACAGTGTACCCATCTTCTGATGGCTCAAATCACAAAGCTCAAATCATCCCAGACTGGTTTCTTGAACATGACAATTAGTTCACTTTACTCAAATGGCCTCCACATTCGCTAGATCTCAATCCAATAGAGCAGCTTTGGGATGTGGTGGAACGGGAGATTTGCATCATGGATGTGCAGCCAACAAATCTGCAGCAACTGTGTGATGCTATCATGTCAATGTGGACTAAAATCCCTGAGGAATATTTCCAAAACTTTGTTGAATCTATGCCACGAAAAATTAACGCAGTCCTTAAGGTATCATCAGAATGTGAAATTATATGGATGGGAAAGTTTATAGGTTAGTCACATTCAGCTTTATTTGCTTTAGGCTATATTTGAAAGTAATTTAGTATGCCTGTATAAATTAATGCAAATGATCAGAACACAATAAAAAATGTTGTTTTGCAGTTTTGTTTTCAGATAAAATTAAAGATCGTCTTAAGTCTTTTGAAGCACACCATTTGCATTGGTTTTGTGCGTGTACAAATAACTCCATATTACAGCTGTGTTTCTCAACTCCAGTGCACTCCCAAAGTTGAAATTTTAGATTAGATTTTGTGAGATATTAATTAGTGAGACATCTTAAATGTTCTGGACTTTTGAGCATGACCCTTAGAGCTTTTTGCAGTTTTCAGTTTTTGATTGGAGCCATTAAAGCTGCAGTAGGTAACTTTTGTAAAAATATATATTTTTTTACATATTAGTTAAACCTGTCATTATGTCCTGACAGTAGAATATGAGACAGATAATCTGTGAAAAAAATCAAGCTCCTCTGGCTCCTCCCAGTGGTCCTATTGCCATTTGCAGGAATACATCGCTCCCGGTAAGAAACAACCAATCAGAGCTGCGGTCCGTAACTTTTTTATGTGTTCAAAATTTACAAAATGTATATAATAAGTGAGTACACCATGAATCCATTTTCCAAACCGTGTTTTTAGCCTGTCCTGAATCACTAGGGTACACCTATAATAAGTGTTTATATTCAGACTATTTTAGATTGCTTCGGGGGTACGGCGGCTGAGTAACCCAGTACCTTTGTGATTCTTCATAGACATAATAAACGTTCTGTTTATTAACCGCTGCGTCAAAAGTCACCGACTGCAGCTTTAATATCTTTGCCTTCTCTCAGAGACAAATAATTTATAGAACTGAACAATGCATTAACTAACAACATTAACAACAAATCAATTACTACTATAAAGAAGGAAAAAAAAATAAAAATAAAGCTTGTTTGCTTGTGAGTATTTGTTTGCTCCTCTCTCCTGCCATGCTCTGCTTCCGGATTCTTGTACTCAAGTAAATGAGACACAGTTGCACAGTGGCAGCCTTAAATAATCAGACAAAGACAGAGAGTTGCAGAGTCATACCATCACATAAAGAAAATAAGAAACACACTCAAGGGATGGGCTGTATCAGCATACATACTAGCATATATATATTACGCTGGTGTATACATACCTTTTGCATGCAATCTTGTTTATGTAATAACTATGTTTCACAGTTAAAATAGGTTCTTTGAGTGGGTCCCAGTGGGCATTTTTAATCTGTGCATTAAACCCTGGTGTTAAGATCAAACTCATTAGCCCTAAACATAATCTATATTCTTAACCCTTTTGCAGTGTACATACAGTGAACAGCTCCTGGATGCTGTGTATCATTATTAAGGTACAGCCTCCATCTCTGAGACAATGCCAGTCCAACTAAACTGTTCAGGAAAGTTCACAGTCACTTTGGTTCCATCTATAGCTGTTAAGACATTGGGAAGAAAGACATTGTTACTGATATCCTTTGACAATTATGTATTTGGTGATTATCTATTGTCTATATTCTGAGAAAATGTAACTGACTCTTATGAAACTGGTAGAAAATGTTAGCTGTGATTTAATACTGTAGTTCTTCAGGTGATGCTAACTTGCTAATAACACTTGCCTACGACCACTCCAATGCTGTCCTTGGTGACACTTCCCCAGCCATGTGCTGGAGTTCTGATGGTGGGTTTAACATGGACCCTCACTCCAGGCCTTAAACTGAGCACCTCTGAATTATAAAGAAATATTTGCAATGTCAGTTTTAAAGTCATGGAGGAATGGGTCAGGGTTAGTACAGTAAAATAAAATGTAAACAAAAATTCAAACCATTAAAAAAATTGTTGCTCTGTGAAAAATAAAAATTTACTTAAAAAAAAGTTACTAAAAAGTTAACTAAAGTAAAATAAACTCAAACTCAAATCAAAATAATAAAAACTATATAAAGAAAACACAAAAAAATAAAAAAGTAGCAACAAAATTACTAAAACATTATCTAAAGTGAAATGCAAATCAGAAAAAAACTAATTTGAAATATATAATCAAAAAATATAATAATATATTTATGATACTAAAATAGCACTGGAATACATGCAATTGCAGATTTTACAGAGATAATAAACAGAGTCAGTTAACCATAGCACGTTAATAATGAATTACATATGGAATGATACATTTCATGTTTAACCAACAATTTTGTCTAAAATAAACATATAATAATATGCTGCCAATTGTTTATTTTTTGTTTTTTTACAGGTTTTTGTTTAATAATGTCCTAATATCCATCAAATTACCTGAAAAATCACCATTTATGAGTTCCATTTCTGAAGCGATACCAGTCCAATCCGTCTGCTCTGGGAATTCCACAGTCAAAGACTCGCCCTGAATTCCTGCCGAAGATCAGAAAGTCATTAATAACCCCAACATCAATTGATGTGTAAATGATTGTGTTTAATTTCATTTACAGGTATCTCGCAATGCATTTGAATGAGTAAAATCAGAGAAAGATGCTGAGTGTCTTTACTTTTAATGACACCGATGCTGTTGTGAGTGACTGATCCCCATCCATGTTTTGGATCTTTCACTGAAGATTTCACCCTGACTCTGTTTCCTGTCTTGAAGTAGGCATGACTGGGGAACCCTAAGAAGTAGTGTTACTCATTAAGCATAGAGCTATTACATTACACCTAGAATCTTGAAGATATTGTCATTCATCTATATTGTGCAAAAATATACTATGAAAATAATCTCTATTAAATCAATGCCTGGACCATGTACTTAAAACAGGCACACACTGAGTGCGTGGTGATGAATTATTAAAATGCCATATAACAAAGTAATTGTTTGAAACACATTCAAGCATCTAAAAATACATATGTTATATACATTTTACTATTGATTTAATTATTCAGTTATTAATACCTAAATCAGCACTGACTACAAGCTCCATTTCAGAAACGTCACCAATCCAACCTTCCTGCTCAGGGAAATTTACTGTCACAGACTCACCCTGCACATCTAGAGAAAGGAAATCTTTTATTATCTTATTATTATCTAAATGAGTGATTGTAACAATAACTGTTTCAATCTGTCAGATCACAACAGATGATGTCCTTACTTATGACACTGCCAATGCTTTTATGGCTGACTGAACCCCAGAGATATTTGGGCGTTTCTACAGATGGCTTCACACAGACCTTGTCTCCTATTTTAATATTGCAGTTGAGCTTTAAAGATCCTGAAAGAACAGAATCATATCTTATGAATTTCCTCTGTGGCAGTCTCAGATGTTTCACTCTGTAGATAAACAGCTGGGTTAAAAGAGTATGGTATCCTCAAGTATGTAAATGTCAAATTTCTGCAGCAAAAATCTTTATACAAACAAGGCCTTATCTGATTTTTACTAATTAGATGAGGAAACATTTTATTTCTGTTTTGTATATTTACCACTGTCATCATCATCAGTTACTGGCTCAATTTCAGAAATAAGTCCTCTCCAGCTTGCAAATCCAGGAAAGTCAATGACCAAACAATTATCACTTTTAATATATAAAAGAAGAACATGCAAATGTGAGTGCTGCACATACTAGTTTGTGATGTTTTGCAGCATAATGTACCGTTTGTGTTTATGAGAATAACACAGATCTTGCCTTTTACTACTCCCACACTCTTATGTGTGACAGTGCTACCCCAATCATATTTTGGGGTTTTAATGGAAGGTTTCACTCTGACTCTGTCTCCAACCTGAATGAAGACTTGATTGTTATTTATGGCCAGATCTTAAACTGGTAAAACATATAGGAATATTTCATCACTCAGAGGTACAATCCAATACAACAAGTGGAAGTAACTTTTAGTAACTCTTACCTTTTTGAACAGTTTCATTTATTTCTTGGTTGAAAATAGTCTCCAGCTGCTTTTTAAGTTCACAAACAAGATTGTTTACATCTGGATAAGGGCAGCAAGGCTTAAAAGAGTGACTGGGGAAGCCATCAGACCCAGAAGAAGAGGACACAGACTCAAAATTCTGCAGAAAAGTTCAGTCCAGATTAGTGTTTTCTACTGTGTTATATACAACACTTAAAAAAGTGCAACGTGTAGAACATTTTAACAGCAACTGTAACAATAATACAGTAATAATAATGAAGTCGTCCAAGGCCATTTTCATTAAAACTGATAACTGAGATGAAATATGGCAGTTGCATTTGTGTGAAAAAAAGAGACATGAAAATAACACCTGTTTCAGTTACCCAGATGAGCAGGCTGGTATACAGCTTTGCCAATCGACAGCAAATATTAGGAAATATCTGACTGATGAATGCCACCATAGACCAATCAGAATCAAGTACCACAGAGACCATTTAATGTATAACTCTTGATAGTCTTAAATATTTCGCTTAAAGCAAAGTGTACCTGAAGAAATTGGATGTTATCATCTGTCTGTAGAAGATCCTCTAGAACTCCTTCCCTCTTCTTCAGCTCAGTAATTTCCTCTTGCAGCTTCTTTTGTAGCTTTGTGCCTTGATCCAGATCAGCCTTTTCTGCAACTTTTATCTTTTCAATCACCTCATTGCCTTTTTTCTCAATTAATTTGACTAATTCCCCGAACACTTTCTTACTGTTCTCCACTGCCTTCTTTGCAGAATCCTAAGAACCAAAGCAAAACAAAAATGTTATAGACAAATCGCAGGCTCCAACATGATAGTGATTAACCATGTGTCTGATAAATGTAGAGTCATTCTGTAAAAGTGTGAAAGTTATATGTTTTAGATCAGAACTTACTGAATGGTAGGCGATGTCCATATTCATTTTCTGCAGCTCTTTTTCTTTTGCCTGGATTGTCTGCTTGACTTTCTTTTGAGTGTCTGTGAGTTTGATCTAAGGGCAAATCAGTCGCAGTCGGAAAACATTTATCAAAAGCATTTTGTAATTAAGTTAAGTTGGGTCATCAAAGAAAAAAAAGATGGGCATCTTCACCTGTTTCTCGTTGCGCTCTATTGTAGATGGCACTGTGTCATGGCTCTTGTGGTCATCCAATAAGCAGTGCATGCAGACACATTTCTGGTCCGTCCGACAGTAAACCTCGAGGAGCTTGTCATGTTTGGGGCAGACTGGAATGACTGCAGCTTTCACCAGCTTGTGTTTCTTCAGGGCAGGAACATTATAGTGGGGTTGTACATGTGTTTCACAGAAAGAGACTCGACACTCCAGACAAGACTTGACAGCTCTGATCATTTCTCCAGCACAGAAATCACACGCAATCTCTCCAGGTCCAGCAAGACTTTGAGCAGACTCTGACACTTGCAGCTCTGTGCTCCTCAGTTTCTCCATTATTTCAGCAAGCACTGTACTTCTGTTGAGTGGAGGCTTTGTTTTGAAGGCATGTCTGCATTGTGGACATCTATAGATCCCGTTCAGATCATTTGTATTCCAGCACTCGTTAATACAGCTCATGCAGTAACTATGTCCACACGGAATTGTCACGGGATCCTTCAACAAGTCCAAACATATTGAGCAGCTGTACTGGTCGTGATCTCGAGGTATAGCTTCTGCCATGTCTGGTAAAATCTCCTCGTGTTAGTAAAGAACCATGGATGCAAGTGAAGGTATAAATGTAGGAGTGAAAGTGAAAGTAAGGAACGATTCATCATAATATATACAAACACAGTGATACAAATGTAAGAACTTATGTAAGTTGGGAAGGGTAAAAAAAATGTTTTGTATTTTCATCGTAACAGAGACTGGTGTGCTTTAAGTTTTAGTCGTAGATCTTTGAATGTTGCCGTGTGAATGTTTGGGTTTTCAGTATCACCATTAGACGGAGACACCTCGTAGTTTTTCTGACAAAAACCGGACGCGTTTTAGTCAGGCAGCCACAAAGCCTGTTGGGTAATGTAGTTCTGTCGAACCTGAAACTCGAACTGAACTGATTGGTCAACACAATATGTTCTTCTATAAAAATAATTAGCTTGTCATGATGCTTTAATTGAAACAAACTCAGCTAGGAAGAAATATACCAAACAAGAGCCACAGATACTTGTAGGCCAATATGTATACACACATGCCTACTCTTTAGCAACAATGGTTGAATACCAGTGCTATTTATTTAATTCACTCAAAAGAGAATATATATATATATATATAGTTGATTAAAATCAGTGTCTACAGTATACATGTAGAAAGATTCTTTGAAACTGCAGCACACATGCTGTAGCTTATAAATTGTGATGCAATTATCCATGACACAAATGGAAGACACAAAATGCAAATGAATTTGAAGGAAAAGAACCATTTAAGTAAACTTCTTTCATAATATCTCTCCTTTGCTGTGAAGGACACCAGTATGAAAACCATAAGACTGAATCCGCAAGTGTATGTTTTTTCAATTTATTTTTTTCATGTTCACATGACTACAAACTTAAAAATAAAGACATTGGCAAGTTTAAGTGGAAGCTCATTCGCAAAAGCAAATGCTAAGCAGCGACGTCCACAGTCACATCCTCACGATCTAGGGGGATCCTGAAATGCCAGTGTCTGTAAAAAAACAGAAAGGCTAAAGATTTTGGTTGCATGTTGGTGGGAACAAAAACTAATTCAGGGGAAAAAACACATGTGAAAGTAACTGACCTGAGTCGTTTACCAACTCCATCTCAGAAAGAATGCCTTTCCAGCCTTTGTGTTTTGGAAAATCCACGATCACATCCTCAGATTTGATATCTAGCCAGATGAGAGGACAGCCACTTAAAATACATCACTTCCAAGAGCAACTCTGTCAATACTAAATGTTAATATACTGTGTACAATAAAATATATTAAAATAGCAAAAAAAAAATTTTAAATTGTAAAAATATTTCACAATATTACTGTATTTTTCATAAAATAAATGCAGCTTGGTGAACATAAGAGACGTCTTTAAAAAGAAAAGAAAAAAACACAAAAAATCGTACTTATTCCAAACTTTTGACTGCCAGTGTATATGATAAATATAATAAAGTAGTCTATTCAAGTTTGTTCTTTGAGAAAAATACACAGATCTTGCCTTTTACCACACCAACACTCTTGTGTGTGACATGTCCACCCCAGTTGTGTTTTGGAGTAATTATTGAAGATTTCACTCGGACTCTGTCTCCCACCTTGATGTCAACTGAAAAAATTTTTGTTACCAAATATAAAAATTAAGATTATACAAAACTCATTTTCACTTCAATCTACAAAAAAATTGTATGGGAAGATTACCTAAATCAGCAATGGTCACAATCTCCATTTCGGAAAAATTTGAATCTACATTCAAAGACTGATTCAGAATATCTGAAGAAATAAAATTATTTTTTTTAATAAACAAATGTCCTATTTTCTCACTCTGTGGCACACAGTGAGCCTACAAAAAATATTCAATCATCATTCAATTTATTCTGGAAAAAACACAATTCATGAGAAATGCATAATGTTAATAATGAAATCATTGCCGGTCAGTCAGTGCTCTCACTTTTGACTACACCAATGCTTTTGTGAGTGAATGCTGCCCATTTGTGTGTTGGTGTAACTCCAGATGGCTTCACACAAACTTCGTCTCCAATCTTAATACGCAGCTAAGAAACTATCTGCAATTATTTAAATGATTATGTCTTTAAATACAAAACAAATTACCTGGACCAGTGCTGGCCACAATCATTTCTGAAATGATACCGGTCCAGTTTTTTTGCTCAGGGAAATCTACAGTCAAAGACTCGCCCTGAATTTCTGCAAACATTAAAAACAAACCATTAATGTTAAGTATGCTGCTTTTTCTCACTCTGTGGTAACAGGCATTCAGTGAGACTATAATCATTTCTTCCAACATTCATAATTTTCAGACATTTATATGATTAATGTAAGTTATGAAACTCAGTGCTCTTACTTTTTACAACACCTATGCTTTTGTGAGTGATTGCTCCCCATTTGTGTGTTGGAGTAACAACAGATGACTTCACACGAACTTGGTCTCCAATCTTAATACTGGAGTCCAGACTTGAAGGTCCTGAAATGTCACAGTGTTTGATGGAAGACTCTCATTGATTATTCTCTCATTGATCAAATTTGGTTGTTTTAAACATTTTGTGCCTCATTCTACAAAAGGACAACTGTTTTATTAAAATAGACTCTTTAGATATGTACTGCTTAGAGTCATATTCACTCTTAAAAATAAAGACATTGATGGTGTACCATTAACATCCATGAAATCTTTCCATTGCACAGAAGGTCCTTTATATTATTAAAATATTATTCATACTAAGATAACATGATTCTTCCATGGTATCTTTGTCATAGAAACTTTAATATGAATCTTATTTTTTAAGAATGTTTCTGCTGATGTTGCTACTTAAAACATGTATTTATTTACCAATCTCATCATCATCAGTTACTTGCTCCATTTCAGTGAGAATTCCTTTCCAGTTTGCATGTCCAGGGAAGTCAACAACCACACTGCCATCGCTTTTAATGTCTAAACAGAGAACAAGTTCATATTAACACCGGTTGTTTAGTGAGAATTGCTTTATAACAAATTATTTACAGTATATGAGGGAAACAATCCAGATCTTGCCTTTCACCACACCCACACTCTTATGAGTGACGTTTCTACCCCAGTTATGTTTTGGGGTAATAACTGAAGGTTTCACTCTGACTTTGTCTCCAACTTTGATGTTGAATGGATCATTTTTGGTTGACAAATCTGAAACAAGTAAAATATTATAAACTGCAAAGATGAAATGTGTAATGTTTTAGAAGTCAGATGTTCTACATATTTATTTTTTTTTTTTGATGAATAAGGTAAATTACTTGAACCAGCACTGGTCACACGCTCCATTTCTGAAACTACACCAGTCCAGTTTCTTTGTTCGGGGAAATCTACCGTCAACAAATTGCCCTGAATTTCTGCAGAAGTAAAAAAAAATCAAAAAATAAAATAAAAATCAGTAATGGTAACTATCACATTCTGTGGTACTATAGACGTTAAGTGAAACTATAGTTTTATATACAGTCTTGTTCAAAATAATAGCAGTACAATGTGACTAACCAGAATAATCAAGGTTTTTCGTATATTTTTTATTGCTACGTGCAAAACAAGTTACCAGTAGGTTCAGTAGATTCTCAGAAAACAAATGAGACCCAGCATTCATGATATGCACGCTCTTAAGGCTGTGCAATTGGGCAATTAGTTGAATTAGTTAAAAGGGGTGTGTTCAAAAAAATAGCAGTGTGGCATTCAATCACTGAGGTCATCAATTTTGTGAAGAAACAGGTGTGAATCAGGTGGCCCCTATTTAAGGATGAAGCCAACACTTGTTGAACATGCATTTGAAAGCTGAGGAAAATGGGTCGTTCAAGACATTGTTCAGAAGAACAGCGTACTTTGATTAAAAAGTTGATTAGAGAGGGGAAAACCTATAAAGAGGTGCAAAAAATGATAGGCTGTTCAGCTAAAATGATCTCCAATGCCTTAAAATGGAGAGCAAAACCAGAGAGACGTGGAAGAAAACGGAAGACAACCATCAAAATGGATAGAAGAATAACCAGAATGGCAAAGGCTCAGCCAATGATCACCTCCAGGATGATCAAAGACAGTCTGGAGTTACCTGTAAGTACTGTGACAGTTAGAAGACGTCTGTGTGAAGCTAATCTATTTTCAAGAATCCCCCGCAAAGTCCCTCTGTTAAAAAAAAGGCATGTGCAGAAGAGGTTACAATTTGCCAAAGAACACATCAACTGGCCTAAAGAGAAATGGAGGAACATTTTGTGGACTGATGAGAGTAAAATTGTTCTTTTTGGGTCCAAGGGCCACAGGCAGTTTGTGAGACGACCCCCAAACTCTGAATTCAAGCCACAGTACACAGTGAAGACAGTGAAGCATGGAGGTGCAAGCATCATGATATGGGCATGTTTCTCCTACTATGGTGTTGGGCCTATTTATCGCATACCAGGGATCATGGATCAGTTTGCATATGTTAAAATACTTGAAGAGGTCATGTTGCCCTATGCTGAAGAGGACATGCCCTTGAAATGGTTGTTTCAACAAGACAATGACCCAAAACACACTAGTAAACGGGCAAAGTCTTGGTTTCAAACCAACAAAATTAATGTTATGGAGTGGCCAGCCCAATCTCCAGACCTTAATCCAATTGAGAACTTGTGGGGTGATATCAAAAATGCTGTTTCTGAAGCAAAACCAAGAAATGTGAATGAATTGTGGAATGTTGTTAAAGAATCATGGAGTGGAATAACAGCTGAGAGGTGCCACAAGTTGGTTGACTCCATGCCACACAGATGTCAAGCAGTTTTAAAAAACTGTGGTCATACAACTAAATATTAGTTTAGTGATTCACAGGATTGCTAAATCCCAGAAAAAAAAATGTTTGTACAAAATAGTTTTGAGTTTGTACAGTCAAAGGTAGACACTGCTATTTTTTTGAACACACCCCTTTCAACTAATTGCCCAATTGCACAGCCTTAAGAGCGTGCATATCATGAATGCTGGGTCTTGTTTGTTTTCTGAGAATCTACTGAACCTACTGGTAACTTGTTTGCCACGTAGCAATAAAAAATATACTAAAAACCTTGATTATTCTGGTTAGTCACATTGTACTGCTATTATTTTGAACAAGACTGTATATATATATGTGTCTGTGTGTGTGTGTATATATATATATATATATATATATATATATATATATATATAATTTTACTAACTGTGGTAAATAACAGGAATCTTCATGCCTAATATAAATACAAATCAATATCAATCAGTGCTCTCACTTTTGACAACACCAATGCTAAATTGAGTAACCGATCCCCATTTGTGTGTTGGAGTAACAACAGACGGCTTCACACGGACTCTGTCTCCAACTACAATCTCAATTGTAGGCCTTTTTGCCGACAAATCTGAAACTAAAAGTAAAGAGATTACATTAAACCATTTCATCACTCACAAATACAATTAGATACAAGAAGTCATTAATTAAAAATTATTTTTTTACTTTACCTTTAGTAATTGTTTTGCTTATTTCCTGCGTGCAAGAAGTCTCCAGTCTCCCGGCAAGCTCACATATGAGTTTTCTTATGTCCTCAAAAGAGCAGTACGGCTGAAATGAGAAACTCGGCAACTCTTCAGTCCCAGATGAAGAGGACACAGACTCATAATTCTGTGGGGGAAAATATTCAAGAACTTCATATAAATTTCAGAAGAACTGTCAATATCTGTCCTTTTTCTTATAATTTTGGCTTCTAATATAATAATATTGCTTATAGTGTTTGTACCTGAAGAAATTGGATGTTGTCATCTGTCTGTAGAAGATCCTCTAGAACTCCTTCCCTCTTCTTCAGCTCAGTAATTTCCTCTTGCAGCTTCTTTTGTAGCTTTGTGCCTTGATCCAGATCAGCCTTTTCTTCAGCTTTTATCTTTTCGATCACCTCATTGCCTTTTTTCTCAATTAATTTGACTAATTCACTGAAGACTTTCTTACTGTTCTCCACTGCCTTCTTCGCAGAATCCTGAGGAGAACCAAAGCAAAACAAAAATGTTATATACAAATCACAAGCTCCAACATGATAGTGATTAACCATGTGTCTGATAAATGTAGAGTCATTCTGTAAAAGTGTGAAAGTTATATGTTTTAGATCAGAACTTACTGAATGGGAGGCGATGTCCATATTCATCTCCTGCAGCTCTCTTTCTTTTGCCTGGATTGTCTGCTTGACTTTCTTTTGAGTGTCTGTGAGTTTGATCTAAGGGGAAATCAGTCGCAGTCTGTTTAATATTACTGAAATAATTTGTTAATAGCATTTTTTTATTATTTGTTATGTAACGATATGAGAAGAGCTGTCAAAGTTATGCATTATGCGGCTCGATTAATAATGTAAAGTATGTGGTTAATTCAAAATTCTTAACGGTTTATAATTAAACGCAAATTAATGACTAAAGTACGCAAAATTATGTCATTTGAAAATCTGTGTAAAATACAGGCTGAACCGATTGTCAAAACATCCCACTGCTGTAAGGCCAAATGATATGCAAACTTTTTGGCTGGATAAAACAAACCAACATCTCACTGGTAAAGTTTTGCAGAATGAATATTGTAATCAAGGTAAGGAAAACTGTGGTGAGCGGTATCAGGTGTTGTATAGTAAGCACGGACACAAGTCTGTTTGATTGATATGCAAACTATTTTTGTAATGTGCGCTGTGGTTGCACATAGTATTTATGTAAAGACACTTTTCTGTACATTGTCATTGTTTCCACACACATTCAGGAAAAGTTTTGATTTGTCATGTGTATGCTGCTGTGTTTAATCATAATGAATGGGTCCGTGCAGGCCTACTGCATATAAAGTCAGGGGTTGGTTTAGAAATTTTTCATCATCTTCATGTGGTCGTGTTCGGTATCACAACTGAACTTTTTATAATTGTGAACAAACTCTATGCTGTTGCACTGTACGCATAGCCTACTAAACACTGTGACTGTCTGTTTTTCATGTGTGCTTTGTTGTGCATAAATGTATTAATTATAGACCTCCTTGTATCAATTAGTCAATAGGTGTCCTTTTTTTTGGACAAATATCTAAATTTACTTTGAAAAAAGCTTGCAGGAAAAAAAATTTGGTTTCAATTACTCTTCAGACCGATTGTTTGCTGGATACTGCAAATGAATGTGTTAAATTGCCTATTCTTATTTTTTGATAAGAGTGCGATTAATCACTTACACAAAAAATAATTCTATTGACAGCCCTTACAAGTAATTAAAGAAAAAAAAAGATGGGCATCTTCACCTGTTTGTCGTTGCGCTCTATTGTAGATGGCACTGTGTCATGGCTCTTGTGGTCATCCAATAAGCAGTGCATGCAGACACATTTCTGGTCCGTCCGACAGTAAACCTCAAGGAGCTTGTCATGTCTGGGGCAGACTGGAATGACTGCAGCTTTCACCAGCTTGTGTTTCTTCAGGGCAGGAACATTATAGTGGGGTTGTACATGTGTTTCACAGAAAGAGACTCGACACTCCAGACAAGACTTGACAGCTCTGATCATTTCTCCAGCACAGAAATCACACGCAATCTCTCCAGGTCCAGCAAGACTTTGAGCAGACTCTGACACTTGCAGCTCTGTGCTCCTCAGTTTCTCCATTATTTCAGCAAGCACTGTACTTCTGTTGAGTGGAGGCTTTGTTTTGAAGGCATGTCTGCATTGTGGACATCTATAGATCCCGTTCAGATCATTTGTATTCCAGCACTCGTTAATACAGCTCATGCAGTAACTATGTCCACACGGAATTGTCACGGGATCCTTCAACAAGTCCAAACATATTGAGCAGCTGTACTGGTCGTGATCTCGAGGTATAGCTTCTGCCATTATTCTACTAACACGCCCGAAAACAACACTGAAGATCTGTTTTGCAGTTGTCGTTTAAAAAAAGGTGTTTATCAAAGACCTGAAAAAAGAATTCGTTGTGTAATCTAAAAAGAGTAAAAGTGAAAGTAAAGAATTAGTGTTTAAACTGATTAAAAATAATAATAAAAGGCTAATAATAATTCTGAAAGACACAAACAACACATGATTACAGTTTAGATTCAGAACTGAAGGATTTTTTTGTATTTACCTGATAACAATTCGTTGCGTCCGTCATAGTGAGGTGACAGGAAATGTTCGAGGAACTTTGACCTTTGACCTATTTTATGGCTTGAAAAGTTCGTCGTTATAAATAATAAGTTATGGTTTTGAGTGCAGACATAAAAAAAATACACCCTGTATTTTATAAAATAGAAAGTATAAAATGTGATTCTGGGCGACTGAGTAATCGCGAAGAGCTAAAGTGAGTGTTTTTATTTCCGATAGTGTCTTTTAGTAGATAACCACCAGATGGAGACACTGAGTAGAGTATAACAAATCTTGATCAGGTCTCATGAACCATATAACAGATGCATGCATAGACAACCTCATTCAGTCTTAGCATCGATCTGAAGAATTCTCTCCCACCATCAGTTTAATGTTTTCTAGGTAGGCTAAGCGAGGAAATTAAGAGAATGTCATCTGATTTGAGAAGACTGTACTATTGTGTGTTGTCGAACAAATGGAGCCCAAAGGGACACACACAGCTTGAGTTAGAGGAGAAACGCAAATTCCCAAAATTGGTGAAAATAAAGAAAAGTCCCATTGATAGGACTTGAACCGATTGAAGACAGAAGCACTTATCTCACAGTATTATAGCAATGAAAGTCAGAAACTCACTTCCCAATACGGAAAACTGTGTTGTTTTTAGAAAATGCCAGACAGCTTAAGTTAAAGGCAGAGAGTACTTTACAATGTCCCTGCCTAATTACTTAAACACTAGTTATTCTGTATAATACTTGACATTTATTTTATCTTAAGTCACAACTGGGATGTTTTTTCCCCCCCAGAATACTGTCACATTCATGCACACAATTTCTTTACACAATCATCTTTTTAACTATATTTCAAAAACATTTACTACACTCCTAGTAATTGAATGGCAAAAGGGAGTGATGAAATGTGTGGTCAAAAAAGTAACTGAATATTATTAATAAATATGATTTTATTAACCAAATTGTTTAACACTTCCAGCCACTTTCCATCACATTAGGAATCAAATAATAGGCCTACAATTTTTTTTCTAAAATTATGCATTTTTATTTTCAGTTTTAGTTTCTATCTCCTTCAAAATCACCTCCAGCTTCTCAAATGTCTGTGTACCCCAGCATACAGAAACCATTTTTAATGAATAGTTATGTTAATTTCCTTAAAATAATGTTTATATTTGTTACAATACATGGAAAGAAAACGGCCGTAAATGTAAAAATGCCCCAGAAAATCAAATATTGCTAGGCCTACTTAATAACAAAGTTACTATCTGACACTGCCTTCAATATAACTTTGAATAAAACGTAAATCTTTCAAATGTAAATTATTTTCTGAATGTTATCTACATCAATTAAAAACTCTTCTTTGGGCTGTGGGGATGGCTGAGAAATGAGACAAATAAATATATCAGTGTGTAGCGTACTTTGTGAAATCATAAATTCTTGCGTGTCCATTTGATTTTTAAGATGCCTCGAAAACAAGATGTGCATTGTTGAAGTTGGGGCCCAATGTAGAATCACAGACGCTTTTGTTCGGGGCTCCCCGTCCCTGGATGTCCTGCTGTCGATCAAGAGGCAGGGGTCCGCCCCCATCGGCCCTTCACTGCTGCAGCTGCTGCTCCTCTCAATCTGTGCTGGCGAGGCCGAGGGAGCTGCAGCTTCACTGTTAAACCCGGCCTACAAACGCTTATGACGCTCACCATCACAGAACACGAACAACACGAGGTAAGTCTAAGTGTATTGCGACGTGCGACTTAAATACAGTATATATTATTTAGTCGCACCGCTTCAGATGATCTCGATCCGCGATGGTTAAACGCGCGGTCGATTTCGAAAAGTGGCTTGTTTGCGGAAGTGAGCGTGCGGTTCATGTTTAGCCGCTCCTGTTATTTGCATGTCATGTATGTGTGTATCCAAAATATATTTCACTCTCCCGTGTATTTTGTCGACACGGTAAGGGTTTGGAAAAGTTGCAGATGCTGTTTGGGTTGACCATAAACAAGGCGAAGTTGACTAGCCAGCGGACCCGTTTGAAAAATCAAAATGGCTTCCATCTTTGTCGTCTCGGAAGAGAGGTTTATACCTTTGTTTCCCCGTCTCGCATGTCAGGGAGTCTGTGAGTAACCTCCTTTTAATATTTAACTAGTGGATTATTGTCAACCGAACACTCGTATTTAGAGTCTGTGTGTTGTTTATTTCACTGGTTTTTATTTATTTTGTTACTTACCCGGTAGCGCACTTTTTGACCACGTCAGTGCGGTGGGGGAGGGGGAGTGAGTCTGTGTGGGTGGAGCCTGAACGAGACGGTCACGTGATGAATTACGCATCCCTTTGCTCGAAGTTTGATTTAGTACACTCCAGATTCTTGAGTATTTTTTTTTATTTATTAACTGGTTTCTTAAAATTTTTATTAAATGTATTATTATTCAATTATTTTGATAAGTTTTATCACATCTTGCAATTTAGAATTCCAGTTTCCTCAAATTCTTAACTGTTATACTTGATGGAGATCTCCTGAAAATCTCTTTATTGAGTGCTACATATTTTTTGTAGGCTAACCTAGAAGTTAGCATAATTTTGGTTCCCTTGACAAAGCCGGTAGGATTTTCCTGCTGACTTTTTGGAAACTAGTAAAAAAAAAAAAGCAAGCTTATTCTTCTCAGGTGTTTCACTCATCATAATAATCATAAATGAACGCAACTTTTATCAGTTTTGCTGTCTAAATGTAATTGGACAAAATAAAAGAACAATATAAACAAACAAAGTTACACCACGGTCGCATGACTTCACTGTCACCTCCACTGAGTTTCTGCCAATTTTTAAAATCTTTAAAGGCAACAATTTGAAAAGTTTGAGTTAGAATATTTTACAAGCGCACAATTATATACAAAACCAGGCTGTAAAAAAACTTGTAGATATTTGCCTGAATGCTTTTTTATTAATGTCCCTGGCAGCCTCTAAAGTTTCATTTTGAGCCAGTTCTCAGGAAGTAACCAGTTGAACTGGTTCTCAAGTCGAACTGCATCGAACTTTAGTTTCGGGCTGATGACGCAGGACGCACAGCCGAAGTAGCACATCCAACTCAGAAAGAAGCGATTGAGCTGGTTCAACCAACTGTCGAAGTTTGCAGAGGATTACCAAGGTCTCAGCAAGAACCAAATGAGCCTTGACGAAGTTAGCCGAGGATTACCGAAGATTCTGATGAATGAGTTGATGATACTGTGAAAGCTTGAAGCGCGTACTGGAAATATGCTTATTATGATGCTTATTATTAATTTACATTTTATTAAAACCTGCAAAAACCTTTTTGTCGAGTTATGTGAATAGATTTTACAATAGTTTATTGTGCATGCATATTATATTTAAAGTTGCTTAAGCGAAATCAAGGCATTTATGAGACTGGTTTATTCATTCTGTATACTGTAGACATGTAGAACATATCTGTGTTTGTGCATCAATGTCTGTAATGTGTGCTGTAGGTGTGAAACTTTTAGGAATCTTATCCAACTTGTTGGCTAGTCCGTATTGGTCAGTTGTAGGCTAGTCAATATTGGTCATACCTTTTCTTTTTTGAATGTTTCAGTGTGTTGTCATAGATTACTTATTTTAATTTTTCATTGATACAACATTGCACTATTTTGTTAGAAAAGAAATGTGTAGAGATGTTATTGCGTGATGATGTCAGAAACCGATGAATTGGCTTTTTAAACTGAAAAGAACCGGTTCGCGGAAATGAATTGGACATTGCATTACTAGCAGGGATCACCAAACTCGGTCCTGGAGGGCCCATGTCCTGCAGAGTTTAACTCCAACTTGCCTCAACATACCTGCCTGGAAGTTCCAGGTATACCCAGTAAGACCTTGATCAGCTGGTTCAGGTGTGTTTGATTAGGGTTGGAGCTAGACTCTGCAAGACCGAGTTTGATGACCCCGGCTTTAGAGCTTTTTCAGGATACACAAAAGCTCAAAAAATCTTGAGTGGGGTTTTACTGGGATTTTATGTTGCAGTATAAAATGTGAAATATATTGAGCTTGTGTAAACCAGACTTTATTTCAGGTATATAATTAAAAACGCACTGATTGTGGGATGATAGAACCCAAAGTTCAAAAATCCTAACTCATTTCCGGGTTTTAAGACTCGTTCCTGTGGCACTCTATTATTAACTGAATGCAGTGCTGGTGTACGAAATGTTGGTTGTAGTTTTAGTTGCAGCAGATGTGTGTCAGCTTGCACTTTCTTTTTCAACAGTGCTGGGATGTCACCCATGCTTCAGGTAGGCACACGACCATGCCCTTAATATAACTGGTTAACAGTTTGGTTATGGGTTTAAAGTTCTTGTTTGTGATGATGGTTAACTGTCAAGCAAATCATCTCCATTATGTTAAGTCATCCCTCTTAACATGAAATGACTTTGCAATACATGTGGTGGTTTTTGTGTGCACTCAATGGATTTGTTGGTTTGCTTGTTTTGCATAGCGTTTGATGTGTAAAATGTAACTCATTACCATTGTTTAGCTATCGTCTTATGTCTTTCCCACCTTTCACCTACCCACCAGTATTTGTAGCTGATCATAGGTCCCTGTGCCCCCTCCCAACGCTCACAAACACTCAGTTGGTCAAGAGCTAGTGTGGTGACTGATAATGTGCTTTGTCATGCTGGTTGGTGTCTTGTCTTTTTCCTATACTGGATGCATGTTTGTTACTTTTAGGCTCCTGTAACCCTGGTTGGCTGGCCACGGAGACAGGGAGTCCTCGTCTCAGTACTGTGGCTCTCCACTTTAGACTTTCTCTTTGGGGTATATACATTCACCTCCACTTTTATTCATATTCAGAGGCTTGAAGCACAATTTCAACAATTTATTAGCTAAATGGAGTCATTTGATATAGTGTGATTAATGTAGATTACTTTATTAATCTTCAAATTCCCATCATGAGCAAAGATCTACATTAAAAATGCATACTTTAGGTGGTTGTGTATTGACCATGAATGAGTGTTCCTGCTAACATAATTTTCAGTTACATTTTTCATAGGCCATATTAGACTCTTACCATTTTAAAATATATTATTTTAAAATATATTCATATGTACGTACATACCTACATATCTATAGCGCAGACATTTTGATATAATTTAAATGTTCTAAAAGAATAATTTCACTCTGGATTAGTTGTGTGTGTATGTGTGTGTATATATATATATATATATATATATATATATATATATATATACAATTTTTTTTTTTTTTTTATTGTTAGGCTGATTGCACTCAATTTTATTTTCACAATGATTTTCCCCACAATTTATTCTTTGACAGTGACATTTCTATTGGTTTTATATTGTAGTTCTGCTATTGCAATAATTATTTATCATTTTTCATAAATATACCGTAAGTGAAACTTTTACAGATCTAAGACACAGGATCAGGATTGACTTTGAACAGAACTGGATGAATGTAAACTGACCATTTCTATCCCTTTTTCTTTCCTGTAGGCTAAAACATGTTCTCCAAGGGCACCAAGCGTAAGTTTTCCGATAGTGATGAAGAGACATCCGACGAAAACCTGGTAGGTGCCAGGGTGGCATCTTCATACAGCTTGCAACGGCAGTCACTGCTGGACATGTCCCTCATTAAGCTGCAGTTATGCCACATGCTGGTGGAGCCCAACCTCTGCCGCTCGGTTCTCATTGCCAACACGGTCAGGCAGATTCAGGAGGAGATGACCCATGATGGCAGCTGGCATATGGTTGCTGAAGCATTCTGCAGTGCAGGCCAAAGTCCCTCTGAGCGCTTGGTGGCCACTGAGGTCCTTTGTAGATCAAGAGAGCAGGATGCAGAACCTAAGCTCTTCTCTGTCATCAGCTATGAAGGTTGCCGTGAAGAGGAGGTGGTAGCTGATGAGACGCTCTGCTCAGTTTCAGTTAGCGATACAGTCTCCAATGTGTGCCTGACAGGGCGTATGGGCCAGTGCTGGGAGAAGAGTGAGCTCAGAGGTGTAGAGAGGGATGAAGAGGTCCTTGAAGACTCTAGTCTTGGTTCTGGAGAAGATGACGAGTTAGACACAGAGGACGAGGCTTCCACAGAGAGTCCAAAGACCATTGGGCAAGTGTTTGGTACATTTGAAATAAAAAACAGTTCCCCAGGGCCAGACTCTGCTCTTGAGGAGCTGTTCTCAGATGTGGACACCTCCTACTATGATCTGGACACCATGCTGACCGGCATACAGAGCGCACCCAAGATGGGCCCTTATGACCTCCTTGACAGCTTGGCACCTTCACATAGTTCCCCTTCAATAGTGTCCACCCCAAACTGTCGTTCTGATCTAAATGAACTGGATCACATAATGGAAATCATTGTGGGTTCATAGGCTCAAACTTATTCAGAGACTTACACACTTGTCTTAAAGTTACTGGCTTTTCTGTTCCTTATGGAAAGCAAGTAAAGTCTGGAGTCCTTTCAGGGAAAAGAGTTGATATCTTTTGAAGGATGGCCTTGATTTTATGAGCTGACCATAGTCCTCTTATTTGCATACCCTTTGTATGTTTTAATGTTTTTTTTTCTCTGTATTTGTCTGTCCAGACATGCTGTTTTTTTATTTAATTTATTTGTTATACTCATGACACTATGGAGAGCAGAACAAGATGTATACAAAAGTTGTAAAGTTTGGGATATTTTCATAAGGAGGAAAAAATATTGTCTTAATGTATATAAATATATTTTTTACAATAGATTCTTCTTGTAATATGTCACTGTACATTATGTACATGTTCTACAAAATTTTAACCCAAGATATTAGATTCTTATGTGCAACAACTCAAGTTTTCTGTTTATCATAATCCATAAACTGAAGGAACTTAATTCAGTACTACAGCATACAGAAGGCACCAAGTATACAGTGATGCATGTTTTACATTTATGTGCTCATTTGCACAAAGTATTTATTTTTTTTTTTAATCAAGGTTTGATTGCAGTTGGCTGTTCAGCTCAGCCTTAGGTTATGTTTGCTGTTAAACATCAAAGTTATTTTATTTTGTCTTATCAACAAATGAAGTATAATGGGGCCAACTCATTTTATATTGTGACTTAATTTATTTAATTTATTTTCTGCAAATGGTGAGTTTTGGCCGTGGTCAAGCTCAGGGTGGCTTTTTAACTCTAGAGGACTTAATAGGCCTGATTCACAAATGCCTTTTGCTCATTGTAAATCAGTCACAGAATTAGTGCTTTAAGTTTTTTTTTACATCAATTATTGGTTAATTTGTTTTAAATTGGTTGAACTGTTTTAGTGAATGGCTCAAGTGTATCTGTCTATTAGTCCTCTAGACCCCACATAATGAGAAGGCATTTTGTCTAGTTCTACGCATTGAGTGTCATAACACACTTTATACGCATTAAGTGTTTAAAATGCATTTATTACAGTATTCTTTTTTTTTTTTTTACAATTAAGTATCAGTCAACAAGAGACGGTTTTATTTTGCTCAACATTTCCCCCTCAGTTGTTACATACGTATATATTATTTGGTTTTATCTAAAGTAAACTTTTGCATAAATATTTGTGCAAAATTATAGGTTATTACACTTTGATAATTGTTTTCTTCTTCATTGTCTCACACACTTAAATTCGAAGAGGATGTTGTTTATTTTATGATCCTAAACTAGTATAGAGTATAAACCTTTTATATGAGCACTGTAGCTTTTTTAACGTTTTTTAATAAAAGGTACAACTTATGAAAACAAACATGTGTGTGTAATCAATCAACTATTAAGGAGTTCAGCTGTCAACATATTTAGTCATCAATGCCTATAAATGAGCATTGAGAATATTTGTCTGAATGAAATGAGAATAAAGTGTGGCATTTGAAGGGGCAAGATAACACAGTAACTGAGTTGGGTATAAAGTAAAGACATGTTTCTGATGTCGACTTATTTTTCTATACTGGTTTGAAGATATCGTGTTAGATTATTTCCATGTAATGAGGAATTGATGCAGCAAGAAAACATTGATCATTAATAATCACAGGGAAACATGTATATATTAATAGGCGAAAAACTTCAAATGTTACCAGAGAGCAAACGTAGAGTAGGACCTTCATTCCTAAATCAACGTCAAGGTTTTATTCTCCACGGAACGAATGCTCACGCAAGTGACGTCAGCAGATATGACTCAAATGAACGTCAGTACTGTTTAAATCCCTCTGCTTGCGCGCAAATGTTATTAGATAATATATCAGAAAATGTTGTATTTTCCAACCCACATAGATGTGAGGAGGTTTTACCTACTGTATTAGACTCGACTAAAAATCTACTTTGCAAAGCATAGCTAATTTAGCGAAATTCTACAGTAAATAAAACTCTTAAAATCTGTAGTATTCAGGAGCATGTTTTCTTAAAATAGACATGAAACAGACAAAAAGCAAAAAAGAAATGGAAACCAACAATTGAGCCGAAGCTCTAAACGGTCACGTTTTCGGTCTGTGGGCATGTTAGGGGGACGAACGTGACTGACTAGAGTGGCGGGGGCAGAACACGCGTTCCACCAATCAGGCACAGTTACTAGGCGGGTCCGAATTCGCGTTCGACCAATCACAGCAGTCCCACCTGACGACCGTCAATCAGCTGAGTTTCTTTCCCGTTGATTCTACAGTGTAAGAGAGAGTTCTCTTCTTGTGTACGCGTAGAGAGAGACGCGATCGGTCGCGTAGTTTTATCAAAATAATGTTCAGACTTTGGACCAGAAACTCAACGCGAAGTTCAGCGACTGATTTAAACAACCGTGCATCCGATTTTTATCAGTTAAGAGAATGTAACGTTAGCGGTCATTCGAGGATCTTGGGTAAATTTATTAATAGACAGAGTCTGCACTTTACCAAGTAACGTTACGAACTAGCTAACTGGCTAATTCATTGCGCATCACCATCACTTGTGGGCTTAGCCGCGGAGGCTAGCTGTGCGCGTTCACGTCTTGCGAGAGTTGTTGGTTGTAATAAACGCTAAACAACGAAGCAACTGGTTGAGCCAAACATAATGGTATGGGTCAAAGGGACATCAAAGCGTTCGAGGCGTCCATGAAAAGAAAAAAGGGAATTCCCACTGTCTCAATGTGTCGACTGGACGTGGAGTCCACTGTTGTGAAGGAAGTTGAGCCCGCCGGAGGAGATGGTGTCCTTTCTTCGTCAAGGTAACGACTCTTAGTCATAAACAGTTTTTTTTATGTCATTTCAGCCTAGCAGAAGACATTTGAGTTATCATTCTTTTTTTTTTTTTTATTGTTTTATGTGTTAACGCTGTTTTACGCTTTACGTAACAGCTCGCGTTTATGTTGACGATACTTTAGCTTGTGTAACGTTAGCGGTTAACTTACTCCTTCAACTCTAGTTTATTTTCAACTGGATCAGTCCAAGCTAAATAATTTATACTAGTTTTTAAATTTAGGTTATTGTACGTGAGCCACAGAGTACAGAGATTTTGGCTACCTCGCGTTTTCTTCGATACGCCGTAAGTGGTCTCGGTTGCATAACGGTGTCGATTTGGCCCCCAATAACGTTCATTCGTAATACATGACTGGACGTCTTTTTGCAAATATGTCTAACTGAAGCAATAGCGAAAGCTATTCAGTTGTACTGAGGTTTCATAATTCGAATGATGTGTAATTTTACATGAATTTTGATGAGTAGCTGGTATGTATCATAGTAACGTTATGTGTCTTCATACGCGAAGAACTCGAAGAGTGGTTTAATCTCGTGTGCAGTTTCAACTAAGTCACCTTTCGGAAAGCGAATGCCATAGTTATATTAGTTTGTGGTGTTAAAATGATACAAACGTCATTTGGTTGTAATTATTTTATAGTAAGAATTGAAGTGTTGTATGGTTACGTATGGGTGTTTTTATAAAATTGGCTTGAGCAATAACAATTATCACCTTAAAGTCTTTAAAGAATATGTTATTTGACTTCTACAGATGCTAACTGTCGGTTTCTGCAGTAAACAGCATGTCAACAGTGCCTAAACTAGGTTCTGTTCTCTCATGGCTGTCAAACAGTAAGTTCACTTCTTGCAAATAAATTATCAGTTGGTTTTTCCTGTTTTTTTTTCTTGCAAAAGTGATTGATTTGAAAGAAGGTCTTGATGTTTTCATGTTTTCACAGTAAGCTTTAAATCGAACGTAAAGCAGGGTTGTCAGCAACGTCTTGACCATTGCACCTCATTCATTACTTGCTAATTATTTCTTTAGTAGGCAAGTATTCAGATTAAATAAAATCATTTCAATCTCATACTGGATGGTTTCACCACTTACTCAGACTTGCACTATTGATAAGACTAGCGGGCTTCGTGTGAGTGAGTGTTCATGTCTGTCAGTGTGACTGAGTCAGCCCTGAGTCACTTCGTCAGTCCACCCAGTTTCAAAGCTGCCCAAACTAAGACATCCGGCCTGTCTACCCAGTGGTTCATTATTCAAGGCTTAGTTGGCTTGTCAATGGCATTTGCCACCTACTCCCTCCCTCCTACTCGCAGTTGATCTCTCTTTCTCCTCCCACTTTCTCTCGCAGACAAACTTTATTTTACGTTCGTACTGGCTTATGTACACCCTCTCTCTCCCTCCTTTTATTTTTTTTTTAATAAATACTCTTTCCTGCCGTCCTCTTTATCATTACTACTTCCTTTGGGGCAATGGGAGGGCCAAGAGAGGGAAAACATAAGATAGAAAAATGACTCCACCACATCAAGTTCAGTTTGCTCTTGTGCAGGAAGTATCTTAACTCAAGCCAGCCTATGAGTTGAAGCAACTCTTATCTTGTTCTCAGAATGTGACTAAAGATAATTTCAGTGCTGTCTGTCACGTTGTGGTCTTCCATTTATTATTAATTTTTTTTGTTGTTGTTGTTGTACTAACCACACAGTGATGGAAATAATTTTTTAGCTCTCTATTTTAGTGAAACTGATCTTTATATGGAACTAGGCTGCTCTTCACTTACGCGGTGCTGTGCTGCTGTGAGTGAAAGCAGCCATTCAAAGTCACTTTTCAGTTGTTCAGCCTCTTATGTGTGTTTCACAGTCAGTATTAAGTAAGTGTGACATGCTAAAGCAAAATGGGCAGTAGTTGCACCCACAAAATGAGTAAGAAACAAGTATTGGATTCCATTCAGTAAATTAAACATTATTGTTTCATCTAATGATCAGGTAGTTATTATTGTCAAGCAGCAGTTATATAACTGTTATTAAAATTAGTTCTACACATTGGTTATTGGACACATTAAGATAATGTGTTTTGGATATGAAATTTGGTATCATTGTATTGCCTTGTTGGGACTTTCCATGGTCAGCCTCACTTTTAAATCACCACTAGGTAAAAACAAAGTGAAGTGCAATCATGTATATGTGCAGACCTGAAGTGATGCAACACAGCATACTCTACAGCAATGCTGCCTCTTCTATGGACCCATTCGTGTTCTCCCACTTTGATGGTCATCTCCGTAGTTGTGCTTATTGTCTTTGAGCTGCAGACTCTGTGTGCCACTCAAGCGCCAGCCTCTCATCCACCGCTGTTGCCATGGCAAGCAGACCACAGAGGCCAGAAGGGCCCAATTTAAATCATGCCTTGCTGTTTTAAAGCTGCGAGACTTTATAGTGACCAAGTCAAATTTGAAGTTGTTCAGCTTGCCTTCTTGAAAAAAGGAACTGCTTTATAAAGCATATGTGAATGCAGGCATCAGTCAGTCACCTTTTTCTCAAGCTTTAACACTTGTTTAATGTCATAAGCATGATAATCTATGTGCATAATGAACTCTTCAATGTCATATTCCTCTTGATTATATTGTTTTTCTGTAGCAGTGGTGATTTGCTCGCTCGCATTCCATTTATAGCTTTCTGTTGCTGACAGAGACGGGCTGCAGACCCTCTTCTACGTGTACATGTGCTCTTGCCAGAGTTCAGCTGTGAAATCTGCAGGAATACAAAATGTCCCTTTTGAAGCCTTGTGACTGCTTTGTGGGTACGGCACCTATAGGGCTGAGCAGGAATGAGCCCAGAGTGCTCTGCTAGCATGCATGGTTATATAACCGCTAGCCCCGGCGTGACACACTTGAGCGCTGCAGCCCGTTCATGTGCACGCACACATGTTCAGGCTGTTTCCAGGCATTGAAAGTGTTTCATCAAACTTGTTTTGACACCAATTGTGTAAGTTCTTTAATTAAAGATATCCTTCCCTTTATGCTTTTGTCAAGGTTCATGACTGGTTGCGGTATCTATTAACTTAAATTGAGACCTAACACTGCACATTTTTCTACATAGTGGGATTGAGACTACACAATCTAATGCATCCGTCTCACTTCTGAACACAAGAGGCTCTTGTTGGCTCCTGCAGCTTCCTGTGCACCCTGCAGTGGAGAAGAGCAGTCAGTGACCAGACCTGCGGGGGATGTCTGCCTTCGTTCAGAGTGATGGATGTAGGGAGGGGGGTGCCTACACTACAGAGAGCGCAGAGGTGGATAGACAGTCTCTCACATCTACAGCACTTTCCACTCAAACACCAGCTCTCTAGATCCGGGGAGGCGATATGACAGTTATGGTCGGGATTCAAATCTTGTTCCCACAAGCCACATTTCGCTTATGTTTGTGCATAAACATATGCCATAACATAAAGAACCTTTCCATTGCACAAAATATTTTTTTAGAGTGGAAAAAGATTATTAAAATGTTCTTCACACTAAGAAAAAATGCTTCTTTTAAAAGCTGTACACTGAAAGGTTCTTCAATGGCATTGCTACGAAAACCCCCTTTTATACCTTTATTTTCAATAGTGTATCTCGAAGGAGGTTTTTGCTTGTAAGTATCGCTCACACGACTGAAGGCTTTGCAGAGCTGCTGCAGTAAGCATTGCACTCCTGTGCTGCGTATCCTCCTCCTCTGTGAGAAGGAAGCACTAATGAAGCATGAGCTTATTCTCAAGTGTACTGCAGAGGAGCTTGAGCTAATGCATCCACCTCTCAGGAGGAGGAGAAAGAGCTGTGCCAGGTTGAAGCTTCATGTTATCAGTCATGTATCAGATAGCAGTCAAATTTGAAGGCGAAAGTGTTTGTCAAGAACAGAGTTCAGCAATAGTCGGTGTGCACGGACAACGTCATGGTGCTGTTAAATTTGCAATTGGTTTATAGCATGCAAAGTAATTCATTGGGGCAGATCGCACATTTAACTCTGCAGGACATGCATGCATTCTCGTGATCCATGCAGTAATGTGTTTCAAGTATTAACATGGTCATGAAATGTCAGATATTTCAACCTTTTTATGAAAAAGGAAGTTTAATGTTGAAAATGTGATGCAGTGTTGTAAAATGTGAATCTGTGTGACTTTAAGAACATCCATTTAAAAAATATTTATGAATTATTAATTCATGATATGGAAAAAATAAAAGTCCTAGATCACCAAATAAAAGTCCTAGATCACATGTAATTTACAAAAATCTAAATGTTTTGAGATTTTGTCTACTGAAAGTTTTTTTTTGTAAAGATGTTTAGTCAGCTAAACATCTGGCATGTTGTTAAATAACAGTACAATCCATTGAAAACAGTTGTTTTTTTTTCACAACCTTTTTATCATTACTGTCATTACTGACTACACCACTTAAGTCACTAAATTGAAACCTTTCTTGAAAACACTATAAACCGGTTTAAAAAGCTTTATGAAATCAATATGAATTCATTTTTTAAAAAACAAATTAGTTTTAAGAAATTTTTTAAAAGTTTTTTTCCTTCTGTTTATTGTGGACACTTTTATTTGTCATTGATTGATTGATTGTGGATTTGTTCGGTGATGAGCTCAGCAAGTTTAGAGAGGCTTGTGCAATGGGTCTCATTTGCAAAGAAACATTACTGTTGCTGGTACATGATATATCCTCCGATGCGTATTTGCAAAATATATTATTTAGTAAAGCTTAAAATCTTGATTTACAAGTAATTATCATGCAACCTTATGTAGTAATTCAATTCAGTGCAGAGTAGGTCATGTTTCTGTTCTGTTTTTCTGAACTTCCCTTTCTGTTCTCAACTCTAGGTACATGCTGGGCCGGGGGGTGAAACGTAAGCTGAGCACATGTGAGGACCCTGCCCTGGACTTGCCATATCCTCAGCAGAGGCAGCTGGTGCTGGACTTGTGTCTAGACAAGCTACAAAGCTGCCAGCGACGAGCTGAACCCAGTCTGCACCGTTCAGTCCTGCTGGCCAACACCCTCCGCCAGATTCAGCAGGAAATGAGACAGGAGGGGGAAACCTGTTTGCCACCTGCCGTGCTCGGCCCCTCACTCCCTCACGTCTCCACCCCACGCCACTTCCCTGACCTGCCACCTGTGCCCTTAGACTGTCCTCCACCTCTAGCTGGAGCACTGTCCCCTTCATTCCCCCTCACAATGGCTGAGGATGAGGAGGTCCAGTTTGGTGGTGGCGTAAATGAGACTCTCTTGCCATCCCTTTCTGGTGAGGACGACACAAGGTCATCAGATTCACTCTTTGGCTCATTTGAGATTACTAATTCCACCAGCTACTTGACAGACCTGGCTTTGGATGACATATTTGATGACATTGACACGTCGATGTACGACTCCTCTGACATTTCTGTCCTGGCGTTTCCTGTGCAGAGAAGCAGCAAGGTGGACGACGACCTCAAGAACCTTTCCTCCTGCACCTCCAACAACAGCCTACAGCTCTGTCTCTCAGACATCAACGACCTGGACCACATCATGGAGATCCTTGTGCGCTCCTGAATCACGACTCACATCACAGTGTCCTCATTCAGCAGTCCCAGTGTTTTCTATGGGAAATGAATAATTCTTTTTTTAAAAACAACAAATATTTTGTCTATTTTTATACAAAGGACTGATATATTTATATATGTAAAAAGGAAACTGCCTGACACACTCCCACTGTAGGATAAATGCACATTTTTAAGACTTTTTCAGATGGTCGAGCTTAAGCTGCCGTCCTTCATATTTAAGCAAACTAAGATATGAATGTGCAGGGACTTCGGAAACAAATACAAAGTATTACCATTGACGCTTATTTATATTGGATAGTTGTATTTAAAAGAAGATGGAAGAAAAGTGGTTCGTTATGGACGCTCCGTAGCTTTTGATGAGCTAAAAGACATTTATTTTTTGTGAACTTCACCGTATTCTGAAGCATTACATTTAACTGTCAGTAATTCTGATTATCAGATCATGTCATGCACATGCAGCACTCACACTACCTCTTAAGATACCAAGAGCTCTTTCTCTATACAAAGACTGTCATTGTTACAACTGTATTTTAACGGTTTCTCTCCAATAACTTTCAAAACTGCTGATTGTTTTATATCTGGCTCTCTGTTCACAGGGACGCCTCTCCTCAAGTGTTAAGATTCAGTCCAAAGTTATATAGCTGTAGAAGAAAGGCTTTAGTCTCGATCTTTCTTTTCAAAATGTTATTTTCGCAATTTTTCTGACTTTGGTTTCAGAAGGAGCCATTGCTTACATAAAAAGTGATCTGTATTTTCGAATCACTTGCAATTTAATGCTATTTCTACTTTTCACGTACATGATTGTCAGACACACAGCCGCCGTCGAATTCCTCGTATGAACATAGTGCCTACAACGGAGAATGAAGACTGCCGACGATGAACTGCACACTGTGGACCCGCACATAGACTTGCCCGAGTTTCCTGCTTTATGCCCATGATGCTCTCTAAGTGTGTTGTTTGCCACTTTTTTGGAGCATTTAGCATGGTCCTCTGTCCTCTAAAGAAGCCATTACCTGAATGTGGGTCCACATCTCTTTGCTCTCGCATTGTGATTTACACTGTAAAAAAACTAATTGTGGATGTCTATGGTTGCCTCTCATGCTGTGGTCTCAAAGACTATTTCTGAATGTCCAAACTTACTCCAGTGGAGCAGAGATTAATCTATTCTGATGTCTTACATGCTTACTTTTCCCTTCATCACAAGCTTTTAGGCATTTTTTTTTTTTTTTTTTTTACTACAACTTGGTTATTAGTTACTAAGTAAACTTGTGAAATGGTAGACCAGAGCAAGGCTCTTAGTTTTTGACTAACAGTATTAACATTCACCAAACATCAAGTTGCTGCAGTCGAATGTGAAAGGGCCACAAGCTGCTGTCTCCATTAAGACTGGGCAGAAACAGGGGGAAGGGAAGAACCAGAGAATGAGATTAGGGCGGGTTAAAGCAAACCGCTCCTGTCACGTGGAGAGCTGTGCTAGTGGTGAACGCTACACTGAGAGTTTGACAACAGTTGGACTATGTGTGCGCTCACAGCAAACTCCACCCCCAGTGAGGCCCTGAGGGGCTTTGATGTCCTCCCGACCAATCGTTTCTGTTTAAGGGAGGAGCTTTGTTCTATCTCTGCTTTATGTGGAATAGAATAACAAGTGGAAGTGGTTCAATTTGGTCTGTTAGCTCATGGTGGAATGTCTTCCCTTGCCCTATGGATAGCTCACTTTGATCATTAGTAGCTTAAGACATTTTACGGTCTGAATTTGAGTTAAATTTAGACATTCCAGCAAAAATACATGAGATATTTCTATAATAATGATAAAAAGATCATTATAGAGTTTGAGGTTGCAGCAGGAAAGGCCTTTCATTTTTTGGTTGAAAGTGCTGCGCTCGTCCACCTTTAAACTCAGGCTTGCAGACACCCCACCCTGCCTTTCCCGCTCACAAAACCTGACACTAAAGACGTTTACACTCAGATTTTAGGAAACATGAGATAAACCAGAAAGACACTTTATGATGAGACCATTGGCATTGACTCAGCGACCTGTTTTTAATGCTGAAAGCTTTTTAAGCTTTGTAAGCTTGATCAGTTTGTTTCTTTAGCTTTTTGTGTTGTGTACAGACATTTGTATTTATATATTTTACTTGTGTTTTGATGTTTGTTTTGTTATTGTTGACTGAAGATCATGACATAATATATTGCTTTTATTTAAGAGTGAGATATAATCAGTAGACTTCAGCCTTTTGGAGGTTTTATTTGTTTTATGAAATGTGATTTGTACTTCACCTCCTCTTCTTAGTAATAATGAACATTTAAGATGAAGATTTATGAGAGCTGTTTATCCATGAAATTATTTGTAAATATGTCTATCTGTGCTAACTCTGAACTGAAAGACGATTGGATCTTCACAGTGTGTTCACTTCCCTTTGGACCAGGTGGTTATTTAGGCAGCTTTTTAAACAGTTTTTATGCTAAAGTGGTGAATGAAGAGCGTTTTCAGTTGTCGGCCTCATTTAAATGTAATGTGTCCCCTTGCTTGAATTTCAGTCTTTTGAAGGACATTAATTTCACAATAATCAGCCCCAGGAGCTTCTGGTTCTAAACTAATGTTCGTTAAGCTTTAGTCTAGAAGCATGTATTGCTGTGCACTGAGCAGCAGTGTAAAGTGGTTTACACTTTGTCAAACTGATGAACAGATTATTTAAATAATAATGTGTCAAATAATAAGTGTGTTACATTTGATGTACTAGTTGCACAGACAATACAAAAAGCAGCAAGAGTTTGTATTATCATGGACCTTCTCATTAATTGGTTGTGAGGCACAAAACAGGAAGCTTTAAACATCACCTCATCTTGTTAATCTGGCAATTAAAAAAAACAAAATCTTTTTTTATTATCCTAATAAAATTGTAATATCAGAAACCTCAAAATGTCACTTTGTTCCAAGTGCAATATGAAAATAGGAACATGCGCTGTCTTGCATAATAGCAAATGACACAATGTAGTATGCCTGTATACCTTTTAATAAATGGCTAGATGTTTTTATTTTATTTTATTTTTTCTAACGACGATTTTAAACCTTACATTTTTTTTCTTTCCCTAGAAACTGTCCTTTGATCTGTTTTGAAAGCAGATTTTTGTGATGTATGTAAATAATAAAGCATTTTCTTCTGCAGTCATATTCTATGCAATACATTGTAGCAGGTCAGTATCTCTAATAAAAAATAGAAATGAAAAAGTTTCATGTATTTACTCAGGATCTACAGCCCGTGAAGCACACCTTTTAAGTGATATAAAACGGACTGTCAATATGAGATAAACAAAGTAGTTACAATGACAGAAAATTTGACATGTATTGCCCCCTGGAGGCAAGAGCAATAACCGCATGTGAAGAAAGAACGATATCTTTCAGATAAACAAATATAAATGTTATATAAAACATTAGAGTCTTATAAACAAGCAGCTATGCATTAAAAATGGGATTCAATGATGAAACTCATGCATACAAATGAATAAAAAATGATTTGCTTTGATCTATTTGTAAAACATTTCTATTCAAACTAAGATTGCTATCTGAAGGCCGTGTGCACTTGGATCGAACTGCTTGCAACAAACATGCAATAATAATGCAACATGTATGAATAAATCTGCTCTCGACCACATAGAGTATCTCTCACTTAAACAACAGGCTTATTAAAAGTGCTTAAGTGCTTACACCACTGTGTGCCCCTCCGTCGGTCTCTTTTTGGTGGACACAGAGCTGCACTCCTGGGATATCACTGCAGTTTGCTGTGCTTGATAGCAACTGGGAGACAGTTAGACTCTCAAAGTCTTCCTCGTTGTGGTGTAGCAACAAGATTGCGGTTCTCAGATAAATGTGATGTACATAGTATTCTTATTTGATTAGACTGATTTATTTGATAATGTTGGCTCTCTAAAATTGTGTTAGGTAATGTAACAGTATTTTTTTGCTTCGTGTGATTGAAAATTATTCAAAATTTCGATTTATAGTTAAGCTTATATTCACTCTTACAATTATGAACATGATTCGTGTTTACACAATGTGTCGAGACTACAAATTTTTACGTATTAATTGTACATAATGTTACATACAAAGCAGTACTACACACTTTTTGCCTGTTCAGTTGATCTGATTTAGTGCATGGGATGCTCACCTGACAGTATGCTCTTAAAAATAATAATTAGATGTTACTCTATTTCCTACGTTCCTTTGAAAAGCATCAGAAGCAAGATATTTAATTGTAAAAAAGTGTGAGTGAGTTAATGATGACAATCAAATGCCAATAACTGAAGAATCGATGCATTTTCTAAAAGACTTCAAGATCAGACTCATGATCAAAGATCAGTGAGCGTTCTTTACTTCAGCTCCACCTTCTGGACATACACATGTACTGACGACCAAAAGCCTGTTTTGAGGAAAGATTGCAGTATCAAGACTATATTCTTCCTATATCTCATTTTCACACTTGTATTGGGATCATCTAATACCTGAAATAATTTGATAACTTCTTTAAATTTAAGAAGAAAACAGATTATTTTTGAAGTAGGGTAATAAGGATAAGGTTTCGGTGTTTCATTCTCCTAGGAAAAGTTACCATAGTCTGTCATATCTGTATTAAAACCAAAGTAATCCCTGTTTTTATACAGTCTATGGTAATCACCAGTAAAACCATTGGCAGCCCTTCATTACAATGGTTAGCTTGTACCATGTTGCTAAATATGAATGGCTTTTTATGAAAATAGCAGACTATAAGCAATTGGAATCTATAAATTGGCATAGGTAGTAAAAATCAGTTTCTTTCACTAAAATATTCTGTAAAGGGGTGGTTGACTGCAATTTCACTTTTTTACATTAGTTAGTGTGTAACATTGATGTTTGAGCATAAACAATGTCTTCAAAGTAGCAGCACTGAAAGTTCAGTGCAAGCGGAGATGTCATCTTGCAGTTTAATGCCTACAAAAATGTTTAGTCTGGGACTACATCGAGTTAATTCCTGGGTTCGTTTCGTCATGAACCCAGATAAACCCTACCCCTGGGAACACGCACAGACAGTAAAGGGAACACGCAGCAAAGGGGGCGAGGCCATGTTGTGCAGACACACACATGGAGCAGTGGGCAGCCATTTATGCTGCGGCACCCGGGGAGCAGTTGGAGGTTCGGTCAAAATGAAAAAAAGATGAAACAGATGAAAAAAGATATCTGTGAACATTAAACACTTCTTGTATACTCTGCCTGTCCCAGTTAATTGCTGGAAGCCCATAAACATCTTGCCTTTACAGTGAAAAAAAGGTGCCTGGATTCTTTTTGTATTTGTTATTGCATGTGCATTAGAGTTTATGTAATGTTTGAAAGAAGTATGTTTGAATGTTATGTCTGGGCATTCCAGAGATAGATAATGAAATATTGAAAAACTTAGTATTTTGTAAGTGAAAATATGTTTGCTTATGAAGAAGTGAAAGTCGAATTGATCGTATAATCATGATTCCTCAAAAATACATTGTTGTAATAAAACAAAAAATAAATGTTATAACTCAGAGCCTCAGAACCGGCTTTCGAACAATTATATCGCTTATGTGTGTGGATTATTTGCAGACTATTTAAAATATTTATTTCTAGTATTTCTAATAATAATATAATATCTGATATTTCCATATTGTTTATTTCACACACAGCTGAGAGAGAGTCAGCTGTTCCGAGGCGTTCCCACATCTTGCAAACTGTCGTGTGTACTTCTGCTCCGTTCGCTTATCTCAGGCACCTTGTGTGTGAACATCTGATTGGTCAACTGACTCTTGGAGGGCAGCGATTGGCTGATTTCTCCGATAGCGTCTCCTGATTGGTGAAGCCGCGGCGGATTAGGAAATAGGGGGTCAGTCAGTGAACAGAAATACGCTGAAACACTAGAAATCATATCGACGACTGTTGTGTTACTGAATTTAACCAACATTGCAGTTGCCTTGGAAACTTTATTCCGGAAATCGTCTTGTAATATTTTCATGGTCCGCGACAGACACGTCATTAGTCTCTGAGAAGTGTTATTTGTTTAACGTTAGCTGTGCTAGCTGTGTAAACAGGCTGTTATTGAGTTAGTTAACGTTACACTATTGAGCTGCTAGCTGAAAATGCTTTGAAAAACGTGTTCATGTCCAGTTTATACGAATGGGTTGTTTTATTATAATCCATTTTTTCTCTTGGGAGAAGTTTTTGATTGATTGGCTCGCTGGTCAAGTTCTATAGCTAGTCGATTATGCAGTTAACTGACAGATTTATATAGCGAAATGGCTAGCTAGGACAACAGATAGTTAGTGTGTAGATTTAACTAAGTCAGGTTTTTAGTCGTCCACACACTCACTCACACGTTTTGCACACTCTGGCAACATGAATCCCACTACGAAGTCTTGTCTCCTTATTTTGGCTTTAGCGGTGACTTTGGAAGTGACAGCTGGTGGTGAGTCACAGGCTCTTCTTGAATCATTAGTAAAATGAATGTTTATTTAGTCGTTAACTCAAATGTAAAGCTATTTAACATTTACATTCAATATATTTTAATGTGCTGTAAACGTCACTGTTTGGCATCTTGATTACAGAAGTACTTCCAGATGATGAAGTTGCAGGTGGTGAGTCTAAGGTAATACAGCATTAAAACATAATGACACATTATCAGAGCCATGCAACTTGCACTTGGGTATCAGTGTTTTTTGTGTGTTATTAACAGAAAATAGAATCCATGTTCTAAATGTAATGTTTATGGATTTATTCAAAAGATCACTGTATACACTACATATAAATATATACACATACACATATGCATGTGAATTTACATTTTGTTTCAACAGTCGTACTAATGTTTTCTGTCTCTGGATTTGTCAAAATCAGAGCAAAGATGGTAATGAGGGCTCCAAATTTGTGGTGGGGAATGCGTATGTCCCTAAACAGACCCAGGCTGACAGCAGTACAACAGACAATGAAGAGGAGAGTGAGGTTGAGGGGATTGAACAGGAAGACCTTCCAAGTCAACCTCCGCCACAAGAAGAGCGTCATAAAAAAGGTGAGTAGATCCAGATGGGGTCTGCAGGTGCATCCTGAATAAGATGTAGTATTCTGGTTTTGCTGTTCATTTAGCATAATATTTATTCATCTTTCTTTACTACTCAGCTAATCTTTTGCTCCCAGATGCAAGGTTTTGATAATGTATATGTCACTTATCTTTAGGTTTTACGGCATAAGATCTTTATTTGTTTTTCGTCATCTCACAGTTTGCGATGTTTGTTAAGAAAAGAAACCTGCTCACCCATGCATTCACGTGTGTTGTTGGTTTCCTGTGAAAGTGTCTGGTTATTGTGTCATTTTCTCATTGGTGTTTATCATAGTTCCAGTGGTGATTGGTGGAACGGCCTCTGGAGAGCCCTGCGTGTTTCCATTTCTTTTCCAAGATAAAGAGTTTTCGGAGTGTACTACTGAAGGCAGAGTAGATGGGAGGCTGTGGTGTGCCACAACGTACGACTACAGCACTGATAAGAAATGGGGCTTCTGTGAAAGTGAGTGAGCTGTTATTGGTCAAATACTTTAGTGTACATAATATTATAAAAATGAATGATATTGTTTCATATTGTGAATCTACAGTCTACTTGAAAAAGTATAGTACTTTAGTTGAAAGTTCTTGGCATTTTAGTAGAAAGCTATGCTCACTACTTCTGCACAAGTAGTTTAGATATGAAGAGCTCAGTGCTAACTTTACAGACCTTTATAAATCAGTTGTGATTTGCAGCACTTGCAGTTTTTATACCAAATGCATGTAATGTGTCCATCTTTCCTCACAGCGGAGGAACAGGCAGAGCAGAGGAGGTTGATGGAAGAGGCTGAAGAACAGTACCAAGACACAATTAAGATGCTTAACAGCACCAACCGAAGGAGCCAGAAGAAAGAGTGAGTGCTGTGCAGCCATATTTTTCTTGTTTAATTGTTATTTGTATTTAACCTACACTGTCTGAAAAAAACTGCAATTTAAGGCCCAGTTCCAATTCTATTTTAAACCCATTCCCATTCTCTATGCCTACCCCTTGCCCCTTGAAACATAGTGTCAAAGGGTAGGGCTGAAAATATTCCCCCCCAAAAATGGGACACCACTACTACACCGTAACACGTCATCATACGATTTCGCAATGCTCCTATGTTTATCACAAACTCAGATGTGCTGTAAAAGATAAGTTACCTGCCACCAGACTAGTATTTATGTTGTCGAATCATCGCATATCAATAAAATATTTTGTGACTCTATCATGCAGTCAGTTACATTAGTGAACCATTTTTTTGCAAACATTTCTTTGGAGAACATAAATGTACTTATGAACACAAGATTGAATGCAACATAAAACAAATGATTATTTGTTATTGAAAGGGGTAGAATTGGGATTGGTACTAAGCCCGTAGCCTGTGCAATACCCTCAAGGACACATCTTTGTAGCTTAACTACCCTTAAAGTATTCGAGTATTTGTACCTTAAAGGCACGATATGTGATTTCTGCCGCTAGAGGGCGCATATTCAAATCAAGCAAAGAAACAAAGGCATAGTTTGATGATGCCATGAGTCATGGGAGTTGCGTCTTCATCTCCAGAGCTGATGCAATCTGAAGGGACACGGGCAGAAATCATTTTCATGGATGAATCTAATATGTTAAGAAATCTTTAATATCACTGTAGTATGAAACAGGGTGGGGCTGAAAGACGTTGAAGCGAAACAAGGCCACTGAAGCGATTGATAATGAGAGACATGACTCGAAAGCAGCAGAGCCTTTATTATGCCACAGTCGACTGCTTTTGCTCTTTACGGTCATGTAGAGTAAAGCAGCGCTGTTTTGTCATACTAGATGCATTTTAGTGTGTTGAAAGTTCTGTTGTAATCCTACTCTCATTCACTCGGCAGCTGCTGTGTATAACAAAGATTAGTTTTCTGTCCAAACATGTATCCAAACAGTTGCTCACCCATCTAATAAAGCGTATAGCATATTAAAAAAATCTTAAATGTATCCACAAACTGTTTTCACAAAAGAAATTACAAATACATTTATCCTGAGTAGCAATCAACATATTAGAATGGTTTCTGAAGAATCGTGTAACACTGGAGTAATAGCTGCTGAAAGCTTTGCCATCACAGAAATAAATTACATTTTGAAATGTATATTAAAATAGAAATTTAAATTCTAACAATATTTTATAATTTTACTGTTTTTACAGTATTTTATTCCATTAAATGCTCCCTTGGTGAGCATAAGAGGCTTCTTTCAAAGTCAAGAAGTCTTAACAACCACAGACTTTTGAATGGCAGTGTATATTCATATTTATGTTGATTTTTGTATTACAGGTTGTATGACAGACTCCTGAAAGTTGCAGAGATGGGTCATACCAAGGCCATGGAGAAGGTGGCATATGCCATGCTGTTTGGAGACCACTTACCCCAGAGCATTCCTCAGGCAAAGGAGATCTTCGAGAAACTGGCACTGGAGGGCTCCCCTAAAGCCCAGACTGTAATAGCAACCGTTTATTAACTAAATGTCATCTTTGTATGATAATACTGATGCTTTTTTTGTCCCGTGACTCATTTCAAGCCATTTGTTAAGAAAAGCAGCTGTGTGTGGGGTTGTTGTATCACTGCTGTGCTATTGTATCAGGAAAACTATTTTTTTTTATTTTTTAATATCATCATTATTATTTATTTATTTATTTTTTACATTGAGGACCCAATCAATTTGTGTTCACACAGGCACTTGGCTTCCTATATGCTGCGGGATTAGGAGTGAACTCAAGTCAAGCAAAGGTATTCTCTGATGATGTTTATCTAGAAAGCAAAGCATCTTTATTTTAAATGTAAATGTTTAATTTAAATGCTTTCTTTCATCTAATTGCAGGCATTGGTGTACTACACCTTTGGAGCTTTGGGTGGAAACTTAGTAGCACAGATGATTCTGGTAAGAATGATTCTCTGTCCTGTGATGATCTTGTTCAACTCAGGAAAGTAGACTTAATGACTGACTTATTATATGTATCAAGTCTTCATTTGACTTTGCATATATCAAGTTTAGTGTCTTAACAAACCTTTGGATCTATTGAAATTGTGACCGACATGTTGGGTCTGTTACATGAAGCAAAATTGAAACCACAGATCCTGTTGCACCATAATTTATCCATGACTACTTTCTCAAGGAAAGGCTTGTGTGGCCTGCATTTCCTGGCTCTGCCGTCTACTAAAAGCCTTTCTCCTTTTTTTTCTTTTCTTCTCAGGGCTACAGATATTGGGGAGGTGTTGGGGTTCCTCAGAGCTGTGAATCTGCTCTCACTCATTACAGACTAGTGGCCAATTACGGTGAGTCTTGTCACATCTCTATGCAGTCCTCATACATGTCTAAACATGTCTAATTTCAGCACAACATAATTTAAAAGAAGTTATCTGGATCCATGGATATCTAGATATCTTGTTTACTAACTATAATCATGGTCTCTGTGCCTTTATTCCCCAGTCCAAAAAAAACCTGTTTGAGACTTTTTCATTTTTTTCCTCAACACTGTGAACATAAATAACTGTAAAATGTCTGACATCATTTATTGTTGGTTTGAATTTTGCTCCTTCTGCTCACCTGTAATCACTGGTACTGCTCAATTTTTCTAACTCGTTTCAGATCTGAATTAAGTGGTTAAGTCTTAGTAACCTAAGGCAATGTTTTTTTTTTTTTTTTTTATTAGTGGCCAGCGATGTATCCCTGACAGGGGGCAGTGCAGTACAGCGGATCCGGCTCTTAGATGAAGTGGAAAATCCTGGTTCTAGCAGTGGAATGCTGGAGGAGGATTTAATCCAGTACTACCAGTTCTTGGCTGAGAAAGGAGATGTGCAGGCACAGGTAAAAGAAAACCTTTTTGGATTGGTCTAAGAAGAATTTCAACCAGTTGCATTATTTGAAGTTGAACATAAACCGTATCACTGCAGCTATTTTGTCTTTTTCATATTTAGTTGTTAATGGCCTTGTGATGTACTTGTATTTTTGATTATTACCATCACATTAAAAAAAATTGTCTAGGTGGGTCTGGGACAGTTACATTTACATGGAGGACGAGGTGTGGAACAGAATCATCAGGTAATTTTTTTGGGCTCTGCCAACTTATGTGCATTTCATTTAATGGTTTTATAGTTATTTCTATTTGTCATTCTTTTCAGCGAGCGTATGAGTACTTCAACCAAGCAGCAAATGCAGGGAACACACATGCAATGGCGTTCCTTGGAAAGGTATAGACTTGAGTCTTTTTTTAGTTTTCCTTGACTGTAGCTTAATGGTCTCACTCTTGTATTAACTCTCATTCTGTTGTCTCAGATGTACTCTGAAGGAAGTGAGTATGTGCCTCAGAACAATGACACGGCTCTGCATTATTTCAAAAAGGCTGCTGACTTGGTGAGAATATTTTTTTTTTTTTCATGTCTTGATCCAAAACTTTATTTTCAGGTGTTCTCCTCTAATGTGTAATTTTAATTGGCATCTTTAAGGGAAATCCGGTTGGCCAGAGTGGCCTTGGTATGGCTTACCTGTATGGAAGGGGTGTTCCTGTGGTGAGTTTCCTGGATGGGTTCAACTGAACATTGTGCAATTACTGAAAGACCTTTTGAGTTATTGTTTCTTCTCAATACTGCAGAACTATGACCTGGCACTGAAGTATTTTCAGAAGGCTGCAGAGCAAGGATGGGTGGATGGACAGTTACAGCTGGGAACCATGTACTACAGTAAGTGTGTAAAGGGATTGCATGTGAATAATTTCCTTTATTTTCCCCCCTTCACTTCTGTATCATTACCTTTCCTACTGTTACAGCAAAAGGAAAAATAGGCAGCCATTTATGACAATAAGGAACAGGTTTTATTGAGCCATTAAAGGCCATGGAATATATTCCTACAGAATTCCACAAAACAGTGTCATTCATGAGATTCTTTTACATTCCGTTCATATTGCATATTAGATTCAATATATAAATAATGCATTAATTTACCAAAAAAGTTTAATACTCATATTTTCATAGCAAATACAGAAGTGTGCATATTCCCAACAATTGCTTAGCCCATGCATCAGAATATAGAACAGTATAAAGTATTCTTGTTATTATATGAAATCATTTTAAAATAATTTCATCAAACATTCAAATAATTTTACCAGATATGAAAATGTTCAATTGATAATACAGTAATACAAATGACAAACATTGCTGATATTTTATAATTAATAGACCCTAATTATAATACCCTAATTTAAAACAAATTCAAGTGTTGCTCTGCTCTAAAAATACTGCTTCAAAACCTGTTTCTGTTGTTCTTTTCCCTCTTTCTACCTGCTTGTCTAGCTCACTGTTGCACCACTTCAATAGCGATTTGTCTTATTTTTATCTTAAATCACAGCTGACTCCTTTTAGTTTGGTTGCCTCGGTGATTGTTGCCATGACAAACTCCCACCTGCATTCTGCTTTGACATGATCTTGACAAACAGTGAGGACTGAGAAGTGTGTTAGTCATTTCAGCTGGTGGGTGTTGAGTATTAAAAGTGCATTCATGACTTTAACTTTCTTCATATTTTAGATGGAATCGGGGTGAAACGTGATTATAAACAGGCTCTTAAATTCTTTAACCTGGCTTCTCAAGCGGGTCACATCCTAGCCTTCTATAATCTAGCCCAGATGCATGCCACAGGGACTGGGGTCATGCGCTCCTGCCACACTGCAGTTGAGGTGAGACATTATTTCGTCATGCATAGCCATGTTTCAAAACACTTTTCTGATAGTTGACGGTATTTGTATGTTTGTGAGACCAGCTCTTCAAGAATGTGTGTGAGCGCGGCCGATGGTCTGAGAGACTCATGGCAGCATACGGAAGCTTTAAGGAGGGCGACATTGACTCGGCTCTAGTACAGTATCTCCTGCTGGCTGAACAGGGCTATGAGGTCGCCCAGAGCAATGTGGCCTTCATCCTCGATCAAAGTGAGTCAGTGCTCTGCTCTAGACCCCCCACACCTACATGCATATTAATTGTGGTATTTTGTCACAAGTTGGTCTGAGAGCAAGCACCAGTGTTTTTCTCATACTTTAAATCTGTCATAATAGTTCTCAAATCAGCCAGGATCTGCCTTGAAATTAGAATTTTGCTTTTCAACCATATCTTTATTTAAAAGATATATGAAACTTCAAGAAAAGAAAAAAGGTTACTTCTATTTAAATGTCTTTCCATCCTCCCCTGACCATAATCAACATTTTGTAATAAAGCACAGATTTCCCATTGTTATGAATTGTTTTTATTTTTAGGCTTGGAAAGGTCATTTATGTATAGCTTTTAAATTTCTATATAATATACTTTTCCAAAGAGAATATAATTATTAATATTTTATGTTCTGTTATAAAATATTTTAAATATAAATGTGTTCTGAAAAGATTTTGCTAGATGTTACTTGTCATGAATGAAATGTCACTGACATGCTAATGAAAAACTGCCCTGGAAATCTCTATATTATGATAAAAAAATGTATTGTAATTATTAATATTTATTATTTGTATCATCGTCATTGTAAGCAACCGGATAGTAAGTTATGGAAATTTACGTGTAAAGATGTAGCAGCTCTTAAAGGTCACAGAATCTTTGTGAAGGTAAAGCAGTCTGCACCGAAAGTCATCATGTTTACTGTCTCTTGCTAAATTAAATCCAAGCTATCTTAAGCCATTTCACATAAAAAGAAATCTTTGTTCTGTGTCTGTGTGTTTTTCAGAGGGGTCACAAATTTTCAATGAGAATGAAACGTATCCACGGGCTTTGCTCCACTGGACCAGAGCAGCTGCTCAAGGTTAGAGTGTTTTCTTCAACCCACAGTCACTCTAGCTAAATGCCAAAGTGCTTTGATGACCTTACAATAATTATAGTGAGACAAATATAACTGCTTACTCCATGGCTCTCTCAAATACTTGATTCTGATTGGAGATTCACAGCATCCTGCCGTCTCACATTTCAGTATCATTGCTGCTTAACTGTATTTTGCTGTTGTCCCTGGCAACCATTCTTCTACACTGTGACACTTTTGTCATACTCATTACTTTCATATTATTCAGTTGATTTAAATATTGATAATAATTTCACTATATCATGCCCATTCATTCACTTGGTACACATCTACGTAATAAGCAGGATAATTTAAAGTCATACAATCATTGTTGCAAAATAAGCTAAATGTGTATATATATATATTATACATTCAACAGCTTCATAGTCTCAAAAGGTTTATTATAATAATTTGTTATAGTATGTGTATATTTATATGGCTCTATGAAGCTGTTGAATACCCATTATCTGTTTTCTCTTTCGTTTTCTTCGCAGGCTACACAGTGGCCAGAATCAAGCTGGGTGACTATCATTTCTACGGTTATGGCACTGATGTGGACTATGAGACTGCAGTCATACATTATCGCCTGGCATCTGAGCAACAGCACAGTGCACAGGCCATGTTCAACCTGGGCTACATGCATGAGAAGGGCCTTGGTATTAAACAGGTGAAATATCTGTGCATATTTACAATTGTAAGATGTATTATTTGATCAAAAACAGTAAAATGGTGACCTTATTTATTACATTTTGATATAACGGTTTTCTATTTTAATGTATTTAAAAACTTATTCATGTGATGGCAAAGTCTCCAGTGATAGTGTTGAAACCAGTTGCATTTTTCAGGATTCCTTGATGAATTTAAATTTTAAAAGAACAGTAATTATTTTAATTGGGAAAATTTCTGTGACGTCATAAATGTCTTCACTTTCACTTTTGATCAGTTTAATGTGCCCTTTCTAAATAAAAGTATTCTTTTCTTTCTAAAAATTGTACTGATCACATTTGATCTGTATTATAATTTATTTATTTTTGATTGTTCCTCCACAGGACATTCATCTGGCTAAACGTTTCTATGATATGGCTGCAGAAGCCAGTCCTGATGCCCAGGTTCCTGTGTTCCTGGCCCTCTGTAAGCTGGGCTTCGTTTATGCACTACAGTACCTGCAGGATCTCAATGTAAGTCACATCCGTCAGTGAGCATCCACCTGAAATCTGACTTGTCTCTATTCAAGGAAAACCAATAACATGAATCTTTTTTTCCTTCAGCTGAAGGAGCTTCTATCTCAGGTGGATCTTGACCAGTTACTGGGTCCAGAGTGGGATCTGTACCTCATGACTGTCATTGCTCTGCTCTTGGGCACAGTGATCGCATATCGGCAGAGACAGCACCAAGCCATACCCAGAGCCCCTCCAGTGCCCCCTAGACCTCCGGGCCAGCCTGAGCAGCCTGCAGGAGAGCCTGAGGAACAGTGAGAGAGCAGAGATCAGGGTGGAGGTGACCGAACAGGACTAGGATATGGGAGAACAAATTGAGGCCCATTAGCATCTCTTTCTCTCGGGACATCCGATGACACCTAAACCCTGCTGTGGTCTTTAATCCTATAAACCCCAAAAGAGCTTCCAGGACTCTCAATGCCCTGTCCAGCCCCTCTTTAGGCTTTTAACTGTGGCTTGGAGAAAAACTAGACAAACTTCTACAATATCTTAAATGTGCACCTCAGGGTTTTGCCAGGTGAAATAACATTTGTGCAAATCAATGCTCACTATGTGGGGGGAAAAGACAATAATGGTGAATGAACTCCATTAGTTTGTTTCTGCTTTTTGCTTGCCACTGTGCTAAAAGCCAAGGATCTAATCTACTTCGTGCAAAAGGACAAAAGTAGTTTTCACTAGCACTTTCACTGTCTTGATGTCTAAAATGTGCACATTTACAGATGAATAAACTACACGGTAAGTAGTCTAAGGTTTGCAATCTTTCAAAAGGTTTTGTTATTGCCATAAACGCTCACCTTGCCAAATGTTGAATCACTGAGATGACTACAGCCCTTGATCTCCTTTTATTATTATGAAAGTCTGTAGGGTGTTTTTTTTTTTGGTAAAGACTCAGTGCAATTATGGCTGGTGTCCAGTATTGTTTCAGATTTTTGAAGCTCTAGTTACCTTAAAACTCCTCCTTCAGCACTCATTCAGCCTTTCCAAAAGTTTCCAAAATGGGTCTTAAATTCCTCCGCATACTCACAAATATTTTAATTCATCAAGGGTTTGCTGTATGGCTATAATACTCAGTTTTTGGTACTACAAGACACCTTTTTCCTTTTTTATTGTAAAATCAATACATTGCTCTCAGAACTATTTTTGATTTTTGTGTAAGATCTGTAGCTCTGTGCAATCTAACATTAAGTTCCTGAAGCTGATTCATTTGTTTTGGGATGTGGCTATTTTTGTGCTAAATCTCAGTTTTAGGTTCTTTTTCAGAGGAAAAATATTTCAGATCATTGAAATTGTGAACATGTCTAGAGTGTTTGATTGTTTGGCGATGGTGTCTGCTGATTCAGGTAAAATAGCAATACCAGAATGTGAAAAAAAGTCTGCAATGTAAATGTATGTGGATGGGATGTAAAGATCTGTTGTTTTTTTTCTTGCAAAGATCCACCAGAGCATTAGATTGTTTTTGCTATTCAGCAATGGTTTGAAGCTTTGAAAGTGATATAACAAATTTTTCTATGTTCCCTGTCAATCAAACCGCACATAATACTGAGATAGATCACAACAGAAGAGTGTAACAAAGGAAATAATAACATGACAAAGTTTCTAAATATCTAATAAAAATCAGTGGTTTCACAGCTGAATGTAATTTTCTATCTTAACATAATTAGACCTTCAGTCCAAAAAAAACATCCAGTGTGCACAACATCTCTGAAAGGGTTCCTGGTCCTGATCTGCACTGAGCTGGGGGTCTGTTTCTCCCGGGCCCCAATGCGACATGGCTTCCATTAAAGCTCTCTAAAGTTGTGAATGGTCACCAGTCCTCTGGCAGTTGCATGTGCGCCTGGATCATGCTTTATGTTGGTGGGCCTGAACTTCGTCACTCAGCTGTTTTGGGTGGGGGAGATAAAGGGGCACTGATATAATGGCCCCGTTCTCTCTACACGCACATCCATTGTGCTAATCCGCTTGGAAACGCTCCACCATGGAGTGGCTTTTCATTACCGTGGCAACCTGCTTGCTAGTCCTCTGTCCTGTCAAAGGTAAGTGCTAGAAGCATCCAGACCTGGGAAGATGAGCTGGAGCGCAGGGCCCACGTTACATGTGTGAGACTGACTTAGGATGAAGGAAGGAGATGTTTGCGTGGAGCTGTGTTGGAGGCCTTTGTGCTTGTCAGTGGAGGCCAGACTGTCATATTATGACTTTTGTGAAGTCCAAACTGCTCATGGATCTTAACATTTTTTCCAAGGTGATAAGTGGAGACTGGAATATGAAGAAGGACTCAGTCACTACAGCGAGGAAGCACTTCGAACGGTGCGTTTGTGTATTTGTGTTGGAAATGTTTTTTGTCTTCAAGCATGTTTTCAGGTTGAAATGTTACATCCTTCCGATTGGTTTATCTGTAATAAATCATAATGTAAACATCATTTAGTCCTCCAGTTGGTTTATGGTGTGGTCCGTGGCTTGAATGATGTTTTAGTTGTGACATCACAGAAACCAGCTGGTTATTTTGTTATAGGAGTTTCCTGAGAAGACCAGGCCAGTCAGTTTCAAACACCCACCTTTCATGTGTCCTGACATGAGCCCCTCTTTTTCTGTGCCCACCTCAGGTAGGATGGCCTAGGGTCAGTGTTTTGTCCACGTAGTGTATCAGACTACTGATCAATATGGTCATAGTTGTTTATACAAGCTTTCAGTACTAGTCACATTTCTACGTGAGGCCGTTTGGTCATTTTTACCCAGGTCCTGATGTTTATCGTTGTTGATGAATGTTAGCTCTTGTTGTGCCACAGGCAAACTTCATCACATCAGAATTTTTTGATAATATTTTGGTGCCTGATCTTCTGATTCACTGCATCTCTATTGCAGTCGAGCTGGTGAAAGCAGCGGATATTAAAGTGATCGCTGCCCTTGGGGATTCATTGACAGTGAGTGTGATTATTTACTCTTTCCTTTTTCAACTTAGTGCACTGTTGATGGACACTGTTCATTAGTTAGCTGACAAGAGAACTAATTATACACTATCTTTAATCACACTCATTCATAGGTCAAAAATGAAGTAAACAACTAGGAATAATTCACCCAAAAATCTCAATTCTGTCATGAACCCGTGTAGTTCCAAACCTGTATGATTTTCTTTCTTCTGTTGAATACAAAAGAACGTATGAAGAATGCTGGTAACCAAGCCGTTTTGGATACCATTGACTTTCATTGTTTGGACGAACAAAAAAACAAACATGGATTTCTCAAAATACCTTTTTATGTTCCACAAAAGAATAAAAGTCACGGTTTGAAACCACATGATGGTGTAAATGATGATGGAATTAAATTTTTTGTGTGAACTATGCCTTTAAGCAAAACAATAACAAAATAATTAGTAACTAATACAGTTACTGATGATACAGGTGTGTAGTGTCATAATAATAATCTCTAACAATAGTAATTGTCTCTCTTGTAGACAGCCATTGGTGCAAATGCAACCACAGTTCTTGGCATACCTATTGAATTTCGTCACGTGTCTTGGAGGTATCACTAATACTTTTTATTTCTGTATGGCTGCTACTTTTAGTAATCAAGTGACTTCTATTTGCCAATAAAATGCTCTTTTTATTGTGATTATTCCATATTTTAACAGCATTGGTGGCTATGGGTCCTTTCAAGATGTCATTACACTGGCAAGTACGTCTTTTTGCCTTTATATCAGTCATATTCAGCATTAACAACCAGAAATCTTCATAGTTTGGTTGTGAAATTCTTGATAAAAAGGCTAACTGCACTAGTGACCCAGGCTGTTCTGTGCTTATGTTGTAGACATCATTCGACTCTTCAACCCCCATTTAGTGGGACCTGCCCCAACCAAGACGGTCCATGGGACCCCAGCACCCCTCTGTGAGACTGGATTTAACCTGGCTGTAACCGGACACAACACCTTGTAAATGCCAGTACATCATTAGTCATTCTTCATAAATGGTTGTTAAAGATAAAACACTTGAAAACATGCCATCAAGATGTTTTTACTTTTTAATTTTGCTGTGTTATTTGATCAGTTAATGATGTATGAATTTTGTTGTCTTCCTAGTAATCTTCCTGAACAAGTCAGGCATTTGATTGATACATTGAAAACATATGAGGTATGTGTATAATTTTGATACAGTGCTTTTGAATATGCCGTTTCCAAAACTACAAATACAGATGGTGAAATCTTGTCATTATTGTGATTATTTCCATCTTTTGCTACAGGAAATTGACTTTGATGAGGACTGGAAACTGTTGACCATTCTAATTGGGATGAATGACATCTGTGATTACTGCAAAGACAAGGCATTGCTTACAAAGCTGTTTCTTTGGCAAACTACAGACAGAAGATTCTTCTACAGTATTGACAAATTTTGTTCATGATGTCAAAGCGGAAACTAGAGGAAGCTTTAAATAAATGTTAAATTGACTGTGAACACATAGATGCTTGTAAAGATGATCATTAACAGCATGGTCCATGCAATTTGTTTTCTTAAAAAAAAAAAAAAAAAACACTGTTCTAGCCTATAGTCAATGTGCCGAAGTGACCTTTAAAGATTCTGTATTCAGATTTATTGTCCTGTAGGAGTGTGTTTTTGGAGCCTCTAAATTTATGTTCTCTATTTATACACCCAGTCCCTGTTTTCAGTGGAGAACTTTGTCCATTACATGACTGTGTCCTTGGAAATGCTGATGAATGAGGTAATTTTTTTTTAGATTTGGGCAGAAAAATTATTTGTGAAATATGAATATATTATGTTTCTTTTAAAAACGATTGAACTGAATGTACTATACCATATATATGAAAGTAAAGACTTTTACACAAAAGTTTTTTCAAATAAATGCTGTTCTTTTGAACTTTCTACCCATCAAAGAATCTTGAAATGAGGTTTTCACGAAAACATTAAGCAGCACAAATGTAAGAAATGTTTCTTGAGCACCAGATCAGCGTATTAAAACAATTTCTTAAAGATCATGTGACACTGAAGACTGGAATAATGCCAGTTACAAGCACGGGAATGAATTACATTTTAAAATATATTAACGTAAAACAGATATTTCGCCTTGTAACAGTTATTAACACAATTACTGTTTGTTTGTACTGTATTTTTGATCAAATAAATGAAGACTTTGTAGTATATTTTTGAACAATTTCTTTTTATTGACCTCTGCAGGTGCCTCGAATGATAGTGAACGTGGTCCAGATACTGCCGATGGAGACCCTGAGGGAAGTACAGAAACCCACGCCAGGATGTCTGCTCCAAAGGTACAGGAAATGAAATCAAGCTTTTAAAATCGAGCAAAGAGAGAAAGTGGTGTCCTGGATGATGACTGCAAACTGAAAATGCTAGTCATTTTTTAACTGTCTTTAAATGTTGATGTGTAACAACATTAAGCCTGTTTTGCTCAAGACGATTGTCAGTGCTACGGGATAATTTCTGTCCTGTTTAGTGCTCTGATCTCTCATTCAGGTCATTCTGCTCCTGTCTGGTCAAGCCAGCTGCGGGATCGGCTGATCTGAAGGAGCTTGTTGGAGTCAACCTAGAATTCCAGGTGTGTTTGCTTTCACAATGATCTACACAGTTCTAAAATTAATCTGTAATTTGCTGATATGATGCTGAATGACATATTGTTTGTCTCAGAAAGCACTGGAGCAGCTCTTGTACACTGACCGCTTCTTTAAGAATGACTTTGCTGTAGTTTTGCAGCCGTTCCTGAAACATGCAGATCCTCCAAGACTCCCTGTGAGTAGTGACCAATGACTGTTTACTAATTGCTATAATTAATAGCACTTTGCTGCTAGTTTTGCATTAAGTTTTAAATTGTAATGTTTCCATTTAATTTGAATTTGTGCTTTATATTTTTCTCTGATTAGAATGGGAAGATTGACATGAGCTTTTTTACTCCGGACTGTTTCCACTTCACCATGAAAGGACATGAGGAGCTAGCCAAGGGACTGTGGAACAACATGGTAACAACTTTAACTCTGAACAAAATCACAAAAAAAATCTAATACAACACATAAAAACACATAAAATGCTTAGAATATAAATCATATAAAATTACGAAAATATAAAATCAAACTATTTAAAATATAAATCTTATAAAATTACGAAAATATAAAATGTATATAATATAAAATAAAATTGAAAAGAAAAGAAAACTGATTAAAATAGTAAAGAAAAAAACCCACTATGAGCAGTACAGCTCATTTGAGGCACAATCTCTGATTATGTGTCACTGTCATACAGGCACGGTATGTCATTCTAAAATCTTTTCTCTTATTTCCTGTGTGCCAAGTTTCAACTTGAGGGGGAGAAGTTCATGGTGGAGAGCTTTTCAAACCCTATTGAGCTCATTTGCCCCCCTGTGGTAAGAAATTATTATTAGTGTAATTTTATTTTGCCCTTATGTCACTGTAATTACATGATGCTAATTCAATTATTACGTGCTTTAAATGTCTTTCATGAATCCCAGAGTCATCCGTACATTTACACCAGACCCAGTGTTGTAAAATCAGGCCCATCACTTCCTGAGATGCCCCAGTCAGCTGGCATCAGACTAATTGTTCTCTACCTCATCTTGGCTTTCCTTCCACTGTGGTTGGCTGTTAATCTGGCCTCCTTGTAGGACATCCATATGGAGTATTGTGGTACATCATGTCTGCCCACCCAATGTCCTACTTTGGCTGGATATCATTGCTTTGATGGTCTCTGAAGCATTGAGGATCTGTTCTGTGACTTGAGCCACTGCAGGATGATCTATGGTAAAACTGATAATGAGGGAGTAAAAGATAAACAAGTTATCAAAGATGAACAGGAAACTGGAGTTGGCTAAATATGAAGACGTGGTTACAGTCAATATTATATTTAATTGAGTTGCAATGGAAATGGGAATATTGAAACCTCAGAATAGAAAAATATATGCTCATGTGATAACCTTTTTTTGATATACCAAACCAAAATAGCACAAGAGCAGGTGCAAAGCCACTTTTAGCTTACGTAATGTTGCTATAATAAATTTAGGTATGAAAGGTAACTGTGTAAGCTATTTCCGGATGGTTTGAATAAAATGGCCAGAGGTCATCCTGTAAACTCATTAAGCCTGTGAAGATAAAAGAATTGATTGTTGTGTGAGAACAACTGTTTTGCTTCGAGAGCATGGTGAAAGTAAACCGTTTGAGAGCTTCTTCATGCCCACAGTATTACGATAATTGCTTTGGATGCTGCAACATGAGAAGTGCTTTTGGTCTTCTCAAATAAAGCTTTCATTAAGGGCACTTATCTGTTTTACTTCAATTTTTTTCTTTGAAAGTATGTTTTTACTTAAGATATGCTTTTTCTGTACAGCTGAAAGTTCTTCATTACCAATCAAAGAACCTGTCTTTATAGTTGTACTTAAAGGTGTTTAGCAGCTCCTAAAGATTTTTGGAAACAAACAAACAAATGATTATAGTAATGGAATTATATTGGTGGTTTCTTCACATTTATGTAATAAATATGTTCGTTTTATCAGTCTGTTTGTCTGCGTGAGTGCTGCATAAACATTATCATTCAAAGCAGATGCGTTTTGATCCACTTTATACCTCAGAACTGTCAGTGTCTAGGATTGCTAATATTAGCCTGTGTTTCTGTTTAAAAGCCTTTTAAAAGAAGTGCCCTACAAAAGAAACTATTTGCAGATGTTATATTTTGCCACAGGGAGTAATGTTTGGCACTGATGCTTAAAATATAAGCTCATTCGGTTGATTATTTGCTATCCCTAAGATCACAAGAGTGGATTTAAGGCTTATTTATGAATGTACTGTTTCACTTATGAATTGACTTTTAACTAATTCATAGTTATGAACTGTTGTTTATGAGTAAACCTTACTGGGAGATCCTTTGATTAGAGTTTTTTTTTTTTTTTTTGCATAATACAAAAAAAAATTGGTTTAACACTGCTCTGAGAAACTACTTTTGTGGCTAATTGACTAATTTATTAAATGGATAATTTATTATCATGGTCAAAAATAACTGAACTTGATCACAAAAGAAGCATTTCTTTCAAAAATGAGAACTTTTTTATTATTATCATTCCTACAGCAGGGTTTTGAGTGGAACATTTTGGTTGCACATAAGTACATTGTCCTCTGGGTAGATAGATAAGCAAATTACTCATTTTGTTCAACCCTGTACATTATTAAATATATCTGGTTGAATAAAATACATGGCTGAATAAAACCACAATGTATAGTTTTACCTTTTTCCGCAGGGAAATTTTTGAATTTATGCCTTTTAATATAACTTAAATATTTGAAAAAATGATGGCAAAACTCAGGAGCAAATGTGACAAGTGGTATGTTCTTTTTTTTTTTTTTTTTTTTTTTTGGTCTATTTCAAAATGATGCAAACAGGAAGCCATACATTGTTTCCTCTCTGAAGGAAATTAGATGCAATACATCACAAGCACGTACTCCTATACTCCTACTGATTGTTCGATTTTCATTCAATTTTAGTGTGTCCAGAATAGAGAAATTGCATTATCTTCTCATTACAAATCAATGGTCAACATGTCTGCTGGCTCAAATTTCTTGCCTTTCTGCAATGTATCTGTTTAAGTCAATATCATTTTCCCCAACAGGGGTCAAATGTGTAAACAGCTGCTTCTAAGGTGCAAATGATCAGAGCCCACAAAGGTAGCCTATAAATAATATGATAAATGAAGTCTGAATGGCTTGTTTAGATGCACAATGTGTGGCTGATATACTGTTTTCATGAGCTACAAGGACATTTATCCATGTATTGCAATTAACAAAGAAAGCCATTTTCCATCAAAGCAACCTATTAAACATAAGAGAATGAGTGCTAAACAAATAATTAAGATGAAACGTTTTATCAGATCTGCATGTGAGGAGCTATAGCTAATGCCGTACAGTAAGTAATTGCATGATGCTCTTGCGTATTTAATAATCTGCTTCCTGCTCACATTTACTCTCTTTCATCCTCTGCCACTCTCTTTCTAGAGCATCTTTACTGTGCTCAATAAATTAGTTGGTGAAGGAATCACATATGGTTCCCCTGAGGTCCATCATTTACTGTATGTCCATGTTTAATGCAGTCCCTTTTCTAATTGAATTACTTTCTGTTTGAATAGCAGGCGCTCCTGACCGACTTCTGTTTGGTATTCAACAAAAAGATTCATGCCAAACAGCCAGCTTCATTAGGGAACACATTTGTATGATGTGATGTTTTTTACTTTAATATTTTACTCGACAGATATTTTAATGGAAATCATGATCTTGATGTGCTCAAATACATTTTATTTGAGTAATGCATGGGATCTTGATGAAACTTCAGCTAATAAGACATCTGTGTGGGTGATATATCTGAGTGACATGACATATCCTAAAGCAGTTTTGACCCAGATTATATTTAAAAACAAAAAGAATTACAGCCTTGTTTTGAAATGCCTAGATTTGGAATTCCAGGTTTGATGTTATAATAAGAAGATGCTTATGCTTTTGCTTGAATATGAATTGAATTTTGAATATTGAATTTTGAATATTAATAGGTAAAAAATCAAGCAAACCATCAGCAGACTATAAGGATTAATGATGTGATGATGCATTTTAAATTGAGAAAATTTAGGGGGGATGACCCAACACACCCTTCTACAAAACATGGGACCCCAAATATTGAAAAGCATTCTGCTACTTATATACTGAGTAGGTTATATATTGTGAATAAGGCCTACTATTACGAAGTGCTATAAATAATATATTTAAATAAATCAGAAATTAAAGGAAAATTAAAGCAGTTGTTTGCATCCTTATATGCTTATGATAATAATTAATATTATTGTAAACTTTTTTCCTATACCATTTAGTGGATGTGAACTAAGCAGCTGTATTTCATACTGATGTCATTTCCTCTCCATCAAGTCTTCTATATAAAGGCGGCATCGCTGCGGTAGTGAGTAGTGACATTGAGGCGTTGTGATCCGGAGAAACAAATAAGAGCAGGCGCCTTTTGCGCATAATGCATCCATAAATCAGCCAGTGTTTTCATCCACTCCGAGTAAAGGAAAGCACTAACGTTCATTCGCTTTCCTCCTGCTCGACGGTTCATCACTTTTAAACAGAACGGTTGCCTGCACTTCGCGTTACGAAAATGATCGCACGAGGATGCGCTGCTCTCGTGTTGCTGGTGAATTTTGGTAAGTGTGCAAGATGTATACAAATAACCACATAACCCGTTAAGTTATTTTGGGAATACTTAGTGGCATTTTGGATGATGTATTGATTCTGTTGACTGTACATTTAATTCATGTGAGCTGTATGTCTCTGTCAGCACCAAGGACAGCGGATAAAACACTTGTGAGGAGCACAAAAGGCTTTTCACACTTCACAACGTAATCGTGCTTGATCTTGTTACATCCTTTACTGTAGTAATAGCCTACTTCGTCTTTAGTAATTATTTCGCATTATAATCCCGGGGTTAACGTTCTTATTTACATATGTATAAAGTCATTAACATTAATTAGACAATAGAGCAAGCGACCAGTTTTAATAACCCGCATCTCTACTGTATCTGTGTAAATCTACCCACGTAGATCCACTCTGGTTGTTTTATAACCTACCGTTTACCGTCGTTGTTCGACATTTTAACGGTTTCCCTCAGATTACAAACAGCGCGTGCAAGTTTCTGCGACTGTACAAAGAACATGAATATTTAATGAGTTGAGCTCTAAACAGTTTATGATTGGTTGTCTGTTGCTAAACGACTCGCCTACCTTTGTTACTTAACCAAAATATTAAAACTAGCTTTCACCCAGGGTCAAAAAAATAAAATAAAGACACTTAGTTAACCCAGGTTAAGTATAGGTTGGTTTGTAATATAATAATAATAATTATTATTATAATTTTCATAGTACTGTGTTTTTGCTTATCATAGCTATCTGTCTATTTCTAGTCTTCTCGGTACCTGTTTCTCCAGGTCACATGGATGATAAGGATGTGAAGGTATGCATTTATAAATCATTGTCTTAACAAACAAAATGTTTGAGTTTAGCTTCACTACTGCAGTATTATTTTAATGTGTATGTGGAGCAGCCTTTTGGAACATAAGGATGCACAGAACGGCAGCAGCCATAGTCCATGCTGTCAGGAAGTGTGGAGGAAAGCAGCATAAGTGAGACAGTGACTCAACAACATGATTTCTATTTAGTGACAGCTGGTGCCATGTGTGCTTACTCAGAGGAGGCTACCAACTACAGATGACTAAAAACTGTGCTTTTAAACTATGATGAACTGAATTTAAACTTAAATTGAAGTTGGGTTGTGCTCACTTATCTTAGCTGAGCTGGTCATATGCTTATTTCTTATCCTTGCCGATGAGAAACGCCTTAAGAGAGGGTGTGTTTTGACACTAGAAAATTCAGAAATGTGTGCAAATCTGAAGTATTGGGGGGAAGGACATTGGCCATGTCTAGCTGCAAACAGATGCAGTTCTTCTCTGTAAAATGATAATGCCATTTCAGCAACACTTTGGCCTTACTGAGAGGGGCTGTTTTTCCCTGACAGCAGAGAAATGTTTGACTTTGGGGGAATGTGGCGCCAAACAATATGCAGAGACAGACGAGAGAGTTGAAAGCACCGAGGAGGAAATGACATTGATTGAAAGTGAAATGTAAGACAGTAAGGATGGCTAGATATGGGGGGTTTTGAGATAGTGTTGGCATGCTGCATCTCTGTCCTCTGTCACATTGGTCTCATGAGTGTGTGGAGTCCATATACACACACTACCGTTTAAAAACAAGGATGCATTACATTTCTTAAACACATATTTGAAAGGATCATGTGACACTGAAGACTGGAGAAATTTTAATAATATTTAACAATATTACTTTTTTTTTTACTGTATTTTTAATTAAAAAAAAAGCCGGTCACACTTTATTTTAGGGTCCAATTCTCACTATTAACTAACAATTAACTATGACTTTTGCCTCAATTAACTTCTTATTTGCTGCTTATTAATAGTTTATAAGGTAGTTGTTAAGTTAAGGTATTGGATAGGATTGTGGATGTCATGCATTATATGTACTTTATAAGCACTAATAAACAGCCAATATGTTAATAATAGACATGTTAATAAGCAACTAGTTATTAGTGTGAATTGGACCCTATACTTAAGTGTTACCAAAAAGCCTTGATGAAAATAAGAGACTCCTTTTTAAAAAATACATTTAAATAAGTCACCAACTCCTAATTTACATAATTCCCTATCCCGATATTTCTCTGTCTTTTTATAGGTGATGACGTGTATTGTGGAAGTAATTGCAGATGCTCTGTCCAAGTCTCATCCCATCCCAGTGTCCCAGGATTGTCTTGAAACCCTCAGCACTGGTGAGTGCCTGCATTAGTGACAGCTGGACTACTATTATTTCCATATATTAAGCTGCACTTGGGTGCACTTATTTCTTATCATCAGCAGTGATCTTCCTGATATGATCAATCTATGCCATCATTGCTGGTGTGGCTGCACGTTTCTTATAGTCTTATAAAAGTTAAAGGGAGAGTGCACCCAAAAATGTTGTCATTAATTACTCACCCTCATGTCGTTCCAAACCCATAAGACCTTTGTTCATCTTTGGAACACAGTTTGAGACTGAAGGAGTCAAAAGTGTGAAGTTTTGGTCGTGCACTGTTCAGTCACATTGCAGAGTCTTTTTTTCCTTGATACTTTAATAGTAAGAAAATCAATCTTTCTATTAGACAGCCAGGTATTGTAACTGAGATGAGGTTTACAAGAGTGAAATCAAACACCCTATGAGAGGCTTACACAGTGAGTCTAGTGAAGGACAGAGACTGACAGAAATAGAGAGGAGGACCGATAATTTGCGAAAAGCTGAATTTCTTTAATACACTGTACAAACCTCAATATTTTTAATATGAAATGTATAGTAAATTGCAATAATAAAACAATTAATTAACTGTTAATTACCTTACTGAATACAGCAAAATGGTATTATATTTTAGATAATAATAATAATAATAATAATAAATATTATTATAACATTAATAAAAACATATATCATTTAATTTGAATTTTATAAAAATATTGCTTCAATTATAATGTTTAAACCCCCATTTTTATTATTAATACAGTAAGAAAAATAATTAAATAGTTCAAATATGTTCGTGCATTAAAATTGTATTATTAAAAAACAGTTAGTAACTGTAAAATATACAGTACGGTAATCATAGTGAACTAAAACTGAAACTAAAAATGTAAAAATCACTGCTTAAAAATAAATAAATGTTAACTGAAATTTATATAAAAAAAATTTTTTTGTTTTTATTTCAGTCGGTTGCCAAGGCAACATTTCTCATTTAGTTTAACTTGATGAACTAAAATAACTCAAACTAAAATTGTAATAATATAAAATTGTAATATATTCTGTATTTTTTTGCAGTAATATTCTGGCAACTGCAGCTGTCAGTTTTCTACCATGACTTAAACAGATTGTAAAGAAGCTTGGCAGAGAAATAAGGTGACAGACATTTTGAGAGAGAAAGTTAGGAGTGGAGTGAATAGCAATGCCACAGAGTGAGCAGCCGACTCTGCATTCACTCTTTGTCGGTCAGCAGGAAGGAAACGCTTGACTCAACGTTAATTCAATGCAAATCTCTCCTCTCCCCCTCTTTATTGCTTTAACTTTCTTTCTTCTCTCTCAGCGGGCCTGATGATTAATAGTGCTGCTCAAGAGAAGGCAGTACATTTCAGGGCAATTAATGCAAATCATTTATAAAAAATAAAGTAAAGTGCTGACTGCAAAAAATAGGGTTTGGAGTTTGGAACTGTGTGTGAGGTGTACTGTGTATTTTCCAGATGACAGGCTTGTGAGCATCCTGCGCCACCGTAACTTTCTTCAAGAGCTGCAAGATATCGCTGTGGAAGGTAAGAGGCAGATGCTCCAGGTCCGACTGGGACAGCATGAGCCAACTCTGTTTCTATTGGAGGAATGCTAATGGCAGCAGAATGATAGTTGGCTGCTAATGGCTTTTTTGGCAGCAGTAAGTCATTTGAAATGTAGAGCAGGTAATTGTAAAACACTGCTGATGAACTCTGATAGAGAATCCATAGATTCTGTTTTATTGCCAAGAAAATACTATGTCCACTTGTGACCGTGTCTCAACCAAACTGCTTCTCAGGAGCCAGTGAAAGAGCACAGAAACACCCAGGAGACACACCTGATCATGTGACCAGCCTCTCTAGAGACATGAAGAAAACTGCAGGTGAGATGAATCCATTTAATTGCCACATGACTCTATGCAAGTCTGTTACATCTTTATTTCTTTCTTTATATTCCCATACAGAAATGTTACACATGACATATATTGCCCTATATCAAGAGTAATATTGCCATATATGTTACCTATAAAGTACAATAGTAAATTTTGTATATGTATATATGTTAATAATATCAATATGATTTGTTTTTCATGTGGTATTATTTGTAGCAACCATATATTCAATTCAATTAAATTCAATTCAAGTTTATTTGTATAGCGCTTTTTACAAAATAAATCGTTACAAAGCAACTTTACAGAAAATTATGTTTCTACAATATTTAGTAGTAGCTAGTAGTTTGTGCACATTTGACAGGATTTTAGAAAAAATACAAATAATAATAATAATACAAGACGTAGTCAGCTAGACGATGAACTATCAATATTATTAATTAAGTTATTATATGATTCAGTCACACATTTAGCAATAATTGTTAGTTCTGTTTGTTGATTCAAGGTAGCATATATATATATATATATATATAGCATATATATATATATAACTTTTATGTGCAGCCTTATACATACTTTGCATTTACGAGAGAAAAGATGAGAGTTTCTTCTAATCTTATACTCTTAGAAAACATGCTACTTTGATTAAGCATTGCTTTTCACCCTTCAAAGGACAGAGTACAGTCATCCAGTACTCTTAAAGCACATTTAACTGTGAATCACTGTGTTCTGCTCTATAGAGCTGCACTTTGCTGCATTTTGACAGGATCAGGGCAGAGGGCACATCTGTCTCTCTAGTATGAATCGTTTTTTGCTTGTGAAATTGTATGATCCTGAGCTTGTAAAACTTCTTATAACCACCACCCAGGATTTCTGTATTGAGTATGTAATAGCTCAAGTCTGTGGGCACAAGTGTGTGGGTGCTAAATATCATTCAGTACTTAGTGTCAGAGTCAAGTGAAACACTGATTATGTTTTAATCTACCCCTTAATTTGTGAGTGGGTTGTTGTCAGTGTACTTTTCATCTGACCGCATTCAAAAGTGCTGACCTTGAAAATTGTGTCATCTATTTCTATGATCTGAAAATATATTTTCATCCTAAGCAGTGTATCCAACTCGACTCATATAAAGCCATGCCACTCTCCTTATTCAGAGAGTTAAGCAGTCAGTCATTTTCCAGAGGTTAACACACCATCTATATGTTCTTTTGCAAGTACTGCACTGCTGATGTCAGACAGATTGATCCAAAGAAAAGCCAGTCTGTTCCACTTCCATTAAAAGGCACTGTAGCAGATTTCATCAGATCAATCAAACCTAAATACCATCAAGACCCAAAAGAAACAGAAACAAATCTCAATAAAAGAATAACACACATTATTTAATTCACAATCATTTTGTGATTATTTGTATTATCCTGAATAAATCAGAATAAGAGAACATCCCACATTATTTTTCACATTTATTTATTTACTTGTTCATATATTCATTCATTCATTCTATTTTTATTATGAGATTATCATCATAGAATAATTGGTAACACTTAACATTAAGGGTCCATTAGTTAATGTTAGTTAATGTATTAACTAATAGAATTCATTTAATATAGTATTAATTAATCTTTGTTAATGGTAGTTGATGAAAATATTTAGTTCATGTTAATTCACAGTGCAATAAAAAATGTTAACAAGCACAACTTTTTATTTTAATAATGCATTATGAAATGAACATTAGCTTATATTAATAAATGCTGTAGGAGTATTGTTCATGCGTAGTTCATGTGAACTAAAATAGTTAACTAATGTTAACTAATGAACCTTATTGTAAAGTTTTACTGAGGAATCAAACCTGAAGTATTTTTCCTAAAAGAAAACATATCTTAATTATATGTCACTTTATATTTCATATATGAATCAAACCTGAAGGCTCTGGCTTCTGAACCAAACCAAGTCTGAATAAAATGTTTCACATTTATCTGTTTGTTTGTTTGTTTCATTATATGAATATATGAATTGATTATAATATATGAATGCACCAGAAAGCTTTGAAAAAACACAAATCTGAATGAAAGAGTAATACTATATAATTAATGCTTTACCATTCTACAGATGATCAGTCAATGTTAGTTGCCCTGGATAAACCAGAAGAAGATGCGCAGAAGAGAGGAGCAGGAGAGAAGAGCTCCAGAGAGAGTGAGGAAACAGAGCAGGAGTCTCAAAAACAGGACCAGATTGCTGAGGAAGAGGAGCGTGAAGAAGAAGATGAGAGTCCTAGCAATCACATTTCCAACTCCATAAACTCAGAGCAGAAGAGAGAGTCACAGGAGGAGGCGAAACAAGAGGAGAAGAAACACTCCAGCTTGGAGAAGGAGAAGGAAAATGATCCGGCTTACCATAAAGATGGTAATGATGAATGTGATATGTGGCATGCCATATGTGCTACTTTCTGAGTTTATCTTTGAGTTGAAAGCCTTATTCATTATGATATAATGTAATAAGCAATATTCTGACTGTAGATTAGGTGTAATAATAACGGATGAAAGGCCTGGGACCTCTCAAATTCAGGGACCTCCTGCTGAGAAGCTTGCTATGGCTCGATACCTGGAAACAAGCCTCTGCAGATGTACATTATATGGCTGAATAGTGCTTGGATGTGTGCCAGAAGCTACTGCCACAATGTGAAATACACAAAGAGATGAGAAATGTCACTTGTTCCAGACTCCTCTCCAGAGCCATCAGAATACACTGATGTTCTACACTACTAGATTTCCTGATTTATTCAGATTCCAACACTCTGGATTAAATTAGATTTCAATTCAGTTCCGATTTCATTCCAGTTTGATTCAGATTCATTCATTTGGGTGTATTCCAGCCATAATGTCCACTTAGCTTAAATATGAAAAAAGTATCTCTCTGCAAATGCTGTAAATAACACAAGGCAGTGTTTCAAACTGATAACTTTTTTAAATTTGTAAATATTTATTAAAAGAACAGACTCAAAAGAGCCATTCATTTCAAGAACCAGGCTACACTGATTGCGCTGTATGTTTTTGATTCACTGCTAGTGTTTTGTGTTTTCTTCACAATTGAGGTATTTAGTATAGTTACAGTTGTTATTTGGCCAGTGCATTGTAGACATGAATGGCCTCAAAGTATCATAATCCATCCATGATCAAGTGTGGACAGCTTTAAGCCCAGCAGATGAACAAATAGCCATAGTGCTCCCACTAACGGTGTGTCACTCGCCTACATGATCAATAGCAACACAATCACTACTCCTTGAGTAAAGTGTGACTGTGAGTAACAGGGATGTCCACGGAGAAATTCATTTAACAGGCACTAACTTATTTCACTGAAGAGGTTGGGAATAACAGCAGGACACAGCGAGGTTAAAAGGGTTAGGAGGGATGGGGAATGAGGATTGATAGAGGAATTTAGCAGTGCTCCATGAACAGGCCGGTGTGACAGCACCGCCTTCTGTGAAATGAAATCCATTCTGCGCTGTGGCCTGCTGGATCGATTCAATAATTGATGCTGGAGGCCATCCAGATCAACCAGCTGCCTGTAGCTTGTTAAAAGTGGCCCTCAGATCTCAGAGGAACTTGGTGAAAAATGGCAAACATTTTAGGTGACTTTGCATTAGTGTGTTTGTTAACAGAAGCAATGATTTGGGAATCTGTGTTCATTAGTACAGATAGATGGACAGGACAGGGGCTTATATTTCAGGATAAGACGCATCAAGCAGTGAGCCGTGAGTTGGCAAGAGAAAGCGTTTCATTAAGAAGAGTGCTGGGTTTGCTGATGCTGCACTGAAGTAAATGTGTGTGTGTGTGTGTGTAGAATAATGAAAGAGAAGACACTGAGATAGAGAAAATAGAGAAGAGACAATATAAAAATTCTAACTTTGTTCCATTTCCACACTTAGTTCCTGCCACAGATGATCATGAATCAAATCCCGACGTGAAACAGTTCATCATGGAGGACAGCAAGGAGCACAAGGGAGCTGAAACAGAGAGAACACATTCAAAAGAAGAGGAGGAGAAGAAAAGAGAGGTTGGAGTGAAGCGCTGGAGTCGTGTGAGAAAAGTGTCCCATAAGAGAGTAGAGGCAAGCCCAAAACTGGATGAGCACAGGGAATCACCACACCACTCTAAGGAGAGAGCAGATCAAGAGGGCGAGCTGTGGAGGAGCCCAGAGGAGCAGGAGCTGCATCTCATGGCACAGACTCATGCACAGGACAAGCGAGACGAAGAAGGCAGCGGCGGCAGAAAGACAGGGGTATGAAACCTAGGTGCCCTAACCTGTTTTCTTAAAGGTTAAAAAGGTTGTGGAGCACAAAAGTAGCATTTTAAAATTAATTAATGGCCTGAATTTGTCTCTTGTGTCATCAGGATGCTGAGATTGAAAGTCTGGCTGTCATTGAGTCTGAACTGGAGAGTGTGGCTCAGAAACTTCATGATCTGAGACGAGGCTGAGCCGCTCCAGCTCTTCTCTTTCCACTTCGCCCATCATCTCTCCTTCAGTAGAAAGGCATGTTAACTGGAGATGAGGCTCTCACCCTCTTGCTCAGTCCACAGCAGTGCAAGCTCTTATCTCAGCGCCGCAGATTCTCTGCTCATTCCCTCCATGTGTAAAATATGAAACCTCAAAGTAACTCCTCTAATGTCAAACATTTAGAGGTCCCTTAACTTTTTCTCCCAGCTCCTCCGCTTTGCTTTATTATGCTAGCATCCTGAAGAAATCTGGGCATTTGAGTACATTTAATGTAAAGTTTTAGCCACTGTCAATTATCACACTAGGTTGAGATTTTAATATACATAAGGATACATATATGAAAGGTTGCTCCTGATATTATGGAGTCTTATGATCCGTCGGCAATAATGTTTTTATTAGATATGGTGACACTGTAGTTAAATGCTTTTTGGGATTCAAGAAAATAAATAAAGATGAAAAAAAAAACAAGTGTTTCAATCTGATTCCATGCAATGTGCAAAAAAAAAAAAAAAAACTAAATCTCAAAGAGTCCCATACAGCAGATAAACAATCAGTCAAAGAATTATCAATGCTTAAGTTTGGTTTTATTGTCCATTTCATTTCATTTGTTATTTTAAAGGGTTTTTTTTCTGTCTCCAAGAGAAAAAAATTAACAAATATACAAATATACATCATACACAAGTATAACGCAATTGGCATAAAACAGACTAATAAACAAATTACACTGTCAGAACTGCATCCAAAATGCAAATTCTGTTATCATTTACTAACCCTCACGTCTTTCCAAACCTGTGTGAATTTACTTTCTCTGTGAAACATAATAAATTAGATATTGAAAAATGTGATTTGTTTTGTCAGTGCGATGAAAGTGTTCAGAGAAAGGTTTTGGACTAATGACTTTCATTGGGTCAACAAACACAACTGAAAGATCTTTATTGTTTCACAGAAGAAGGATTGTCATAACGATTTATAATGACATGAATTCCCTTTTCGGGTTAACTTTTATTGGGTGAAGTTTGTTCATTTTCTCCTTCAATCAATGTAATGCATAACCCCATACAATCTCAAGGTTTTCAGACCATTCAGATATGAAATGATTAGCCTTAAAAAATCTTTTTAAAAAGCAATCAGAGCTGCTCTTGCTGTGGTTTAACAGATTAAATACCAGCAGATTGCTTCAGACAGCAATAAAGCCAGTATTTATGACTTACACAACAAGTAGAGAAGCCTTAGTGCCAGCAGGACACTTATTTAAATAGTGACACATCATGACACCCATTTTCTCATTAATATATTAATATCAACAATAGTTTTAGTTCCTTCCATGAAGCCCTTGTTCTGCAAATCAAGTTCAGTGCAACATTCATAAAAAAAAAAAAATCTAATCATATACATTTCCAAGATCAGGTCGCCCTTTCCAAATAGGAAATTAAATAAAGGAGTAGACAATCAATACACATTCAATCATTTCCTAAACAATTCACATTTGGCACAAAGGATTTTTCTGCACACCTACCCTTTGAAGAGCGTTCATCTGGTTTGTGAACAGTAATGAAATATTCTATTGCACTGGCTCTCCGTGTCACTGCGAGGATGTCTCCGCTGCTAAACTGGATCTGCTGTGCTGGTGAAAGTTTGGAGTCATGCAAGTGCCGCCACAACTCAGTCCCTGATGGGGACCCTTCTTTAACCCCTCGCTCTCCTTCAACCAACTGCTTTCATTTCCCAGCATGCCACAGTGAATCCCGCAGGCCACAGATGGGCTCTGACCTATCCCGTTCACTCTCAGATGACCACAAACTGCTCCGTTTGACCCTTGACCTCGCAGGACGCTGGTGATGTGACTCAACAGGTCATCGAAAAACTCTGGAACTCCCTCATAACCTGGGCGAAAAATGAAGGTGGTCTTAGATAACAGTAGTTAATGGGTTCCTTGTGATGGTGCTGAGAGGCAGATTAATAAAAGGAAGATATCATCTGTTTTCTTACTCCTGCGGTCTCATGGGACTTGTTGGATGTACCACTGAGAGATATGAGAGTGCTGCTACCTGCTAGATACATAAGATCACCATGGCAACAAGCAGAGACAAAGCCAGGTGGCTTTTAAACATACTGAGAAAACACAGCTGTGTCTGCAGATACTATTAAGAGTCTTGAATCAAGGGCTTCAGATGTACTTTTCCCCATCCTTCTACAATGTTTTATACCTCCTTTTGTGACTTTAGCTGAACAATGATGTAGAGCTAAATGAAAATAACTTTAGAGTGAGCAGAGTCTATTTAGTGTGATGGAGAGACACAAAATGTTCAACTATAGATATAGAACACAAAGGCTATAAATATATATATATATATATATATATATATATATACAGGTCCTTCTCAAAAATTTTGCATATTGTGATAAAAGTTCATTATTTTCCATAATGTAATGATAAAAATTAAACTTTCATATATTTTAGATTCATTGCACACCAACTGAAATATTTCAGTTCTTTTATTGTTGTCTTTTATTTTGGCATACAGCACATGAAAACCCAAAATTCCTATCTCAAAAAATTTGCATCTGTATGTTTCTGACTGTATAATCAATCATGTGTCAGCGGAGATAAATAGTAAGTGAAAACCCAAGTACATTAGGGGAAAAAAACTAAAAACAACTGGACCGTTGAAGAATCAAGATGAACTTTAACATCTGCCCTGGCCAAATAAATCATTTGACTTAAATACCATCAAACCACAGTGGATAGCTTTAGAAAGAAAAGTGAGAAGCAGATTTCCTACAACATCATTGAAGCAAATGACAGATGTTGCTGTAGATGACAGTCCACCAGAGTTTTAACTGCAAATGTTAGTACAACACCTCAATACACCAACATTTTATTTTAAAAATACAAAGCACAGAGAGAGCTCTTCATTACTCCACACTGACACCATGTGGTTTGTTACCATTACTGCAGCTCTGTTCTGAACTCTCTTTTGAGTTCAGTGCTTAAAGATAACATATGTTGCCAAGTCAAAGGCTTGTGAGGAACTGCACGTACCTGGAAATGCGTTGATGTCGATGACAGCGTGCTGGCCTGTCTGGTTGTTGATGATGATGTCAATCCCGAACAGAGAAATACCAAGGGCCTGTCTTAACCCTCTAGAAATTTTCTGAATGACATCATTGCTGGGTTCCCGGTACTGGCCCTCCATGTTGTCCCTCTAGAGGAGACCAGAAAAGGGACAAAAAGTATGAAATGTATGAAATGTTTGTTGAACATGTACAGTTATGCATTGTGAATGCCAAAACACTACAGAAGTATTTTTTATGAAGCTTTTTAGTAGAGAGGCATCGATCGAGCCATGAGGCTTGCGCATCCTGTCTGAGAGAATTGTGCACCCCAAATGAGCGCCACAGCACAAACGAAGTAACTGTGGTAGAATTTTTTTAAAATTATAATACATTATATAGTTAAGCAACATTACTGACTGCAATGTGACACTGATTTTATACAATATAATAAATGTACGAAGTTAACAAGTTCAATAAACAAAAAGTTAAAAAGATTAGTTACGCAATATTGACTGTTTTTGCTCAATTTAGCTGATGAAAATAGCACTTTATTTTGATAGCTGTTTAAGTGGGAGAACATCTGTAACTAAGAACTAGAAACTAGGAAATAGGCCTAGTAATGTTTAATATTTTCTTTTATTATGTCATTTTTTTTTATTTATAAACAAAAACTAAAAATATCTTTTTGTTTGTAGATGCTGTCAATTATAGTTCTTCGAAAGAAAATCTGAAAAAAAAAAAAAGAGTATCGGCAGGTAACACTCACAATAAGAAAATTGCAATCGGCGCACCTCTACTTTTTGTTATACACAAACATTTGATACATTCATTTAGATTTGAACAGGGCTGTATTTGAGATTTAAAATAAAATAAACTTATTAATTAATGTTTCAAAGGTATTTAAGCCATTCATAAATTTTAGAAAAGAGTAATTTTTCTTGACTTGGAGAGGTTTAAGCAGTAGTTGAGTTGTAAATATGATGCATGTTGACTTACGCAGGTCAGGTCAGAAGAGGACTCTGGTTTGGACACGTGATGACTGTTGAAAGATATTGCTCTCCTGTCTAGAAGAACGAAAACACAACTCAGTTTTCAAAGAAATATTTACACCACTTTTCAGAAATGTGGGGTTTAGCAAGATAAAAAAAAAATACTTTTGTCATCAAGGAGGCATTAAATTGATCAAAATATTAAACAAAAAGCTCACTAGTTGTCAACACTGATAATAATAAGAAATGAGAGCAGCAAATCAGCATATTAGAACGATTGTGTGAAACTGAAGACTGGAGTAATGCTGAAAATTCTGTTTAGCTAACACAGGAATAATTTACATTAAATTATATTAAAACAGAAATTTTAATTATTTTTGTCCTTTTCGGTTACATTTATTCAGTGAAGAAACATCACCAAATTCTTCGTTGTCTCATTGTAAAGTTTCCACTCTCTGCATCAGGGAATTTGACTGAGTTTCAGGGGCATACAATTCACCAAACCACATTGACATCTGAGACCAAAATCTTTGCTTACTTTATAAATACCAAGTCAAAGACAAAATAAACCACTCCTCTGTAAGAGAAGGAAAGGGTCTATGTTGACAGAATGGTCTAGAAGGCTGAGAGGCCTCGCCATCACACAGACTTGCTCACAAGTGCCATTAATGTCAATCTCACTTTGTTTCTGAAACAGCTTTCAAACATAAGGTAACCTTGTAAAAAGTTCCAGACTTAGTGTGTTTGTTGGGATATATGTTTGTGTGGATGGTTAAAGCTAGCTAAAAGAGTCCTGACATCTACATTTCTGGTCCTGGCACCCTATAAAGTGTTGTAATTGGCTTTGATGCCGCCTGGTGAACTAGTGTCCCATGTGTGACAAACACAGAGTGCAATTTACAGATTCTGCTTTACTTCTGTGAATGTAAACATTGATGAATTGAAAGTAGTTCATAAAAAAAAAAAACTACAGCATATTCACTATCGTTCAAATGTAAGTATCTCACCAAGGCTGCATTTATTTGATAACAATAATATTGTAAAATAATATGTTAAAAAATGTATTTATTCCTGTGATGGCGAAGCTACATTTTAAGCAGTTAGTGTTTTCCAGTCTTGAGTGTCACATGATCCTCCAGAAATTATTCTAATGTGCTGATTTGCTTAATGATGCTCAAAGCTATATAAATGTTGAAAATGCTGTTTAATATGTTTGAGGAAACAATACTTTTTCAGGATACTCTGATGAACAAAAAAAGAGCAGCATCTATTTGATATTGAGATTTTTTTTTGTCTTTACCTTCATTTCTTTAAAGAAAGTCTTACTGCCCCCAAACTTTTGAACAGTAGTGTATTAGGCACCAAGGGAAATCTATGGAAACCTTTTGAGTTTGATTTATGATTCAAATTTAAAGCTAAATATTTCTAAACAAATTACATTCATCAAATACTTTGAACCATCCATCAAAGGGATGTTGTGTGACTCGACTGACCTGTGGGTCCAGATGGGAAATTTCTAATGGAGGGCCGCTGCACCACACTGTAGGCCTCTCCCACTACAAAAACCTTATACAGCACTGCATTATGGTTGATAAAGCTCTGGATGACACATGGGGGCTTGATGCCTTTCAGATCTTCCTCACTGAAGATGATGGCCATCTGTTGAGCAGAAACCAAATCAACACCTGGTTATTAACTAACATGAAATACACAGTTTCTTATTGTGATCTTGAAATGTGAAGGTGCAAATGAGAAAGACAAATATAATGTATCTATTGTACTTCCGTGAATCTAAAACTGCCACACCAAAACCCACTCAATCCACATATGTTCCTTGTCTTTCCTTTAGCTAAGTAAACCGATGTGCTCACAGTCATAAAACACATGACCGTCAACCTGTTTGCACAAACACAGTCGTCAGGAGTCAGTGGTGACACATTAATCTAGTACGCCCCTCACTGTCAACATTGTAAACCAGAGTTACTAATGTCTTAAAGAAGTATTCTAAAGGAATGTGAGTAGTCGGAGACTTTGCCTGTACATTAGTCACAGAGAATCAAAGATATGGTCTTCACAGCAAGAGGCTGCGCCCCTGTTAATCATCCACGGGGATAGCAGTGTTACGTGTGATTCAGAGCAATGAGAGCGTCAGATTCACTCTCTCTTTTATGCAATACGTGTTAAAATAGTGTGCAATTGATGTGGTTTTTTAGTGTCACACTTTCAAGACAACTGAAATGAATCACTGTGGCGTTTATGAGGCAGAAGTGGCCACAGCATTGCTGAAATTTTAAAGAAATATAATGTGTGTTTTTTGATACTAATACTACCGCTACCACTAATTACACATTTCAGTTCCCTAGCTTTACTTAAACAGAAATCCTGAATGGAAAAGTTGATACTCAAGTCCAAAAGTAATAATTCTAATGAGACACCACTTAACATTAGAAATGATTGACTAACATCATGTAGCACCTCTTAATGGATCTAAAAAATACTGTGCTCTACAGCACTTATCTCCTGCTCATTATGTAAGATATGAAAAATAGCACAGGTTACAGGAGAGTAAAGTCTCTTACCTCATGGGAGTTGATGCCATGAGCTACCTGGGTTTTGCAGACTGCAATCAAAAAAAATAGTGTGAAAACATGTCGCTCCAGTACACATGAGAAAATATATAAGAAACAGCTTTTTTTTAACCTGAAACCCCTAATTAGATGAGCCAAATCTATGTATGTAAATGGTCACGAAGATTACTGGTGATTTTAAATGACATGAACTTACTGGAGGGAAATGTGATTCCATGTTTCTGAAGCTGCTCTAGAGTCTCAGTGCCACATTCACTGTTGAGGACCAGAAACGGAGGTGAGCAGATTCTGTCATCTACAGAAAAAAAACACACATGAGCACATGCTACATTTTTGTCTTGATATATTACATGATTTAATAATGCACAAAAAATAAATTTCATACATATAATGACTCAAATATGTTTGTTTCTTTTGTGTTGAGCATGTTTTTTAATTTCTGGATACAAATTTTAATAACTGCACTGATATCATAATGAAGAAAAACAGACAAATTAAAAGAGTGAAATTCTTGAAAATAAATAAAAAACAAATTTTTTAAAAAACCTAAAAAAAAAGACTAAAAATTTGACAAAGCAAGGTGCGATTTTCTAAAAACGTAATGATAAATAAATGAATAACACTTTGACCTTGAATTTATATTTAAAAATGCTAAATGATTCTTAAAATTAAGTTAGCTATTAATGATTATCTAAAAATAAATAAATAAATATTTAAAATTGTCATGATGATTCATGATATAAGAAATAAATATTTGTATTTATTTATTTATTTTTTACTATGGAGATTATTATTATTATGAGATATGAGAAAGATTATCAGGATAAAGTTGGTTGCTTTGTTTTTATATATTTAAGATTTAATGAAATTCTAACATCCAAACTTGTCTTCTTTACTCTTATGAATCTGGGCTATGTTTCCCAAAAGCATTGTAAGCTTTAATTGATCGTAGCTCCATTGGTTTCAATGAGTCTACAATGTACTTAAGCTTACGATGATTTTGGGAAATGTAGCCCTGATCATTATGACAGCCCACTCTGATTCTAAATTTTGTTTGTAAAGGTTTGGGAGAAATAAAATAGGGTGTAGTTGTTTCTTGGATGTGTTTTGATTTCATCTTACTTTCTATCTTTTTCTTTCTTAGTAGCAAGCATTTCTTTCTTTCTACTATCTTTTATAAAACCTACACAAACAAATGAAAACCTAACAGGCCAGACAAGATTAACTAGCACACCCTGAGCATAACTCCTTGTAGACAGCAGGTTTGGATGGGGGTCTTAATGATGTGTGGCCTGCACACATTTTAAGTGATGACTACACTTTATACGGGATAATATTACTACAGGATCCATGGAAACATTTAAAATGAAACCATTGAGGTATCTGTGAATTTTCAGCTTGCTTTTGATCTGCAGTCATCAATTAATCTTATAAACAGCTTCTTTTCCAAGACTGAAAGCGCAGTCTATTTATAGCCACTCAACTTTTTCCATGTTGGGCAGCTCTACGCAGCTCAGCGTATTAAAGCATAACATTTTACATTAGACAAGGAACATGAATCCATTTGATAAAAAATGCAGTAACCTTTAAAACAGCTACAAACGCTGGATACAGCAATGTGATGTGTGACGATATATGTGATTAACTAAAGTGTGCATTTTGGGGAATTTATATTCAAACAGCTTGTTGTCATCGGTTCACATGGACTCGACATAACGGTTGATTAGCTCATGGAAAAAATGTGTGTAATTTAACAAAATCAGTCACTGATGGCACTTGCTGATAGAGCCAAACATGCATGTTATGGGCAAGCGAGTTATTTTTAAAAGGATCTTGTGTAATACTGAGGGTATATGAGCTGTGTTATCTATCCTTTCCCAGAATCCCTTGCGGTGTTGTTTCATAAGCTAATAGCCATAGAGGCAGTTGCCTGGTGAGTGGGCCCGAGAAAATAGTCACTCCCTTTGTATCTGAAACAGAGTCGTCTCTTTCTTAGAGACTGGGGAAACACCAAGACAGATGGTTAACTTCACACTAACCCTCAGCTGACACAAGATCAAAAACATCATCAGGTTTTAAAGAAGATGTTACATAATTCATGTACATTTTAACTGCTTGACTCAAGTTTGTATCCTGACATTAAAAATGCTAAAAACAAAATGTTTGTAATAAATTATAAAAGAATGCAAATTGAAAGGATTAGTTCACCCAAAATTGAAAACTCTGTCATGTATTACTCACCCTTATGTTGTTCCAAACCAGTAAGACCTTCGGAACAAAAATTAAGATTTTTTGTTTTTATGAAATCCGAGAGCTTTCTGACCCTGCATAGACAGCAATGCAACTACCACATTCAAGGCCCAGAAAGGTAGTAAAGACATCATTAAAATAAAATCAGTGGTTCAATCTTAATTTTATGAAGCTACGAGAATACTTTTTTGCACAAGGAAAATAAAAATAACTTTTTTTCAGCACCATCGTCAACAAACATGCCACATTGTTTTCTTTGCACACAAAAAGTATTCTCCTAGCTTCATAAAATTACGGTTGAACCACTGATGTCACATGGACTATTTTAATGATGTCCTTATTACCTTTCTGGGCCTTGAACATGGTTGTTGCCTTGCTGTCTATGCAGGGTCAGAAAGCTCTTAGTCTCGTGTAGCCAGTCCTTCAGACTGACGGCAGAAGGTCTGGGAACCTTGGCTGCTTTGAATGGCAAGGCCTGCCCAAAAGGCCATAATGCTGACAGATAAAGCAACCAATCATGTTTCGTTTTGTGCCACGCCATGTTTAGGGGTGTGAAAATATCCCCACAATAACAGGCCGTGTGTAAAATTCTTGGATGTTTTTTAAAGTTTTTATGCTGCGAACTTTAAATATTCATATACTTTTGAAAATCCAGCATTTAGGTGATCCTGATACGGATTGATTATCACAATTGTAAATACAATGGTTTGCTTCTAACATGAGGGTCTCCAGCATCATGGCATATTTGTTTTCAGGTGGAACATTAAAGAACACGACACGCACATGTTCCAGATATCCTGTATAATTCAATCAATCTGATATCGACTTCGAAACTCCCAAAGTGTTTCCAATTTTGTGTGGCGTATGCATCAGACGTTCTGCCAATGGACCGAAGGCATGACATCTGAGGATGAGACCTCAGGATTTCATACAAAATATCTTAATTTGTGTTCCTGAAGAGGGTCTTATAGATTTGGAACAACATGAGGGTGCGTAATAAATGACAGAACTGAAATGTTTAGGTGAACTTTCCCTTTAAGACTCCACTTTACACTACAGTTCAAAAGTTTTTTAAGGATTCTTTTATTCAGTAAGGAAGCATTAAGTTAATTAAAAGCGACAGAGAAACATTAATAACATTACAAAATTATATTTCAAATAAATGTGGTTATTTTGAACTTCATTAAAGGATCTTGAAATCTTTTTTTAATCACAGCTCACCTAAATGTTTCTTTTTAGCAATAAATTAGATTTTTTTTAATATAATAAAATAGAGTGGTTATTATAGTATGGTTATTATATTATATATTATAATATTTCACAGTATTGTTCTTGCTGTGTTTAGAGCATAAAATACTTATTTCAAAAACATTTTAAAAATTGTACCAACTTTTGAATGGTAGTGTATGTGTAGATACGTATGTATGAAAATGTTACGGCTGTATATTTTGATGGAAATCCTTAGGCACTACATTATTCCCACAGCTGGTGATTCTGTGTGCTTGTAGTGAGCCAGCAGGCCTCCTGTTCTTTCTGTGGCCAGTGAATGCAGCATGCAAGCAGCACAAAGAATGAACGACTCAGCAGCTTTAGGACATAAGCTCCCCATAAGCCTTACACTTCCCCTGTGGAAAGGCAAAACCTTCCCTCCTCATGTTAGTCCACCCCTGAAGAACAAAGGAGTATCTAAAGGCCTGGTTCCCAGAACCATTTACAACATTTAGAATTAGTGAAAATTCTGTAAATGGTCTGGTCCACATGTCTAACTCACACATAAAGCAACCAACCACAGTTTGTTTTCTCTTTACGTGCCATTTAAGGGTGAGCTTATCTGAAATATATAGTTGGATTGCCCATTATTAATAAATATATTTAGCACAGCTGTATTTTGTGTGATTAAATCACATGTGTATAACCACGTATTATTGATACAGACAGACCTTTCATGCATTCTTCAAGTTTATGAATAAGCTTGTATGACTTGCAGCGGTCCAGCAGGGTACGAATGGCTGGAAGAGGGTCAAGAATCACTGTTTCAGGATGAGCATCTATGTAGTCCTGGAGAGAGGTCGAAACGAAACACACAATTCATGAGTTCTTGCTTTGTATACGTAGCAAAATGAAAGAACAATGTCAATGGTTATATAAAAAGATACATAAAAAACAATATATTACAATATTATTATTTAAATGAACTAAATATAAAAAATATATACTATTCTATTTTATTATTTTGTATTAAAATATAAGGAGTGAAGAGACATTTATGACCACTTGAGCTGATTTATCTATTTACCTGAACACGCTGAACAAGCAGCAGAGATTCTGTGACATTTTGGTCAGCATCAACAATGTGGTCAGTCAGCTTGTGGATGATGACATCAAATGGACCCTGCTTCTCTATTGGCTGGCTCAGATCCAGCTAGACCAAGAGAACAAGGCCGAGAGCTCAGTAAACATCCGCAAGACATTTTTTTTCTTCTTTGTGTATTATTTGTATGATAAAGATTATTAACAAATTAAATTTAATAGGTTGATAAAATGAACAGCACGCCTAGATTTTGCAATTCTACTTTTGCCACAAAGTTCTGTTTGCTCAAGAGGAACAATTGAAGAACAGATGTTAATGACGTGATGCTAATTGTGAGTCGTGATCTGTGCTGTCACTCACACCTTAAACAGCTAAACTCTGAAAACAATCCACTCATTGAATCCAGTGCATGAGTGAAAGCCAAGAGTGTGGATTATATTTGGTTTAATGTCAAAATCACACCATATAAATAAAAGGACATGACTCTCAGGTCAATGATTCACAACAAGGAAAGCGGAAAGCGGAAAGCGGAAAGCGGAAAGCGGAAAGCGGAAAGCGGAAAGCGGCTGTGTTTCCAAAAAAAAAAAAAAAATATTTCTGTATTGCTAGGAAATGTACATTCGCAGTAATTCATTCATTTATAAATAGTATAGAAGCAGTCAACTATCCAGTGTATGACAGATGGTACAATGTATTCTAAAGGTTTTACATGCCATCCAGTAAGGAAAATTGCTACTTGGGGTACACAGAACATGTGGTCACTTTGGGTTTAACCTTTGGGGATGAGAGCATTTTACTCTTGGATCAGACCACAAAGGTTTGTGGCAAACGTCAGAAGCTTTTGTATACGGCCTTCATGGTTAAAAGGGGAAGGGGGCATCCCTAAGTGCACTTTTATTTAAAATGCTTAGACCTAGTCCAGAGTCTCTCTTTTAAAAGCAGCACCAAATAAATTTACTATGTCCCACCAGAGGTAATCCTAAAGGGCTTATTATCTTATTCCCTAAATGGTCCTGTTTCAGATGACAATGTCCGGGAATATTCTCATAGCCGGTGCAGATATGTGACAAGCTATTTACGAAAACAGACGTAAAGAATGAAGAAGATGACACACAGATTCCACACAGACACCTCATGACACTTCAGTGAAGAGACCCCTCCACTTCCTTTTTGTAGAGGATATTCAGCTGATACACACATCATCTGATAGAAAGCATGAGACAGCCATGCGTTACATCACATTAATGTTGTTGTACAATTTCATTAGCTTTTTAAATAACTATCAGGCAAAAAGCTTCACTGCTTTCTGGATATATTGAGGTATAATGTGCTCTGCTACAGTATTGATCTTCCATCTAACAAACTTTTCCTGAAAAACTGAATTAAATCTCTAACTTGCTGTTACTTCTGTTGCACAGAGAGAGACATGATGCTATTAACCAAGTTACATTTTAAAATATATTCAAATCATTAAATTTTTACTGTATTTTTGATCAAATAAAACATTACTGACCCCAAGCATTTGATTTAAAAAAGACAACTGATAATGTTAGTTTCATATCATTACAAAACTAAAGGTTTTATAAGAATATGTGGTCACTCCCATTATCCTTAAGTTATTATATTAGTGTAATGAGTGTGGGTAAGTTCTTGAGAAAGTGTTATGATCTTATCTCTATGGTGGTGACATGTTGAAACTGCAGTTTTTAAACTATATGTAAATGTACTATGAACATATACAATTATTTAATAAACATGAATGAATTAAACCTTTTTCCCTTGATTTTAGTGGATTAATGATAAAATAGTCACATTATCTTAATCAAATTAATGACACTCCCCTGTCTAAAATGATTAGCCCATGGACTGATTGCTAGATCATATAAAGAGACCATATAAAATCTATGACTGGGTGCAGCTGGGTAGATTATTGTATAAGGTGTAAACAGGTCAAAGTCTGTCCTTTACTCTCTTTTGTTTCAACGGCTAACATGTGGATATCAAAGACGTGTGCGTCCTTGGAATTGAAAAAAGCCCTAAGTGTTTCACTCAGCCAGACAGCTTCACTGATAAATGTCTGACTCATAGTTAAGGTCCAGAATCAGGGAACAAGGACCTTGGTTTAGTCTACTAGCCTTCACACGCAAGTCCCAAAACAAAGTAAGGTGACTCTGTTCCAAGAATTCCCTTCACTTTCCATGGCAAATCAGTAAAGAATAATGTTTGTCCCTAAACATACATTTATTTATTTTTGAACCAAAGAGAAGAGTTCTACGCCTGCAAGCAAATCTACACCTCATTTCCACTGCAACCTGCTTGGTTTGTTATAAGAGGCCCTTTACGTATCTCAGGGCCATCTCAGTTCCTCTTAAACTTAACACAATATAAACAGGGTTGACAAGGGCATATCCTGCTGGAATATGCAAATACTGTCTTCATATGTTCACTAAAAAACATTACCACAAAGATCCAGTCATTTACAAGTCAGTAGATTTAGTGGGTTTTAAAAATCTGATACCACTATTGATTTGTTTTTACTCATTTTTTTCTAATTTAATCATTCTTTTGTTGAATTTTATAATTTATTTCGATTTAAACTAAAATTCTAAAACAAACATATCTTAAATATTATATATTTATCTTAATTGTAAGACAATCTTAATTGTTTATTTATTTTTAGATTTTCTGAAGTGGTTTCAAAAAAAAAAAAAAAACACCCACACACACACACAAAAAACAATGTCTTAAATGTGTCACAGTAATCTCTGTGAGTCATGTCTAATGATTTATCAGTGCCAATGTGAAACAAAGGGAAGTTCCAACAGAATCATTCAATAAACACCCATAATGCTGTTAGCTCCTTAGAATTACAGTGATGGCATAACTTGAGAAAAGTCATGGAAGAACAGTTCATGTTCTGATCATCACTAAAACAGTTTTTATAGGTATAAGAAACTAAGGACATCTGCAGAAGAAAAAAACAACCCTGACAAAGCCAGCGTTCCTTACTAGGACAAAATGCACACACTGCATGTGAATCTATTTACAGCGCCAATGTTCTCAATAAGGACTGGTTGTGGGGATTTTTTCTCCAAAAAATCATCCTCTTGGGTGAAGGCAAGAATGCTAGATTAAGCAGGGAGAAAGTGAATGCTAATACACCTGTCCCATGCTGTCCCACTGCACTAATGTCTTCAGCTTGACCTTATAGAAATACATGATAAGAGGAAAAATAACAAAGTATAATCTATCAAGACAATGCTTCAGCTTAGACTATAAATGTGGTTTATATCAGCCTGATATGAAGAAGGCTAATCAGTGCAATTTCCATGCAATTTTGTAGAAGCAAACTTATGTTTTGTTATGTTAAGCTATATTAGGCTCTGGGTGAGAACAGTTTTGAAGCAAAAAAAAAAAGTCTCTATAAACTGTTTTTACTGGCATTATTCAATGGCGAAGAAAAAATGCCACAAAAAGTTAATGCAATAACAGTATGAACAGTAATAATATAGCATTAGAGTAAGCAACACCAACCATATTAAACAATGCATTTATATACAAACTCAAAATGCACCGTTCCAACTGGATGCAAAAGTGATTAACTGTAGTAATGCAGTAATACTACATAACACTCTCATGGCGATATTTTGAATTTAAGTGTCCCCAGGCACATTAACTTAATTTTCATTTGAAATGAAAGGCATGTTTGTAACGTCTAGAGCAGATAATGACAAGCATATTGTGATGATACCGTGGAAACTGCCTCACATTTATGGACAGGCTTTTTGCGTAATGGAAAAGCCATGAAAAAAATGCCATAAGGGTTTCTTACCTGGATCATCTCTATGCCTTGTTTCCTGGAAAACAAAAAAGTGGAAAAACAAACTATATGAATATTTTATATTGATTCCATACGAGTCAAATAATGATCAACACCGATTTGGACTTGGAATTATGAGAAATTCACAAAAAGACAAATTATAGGTTTATATAAGTTTAAATAGAACTGGGAAAAATCCTGTTATTTGGTTTTGCTGTCTCTCACACAAATAGGACAGAATTCTCCAAATTCCCTCACATAATCACAGGCAAAAAAGACAAACACACATGCTTAAAATAAAGTATCATTACTCTCCATTTCCAGACAACACATTTATGCTATTGATAAAGGAAAAAAACATACACTCGTTAAATGATAACACAGTTCATTTAATCATGAACTGTGTGTCTGATTAGTTCTTGTGCTCTGAGAACATCTGTATCTTTCCAAATTCATGTGTTGGGCAACTTTAAGTCTTCTTGTTTAAAAGTCCCTGAAATAACAATAAGCTCACATCTTTTTAGACAGCGGACAAACTGCTGTGATTTAACGAATGTAGCACTGTGTGGCAGTTTATCAGTAGTGCTGAGTCAGTAGTTTGTTTCTAAAGCCTTAGAAGTAGGTGAAAATATCTTAGCATCTCATCATATGTCCCAAGACAAATATGCCAGCCAGTAGTATAACAAATCATTTTGCACAAGTCTAGATAAAATTCCTTTGAAAACCAGTTCTCTGTAGGCTAGAACATGCTCATGAAAGAAAGGAGCGCACATTACAATAAGTCAAGGTGCCCAGTCACGATACTATATCCACACAGATACCCATCTAAAGGGAGGTTCAGTGCCTCCCTCCACAAATACAACATTTAAAGCTTTATAGCCATATTAATAACAATGCACGTAAACTTGAATAACATAAGTAACATGGTTCAGCTTTGAATCAGCTAACAGGCACAGTCTTGCTGCAGACTCTTAGGAATGCAGGGACTCTAAAGAAATATGCAAGCAATGTAACTCTAAGTCTGTGAAATCAAAGACTGCCTGCCTGCCTGGTGCTTATCCAGGTAACCAGTGAACTTTGTCCAGGCCTTTGTCTTTTATTATGGATGAAAAATCCACAGATGGTTTTATGGCCATCTAATTATAAGAATCCCAGGACACTGTTACAAGTTGTAGTTTTTTAATAAGCAATCTAGGACAGTTCATAAGGGACTCCCTCGAATAGTAAATGCTTAGTTACTTGACAGGTAGATTGACCATGGTGACAAAGGATATCCATTGTTTCATGACTGAAGCTTCATATGATGGATGCAATGAGAGTGTACCTACAGTACATATCTATAATGACTTGCATAAGAGTAGTAGTTCTTAGGGGGAGTTGTGTTGGGGGGTGGGGGGGGGGGGGTTCCGGAAGAGAGATAGATTCACATTTTTAGAGAAGATTGATCATAATAAAATAAAAACTTCAGAGATGCCAGTGAGAAATAGTGAAGAAATAGCTTTTTATAACATTTACATAAAGTGAGTGAAACTGTGTTGACGACTGATGTATGAAACACTCTAAAGAGTTCTAAAAACCACAGCTCCAAACGTAGATAAATATTTATTTTATTTTTATTTTATTAAAAAATATAGGCCTATAATTAAATATTTTTCTACAGATTTTCCTGTTTTTTGTGGTTGAGCACCATTGAGCTTTTGGCGGGCTGGATGTGTGCACTTTGATTGGAATCAAATACACAAAACTAACTTTTGGGTTAAAAATGTAATAAAAAAAGATATAACCCAACAGCTGGGTTAGTCCATATTTGACCAAAACAATCCAGCATTTTTAGAGTGAAGATGAGGCAAGAAGACATTCGGTGTAATGAATCATGTTTCCTGTATCACATAACACTAATTAATACTAGTTTCAATTCCCTTTAACTCATCTGATTTACAAATTCAAGTTCAGACACCTCAACTCCTCTCAAAAATAAACATCTAATTTTCTTAATATTAAATGCCAAGTAGGTTTTTATTCCATAAAACAAACTATTAATACTAACAAGCATTTTACATTACTACCATTTATTTTTAAATTAATCCAAACAGTGACTCTTTTTCAATGTCACTTGCAACTATTTCTTAGATGGATATTAGTAGGCTAGCTTATTTGTTTCTTTGGTACCAGTGACTCTAACAGTGTCAAATAACTGTAATACTAAACTATAACTATCCAGTTGTATCAAATAACTCATATAGTTTCAAAACTGTGAAATAATTGCTCTATTGTTATACTTTTTTGTCTATGTAGAGAAGATGACAATGGAATAGGTGCTATGAGCTACTTAATAAACATTATGTTCTATACTAACGTATTTTCCGATTGTTTACATTTTATTCTTAAATAGCCATTGAAATATAACAAGTAAAAAACATTTATATTCACTTAAGTATACAAACTAGTATTTAATAAATAAGTACTAGTAACTAATTAATAGTATAAGTACCAGCAACAAATGGAAAACAGTCTGAAGTGAATAGTATTATCTAATAGCGAAACAATCACTAGTCAAACTAAAAAAAACACTGGCAACTCACTAATGGATAACTTATTACTAAAACTTACGTTTCAAAATGACCACTAGTAACATACGCAGAGTCTCGTTTAAGGAACACATTTTAAAACTGGCTGTATTTATTTATGAGCGGTTCTTGTCTCGCGCTGAGTTACGCACCTGCACATTTCCACGAAGGTCTGGAAACTGAGTTTTTTAATCTTCTTCTCGCTGAGCCAGTATCCAACTCTTTTTCCTTTCACGAACGTCTGCATCTCTAGAGAGACATATGTAGGTCCGAATGCAGAGTGTATTAATTAAGAACTCGACCAACAGTTTAAGTATGTGTGTGGTTAATGTCAAAAGATAGCCTAACGAAGATTTCATGAATGCATGTATGAACTTACCTCAGAGTGTTGAATCACACTGAGTTCTGATCAGTTACGAGTCTCTCTTCTGTACCTACCTACGTCTCGTAAAGTCCAAGTTTCAGGTTCAGACTGTCGTCAGTAGTCCATCCAGGATTGCTAGTGTCCTCCAGAAATCGTGTCCCCTCTGTCTAAATAGCTGTTCGATTTTATGACAACTTCGTCATATTAGGCTATTTATATGAAACCAGCACATATCGATATAACAAACACATCATGACACATTAGGGTATGAAACCGGTGTCCCTGGTCTAACCTCACATGTGAAACCTTACATATTTAAGTGGTCTGTCCATTACTTGGCAAACCTGTTGATTGACAATGTAAAGTTGATTGGCCATTTGGATAGCAGCGAAACTAACTTATTTGCCCAGGCACACCCTCTTTCAAAGGCGGGCTTAGTTCACTGGTAAAACTAGCTGGTGTAGCACTCCAGCTATTTTCATTCATTCATTCATTCATTCGTGTTTCCTTGGGCCAAAGCTCAAATCTTTCACAAAAAGAAATGAGAGGGAAATAAAACAAGAGGTGCAGTGGCTTTTCAGAATCGGATATGTTAGTTGGTGAAATACCTAAATTCTTTGTGATTCTGCATTGAGAGATTTGTTTTTTTGATTTGTTTGACACTTCTCTCATGAAATTGGTCACAAAGTGATGAGCCATAATCCATTTTTGCTTGCAAAGACTGAGATGTTCCTTTTATATCCAAGCATGATACCCTCTATTACCAATTCACCTGCTTATTGTGAACTGTTTCAAAACAGTTGCAGAATACAAGTATAATTGGACAGTAAAAACAAATTAAATAAAGGTTAAAGACAATTAACAAATCTTTTTTTTCTTTTTTTTTCTTTTTTTTTTTTTTGCATTTAGCATTTTGCAAAACTTCCCAATTTGTCTGGAATTGAAGTTGTGGTGTTGAGCGCTATTGTAAGGTTTAACCCTGCCTGGTTAAAATGTTCAACGTTGAAAATGACCAACAGTTGAAAACATTTGAAATTTAGAACAGTGATCAAAAGGTAATCAAATGTAATCAGGTAGATTACTTTAATAAAGTAAGTGAAATAGTCACACTACTTATTAAATTTTAAATAGGGTAACTTGTAATCTGTAACTTATTACTTTTCCAGAGTAATCTTCAGATAGCTGATAATTACATCTACAACATTGTAATTAGATCAGTGTACTAAGTACTCTCTCTCTAAAAAATATTGCATTTCTTGTTACTACATACTATCTAAATAACATATCAACCACCAGTTGAATAATACAAGGATAATTCTTTCAAATGAATAATATCAAATTGCAAAAATTATTCTTGAATTGAAGTATTTAATGGGACAATGTTGGAGATGTAAAATGTTTATGTTAAATCTACTATAGTTTTTTTTTTATAGAATTGCTTTAATGCAGTTACATCAGAAATAAATTAAAATATAATAAAAAAGTAATCCCTTATTTTCCCCTTACAAGGGAAAAGTAATTGAATTACAGTCATTAATTACTCAGTAACACATTACACAACACTGCCTGTAGACTACATTTTATCGCTACTGCCAATTGTGTAAAATTTATATTTTAATTTATCAGTGTATATAACTAATGTGAATGCCTTACCATTCCCACAGCTTGTGTTTAGATAATTCTCAGTGTTTCAAAATAATTGTTATGCTACTCTCATTTACACCAATATAGGGTTAAAACATAAACAGCATGTTTGGGGTCACTTTGGAGACCAAATGTCCATACAGTTATAGTGAAACAAAATGTTGACCTTGTGGGATTTATTCTTTCATTCTGGATCCCCACAAGGACAACAGCTTTAAAAACACAAAATTATAGATATATTTTAGAAAATTAAAAAAATCTGTTCTTTGATAGGGATAGGTTACAGTTTAAATAATTTTGACATCTTAAAATTGTTTTGGTACTCTGAATCTCTTGTAATTTTACAGCAGTCTTACATCTGCTGCTGCCATGGATGATAGTGATTTGACCTCTGTACTGAATTTGTGCTCGGTTAAACTGTTCGCCCGTGCTACAGTACACAGGTATGACAGAGATGCTCTAGGGGGCAGTAGAGTCCTTTGCGAGGTTAATAATCAATTCGCCGAAGATTCACGGGAAACTTCCCGGATGTTGCTCTTTCAGGAAGTGTGTCCTATGACAACAATCCTGTGACAACGTTGTGTGTTTTGACTTGAGAAAACATATTGTCCTCCAAACCGCGCAAAATGGATTGATCTTGTGATCACAGTAAGTAACTCAGTCAAAATCATGTGTTTGGTCGATATAATGTGGGCGTGTCGCAATGGAATGACACAACAGTATAATCAACAGCTCTGAGAAATCTCCAGATGGTGAGCTTTCTTGTGTTTGAAGGACTTCCTCTTTGTTTATTTAATGTTTCATGCTAGAGTTTTAGAATTCGTTTATAAGACTGTGTTTCGTACAACATCCAGGAAGTTTATTTGTTTTGAAAAATGTTTTAAAAAAGAGATATAATGTTATATTTATTTTGCATATACATATGAAATAGTATTTTAAAGAATTATTAAATAACAATAATTGATGGTGTACAGTTTATGTTGAGCTGTTTTAAATTCTGTTTCCTGAAACTTTAGCAGTGATCCCCTCATTGATCACATGATTTCCCAACCATGTAAAGTGTTTGGTTTCTTGTCAGCATTTGCATTTTCTGTCTTTGTTTGTCTAGAGAAGAGCATGGAGAATGATGAATTTCCGCCAGCGGATGGGGTGGATAGGTGTCGGACTGTACTTGTTGGCCAGTGTCGCTGCGGTGTATTATGTATTTGAGATCAGCCAAACATACAACCGATTTGCACTGGCACAAAGAGAAGGGGAGGATGGAGTGCAAAAAAAATGGTCGGGAGATGCATCTTCCTCTTCCCCATCTTCATTCTCATGGATCGTGACTCTGAAAACGAGACTTCTCCTCCTGCCCTTCTGGGTGTGGGCCACCATTTTCCTTATTCCTTACCTCCAGGTGTTTCTCTTTCTTTACTCCTGCACAAGGGCGGACCCCAAGACTGTAGGATACTGTATTCTGCCCATCTGCCTCGCTGTTCTCTGCAACCGTCACCAAACCTTTGCCAAGGCCTCCAATCAGATGAGCAGACTGCAGCTTATTGACACCTGAAGTGATTGTTAAAGAAGAGGGGTCAGATTTTGGTCATACAGTGTGGTGTCCTTGTGGTTGGGTAATACAAAAGTGCATTCATAAATAAAATTATTTTTTTAGGGCTTGGTCTTTTTTTTTTCTTTTTTTGGGGTATATTAATTAAAAGGGGAATGTGTTCAGGAGTCTTTTTTTGTAATGTTTTTTTTTCATAAGTATTTATCTTAAACGACTAATTGATTGAGTCACTTGCAGTTCCACGCCATTTTTTTATTGTGTATTTTTAGAAAAAAAAAATAATAATAAAATACCTGTACTATAAGATACTCTTTCAAGCTGGATGGCAAAATTGGTTCACATCTTAAGTAAAGAAGATTTATAATGGGATGTAGAAGTATTTTCCATGTCAGCTCAGTTTTACAAAAGTTTTTTAAATCTTTAATTAACTGCAGAAAAAAAAAAAAACTTTTATATTTGAAATAAAATTTGATAAATGAAACCTAAATGGAGTCAAGTAAGCCATTGTCCAAGATGTGGATAATGTCGATGGGGCTGCGTATTGAACTCTGTATACTACTTGAATTACACGCCTAATGATTTTACTATAAATCAAGATGAATAAAGATGTGGACAGCTGTAAATGTTTCCGTACCATGAGGCTAATGGGTTTGTAGTGTCACTTTAATGCTCCAGGTTTTTGTTCTCAACTCTAGTGGACATTTTATTTGTGGAAAATAAGACAACGCATACAGAGGTATGTATTTTCCAATTGTTTATAACAGTGTCTGTCTTTTCATTTGTTTTGAATAAACTGCATTCAAGGCACGACAGAGAAAAGAGTTTTGTATTAAAAAACAATCTGTGATGAATTCACTTTAATATCAGTATTTTTGTTCGAGTATGATTTCTTGTCAGCTCTAGACATGGAAAGAGCCATTTTTCCAATTCTTGGGATTATTTGACAAATGCTGATTTCCATGATTATAGTGATAATCAAGTCTCCTCAGAGAAAAGACATCTGTGTTTCAGAAAACAAGTTCATATTCATGCCTGTGTGGAATAGTTGTGGACTCAATCTCATGTCTTAATGTCAAGGGATATCAGCATCATTTTATAGTGTGAATAATCTTATCTTGCTTAAGAAATGCAAAGGTTATTTCGATTTATTGGGTGTGGTAGATGGTAATGAGTCTTGCACAAGACACTGGGTATCAAACTTCTCAACTTCAACCTGTGCCTCAGATAAAAGTGTTTCTGTTTTTAAAATCACTTCATTTGTGGCGACAGTGTCTTTGGTCATATATGAATGATTTTATGGATTTGTTGAAAAAAGGCAAATCATTTTTGTCTAAAAGGGCTTGACTGTGAATTTCTAATGTTTTAATGGGTATTCATGAAAATAAATTTCCATTGTAATCTTAATAAACTGGTTTGAAACAACTCTGGATTCTGAAAAACATCAATAAAGAAATGTAATGTGCAGTGTGTATTCCTTTGAACTATTACACTGATTTTCCAGACATTTTATTGTTTGAATGCAGTTTATTGCACAGCGGTTTATTATTACATGCTGACGAAACCGAAGTACTGATAACCACTGTCAATTTACAACTTTTTAGAACAGGAAAAATGTATTGACAAAACAAGTTTTCCCTTTTAGAGTAACCTGGAGTTATGAAAAATAACTAAGAAATACATAAAATAAGGCAAAATCTCAACAGTGTCTTGAACTTGTGGCTGACAGGTTTTTTCATGATGTAACAACACTCATTTATAAAGTCCATAACACAACGACAGCTCTGAAGATCATGACCTCAATGTCTTTATCCGCTTGTTAGGAGGTTCTGACTTTGACTTTTTGGTGGCCATTTTTGTGGTACTATCCTCTTCATCACTGTCCTCCTCCTCTTCATCTACAACATGGGTTTCAGAAACAGAAATAAGTTACAAAAGTAGATCAAATTTAATGAATACAAATATAAAAACTTTAATTGTAATAAGAATATGGAAATAATAAAATATTTGTAAGGTAAGCAGACAGAAGGGAGTTGTGTCACTGCTTAACATATTTGCTTAGCAAGCTACAGAAGACAGTATCGGTGAAGTGAAGGAGCTCGCCGTTTTCTACACTGAAGGACTTATCTAAGCAATAAGGCACTAAAAGCCATATCAAAGAGTTCGTAGCTAAAACTACGATGGCTTTTAGACACCGTCGTAGTCTTTATTGTATGATTTTACAATAAAGTCCATCTTTTTGTTTTAAGTTTGTTGGTTTCCCATTTAAACAACCCAGTCTTCATTCTCAGCCTACCATCTACATCTGGTGTGTTGTTTTCCGCTGAGCCCCTTTCTTGCTCAACAAGAGCCGTCAAGACTTCAGATATATCAGCATTTAATTTCTTGATGCCAGTTATCATTGATTTTAAATTGCTATCTACTTGTACTGTAAACTGGCTTGTCTGTCCATCTCGGTACTTCAGCTCTCCCTTCAGCTCGCACGCTGCCATATTGAAAGAACACACTGTAACTCGGTTGCCAGATCGCACAAGAAAATCACGCAACATGGGCCAAAAAACATGAAGCATCTAAAAAATTATTTATAAAATAGAATGGAATAGAGTACATTACGTTACATGTTTATATTAATAAACTACATATATTATCAGTAATTACATAATTTTACCAAATAAATAAATAAAATAAAATAGCTCAAATATTTCAATATACAACTGGTCATCTAAATAAATGCAACAGACACCAAATTAAAAATGAACAAAAGGCAGACATAAGCATAAACATAACTATATAAAAATGTGACAATGGAAGATTTATATATATATATATATATATATATATATATATAGGTTTGGAAGGGTTACTGGTTACTTTTCAAAATGTATTCCGTTACAGCTACAAATTACTAAATGAAAAAAGTTTTACCGTAAGGTAATGCAAGCACCACAATCTGAAAGTAATGTAAACTGATTACATTTGAATTCTTTCAAGGTGACATATGTAAATATATTCAAGTAAAAGCAATATCATAAAAAATACTTATATTTATGATTATTATATTTTTTATTATTTACTATTATTACATTATATCCTCCTGACTAACAGAAGAAGGACGGTTTTAATACGTTTTTCATGTCATTAGTTTAAAGCATAAATAAAAAAAATGAAGAAAAAAAGTGCTGTTTTTAAAATAAATAAAAAGACATGAATAAACATAAAAAAACTTGTGATTAAAAAAAAAATCCATCCATTTTACATTTTTTAATACCAAACTTGTATAAAAATGGTTCTCAACTACGTTATGAAAGATATAACAGATTTATTTGATATACCATTTTCCTTTGTACAACATGTGCGTATAATGGCCATTTATGGGTTGTCTCTTTACAGAACATCGAGACTGGGACATGGGGGGGGGGGGGTATAAGGATATATATACCTTTTTGATATATATATATATATATATATATATATATATATATATATATATATATATATATAAGCGGTGTAATAAGTGGACCTGGCAACACTGATCTACACTCTGAACTCTGACCTATCGAGTTGGTTTTGCGAAAAATTATTTTATTCTGTTAATCCGGAATCGTTGAGCTAATGTGGGCGTGATGTAATAATTCACGATAGTCAGAAAATAACTCTGAAATAATAAATTATATTTACAAGTCTCGCAACTCTCCCGCCAAAACATCTTATATTTGCATAAACCGGAAGCAGCATTGGTTTTTTATTATTATCAACCCCGAGAAATTGTTCGGGTAAGTTAATGTCAAAGTGCATAAAACTTTCCCACATCTTTCCTTTATCTCTGTTACACTGTTACAGAGGACCCGCTGTCTCCAGTCAGACGCGCTCTCGTTGACAGCTGAGTTCGTTCGTGACTTGTTTCGTGCCCTGGAACAGGAACTAGACTTTTTTTTGCGCTCGTCTCTTTAAGGATGGCGGCAAACGATGGAGAGGAGGAGGCTACAGTATCTCTTGTGGACGTCTTAGAGGAGGATGAAGAGCTGGAGAACGAAGCCTCCGCTGTTCTCGGAGGAAGTGATTCAGAGAAATGCTCGTATCCAGAGGTTTGACGTCTTTATGTAAACAAAGAGTTTTTATGTAACAGTTTTTAGCATGCGAATAATACGTTGACAGCCTATTTCATCTTGGTTTTCAACGTGATTCTTGCAAATTGTTTGTTTGATTGTTTTAATTTGGGTTTAGCATAAAACATTGTTATAATGCGCCGATGCTGCGTCTGTTTGTTGGAAATAAACGTTGTTGCATTAACAGATAATAGCAGGATCAACTAGGATGCCTTTAACAATAACGTAGTTGTCAGTGTCAAATGAAGAATGTACATCATGTTATCAAATGGAAAGAAGTTATATGTCATGAAAACAAGGTGATTTGTTTTTGTTCTGACAGGGATATGTGAAGCGTCAGGCTCTGTATGCCTGTAACACCTGCACACCGAAGGGAGGAGAGCCAGCTGGCATCTGTCTGGCATGTTCCTACAAGTGCCATGAAGGCCATGACCTTTTTGAGCTCTATACCAAAAGGTGAATATTCCCACAAACCATCTAAAATAACCATTCAAGCTGTACAACTATGTTAGGAAGTACAATTGCTGTTGCTCTCGTCTGATGGACATTTATTGAACATGGTCCGCTGATGAGGTTCCATGTTGCATATTATTTCATCGACTTTGTATTAATATTTATGTCACTATGGCAGTGAGATAATTGTCACTGGCTGCATCATTATGATTCATTATTTTTAATCATATTGATAATACAGGAATTTTCAATGTGATTGTGGGAACGACAAGTTTGGGCAAATGGAGTGCAAGCTGTTTGCGGTAAGTTATGTTTTACCGTTAGTTTGAATGCGTGTCTTTCAGTTTTAATTGTACTAGTGGTGATTATGGATTTCTGTTAACACAGGATAAAGAAAAAGTGAATTCTGGGAACAAATACAGCCACAATTTTTTTGGCTTGTATTGCACATGTGACAGACCCTACCCAGATCCAGAGGACGAGGTAATGCAATTTAAACTTTAATTTAAACCGCATTCTATAATGTTCTATAATTCTGTTTTCATATATTGCATTGCATATTCTCTATTTAATTATTAATCCCTACTCTGATTTGAATTGTATTTGTAAGAAGCCACTGAATATTTGGAGTGCTTGTATTATATTACATAGGCTTCAAACATATATGAACCATGTTTTCTCTTCAGGTTCCTGATGAGATGATCCAGTGTATCGTGTGTGAGGACTGGTTCCATGGTCGGGTTAGTTTCAAATCAGATTGCAGTCAGGCAGGACATGAACATGATTTAGTGTTCTTTGTCTGTGAAGATAAGCCAAGTAATGTATTCAGGTTGAAATGGTTGAGAATATCTAAGTGTGTTTCTCTCAGCATTTAGGCTGTGTAGTGCCAGACTGTGTGGAGCTGCAAGAGATGATCTGCGAGTCGTGCATGAATAAAACCCCTTTCCTTTGGGACTATGCTGCACATATTGCAGGTCATTTTTTCTGCTTCCATTTTGCATTTACAGATATATAAAGTTCTCTTTAAAAAGAGTGAAATTAATGTGTCAGCAAGGACAAAAGTGACAGTGTTTACAACATTTATACATTTGTGAAAGTTTATTTTGTCTGGTTTGCTTCAGTGCCAGCCATAACAAAAGTAAATCCCTGCAAAGGAGTGGAGGATGTGAAGGTTGAGGTAGAAAATGATGAAGAAGAGAAGAAGATTAAAAATGAGAACCTGAAGAGCCCTGTAGATGAGAAGGTACTTGCTGTCGACTGTAATGTGTCCGTTTCTTGTCTCAAAAGCCCCTTTCACACTGCCATTCTGGCAAATACACTGGTAAAGTGTTGTGACAATTGTTCCCGGGTCACTAGATTTTGCACTTTCACAATGCCAGTGTTTACCCGGGATATGTACGTGCTTTCACACACAACCCATAAAGATCCCGTAACGACACGTGACATCAGCGTGTGACGTATAATGTAAGAGTTGAAAACGTCAGGCACGTTATACTTTCACTGAAGCTGGCGAACGATCTCTGTGTCAGCACGGAAAGTGAGGAACTAACTGATCTCTGCTTCATTACAGTTTGCACATATTTTTTTGTCGCGAACGTTGATCTTTCTTCAAAACAGCTGGTAAAAGAGTCTCGCGATAACGCGCGTCATCACTTCGACACGGCATTAAATCTGACTTTTGTTCACACAGCGCTCGTCCCGGGTCGAACCCGGCAATCTTACTAGGTCCCCAACTCTGGTTCAATGCTGGAATCAATCCCGGGACGTGGTTGCTTTCACGCAGAAGGCGACCCGGCAATGTTCCGGCAATATGCCGGGTCTGACGTGCAGTGTGAAAGGAAAACACACAACCTTTTTTTTTTTTTTGCAGACAGCCAAACTTAAATCTGCTACTTGTTTTCAATGAATAAGTGTTTGAAGACATTAGATGCACTTATGATTTAAAGCCATTAGACACAGGCTTGCCTTTGTTTTGAAGTCTCACCACAAGGTGGCAGTAGTTCTGTTAAATTAATGCATGTCTGAAAGGGTTTTCATTGGGGATTTGGTTCCTCTCATATGCGTCATCTGTCTGAATGAAACCTGAATTTGAAGGAATCGAGCCAAACTAAATTTACACCACATTGTTTTTTGCTGTTTTACCAACTCCGCTGTATGCCTGAGGAATTTTAACGATTTTAATAATTTACACTGGAAGAGAGGAATTAGTGATCAAGATTTGGTGACCACCTCTCTGATGTCAGGTGCAGGTCAATGGGACATCCTCCTGTAAGCGGAAACACCAGGAAGAAACCGAAGGTTCCTCAGAGGAGGGTTCGTGCTCTGGTTGCAGGCTGAGAGAGATGAAGTCCTCCGGGAGGAGCCGGACTCTGCAGGGCGCTGTGTTCTGGCCCTCTGCCTGGCGCACAAAACTCTGCACTTGCACTGACTGCAAGGTACAGATCAAAAACACATTATAGAGGATATTTGCAAGATAATAGGTACTGTTTTCACCCTTGATTAACTGATGCAATTCTGGAAAATAAAAAAATAAAAATAACAATATTGTTCGCAGTCTCATGTTTTGCTTTCTTGCTTAGATCCTCTATGCAGATGCAGGAGTGCCTTTCCTCATGGATGAGATGGACACTGTCCTGGCGTATGAAAACAAGGGTAAGTCCACAGAGCAGGCTGAACAAGCAGGTGGAGCCGAGGGTCGCGACCCCTTGATGTCGGCCCTAAACAGCTTAAATCGGGTTCAGCAGCTGGAGATCATCCATGGTTAGTGGAGTTTATCGCTACTAATATCCTTATGTGTGAAAGCAAAACTAATTAGTTTTCTGATTGACATGAGATTTCAAATGTAACCACTTGCTGTGAAGTTGACATTGAATTTTTTTCCTCAGAATATAATGACATGAAGACAGAACTGAAGGACTACCTGCAACGATTTGCAGCAGAAGGAAAGGTAGGTTTTCAGTGGGTTTTAATTTTTAAAATGTGTGGTGTAGTTGAAGGTAAAGCTTGTAGTGTCTGGTGTTTATTTTCTCCTCCTCTCCTTCCCTGTTTAGGTGGTGACGCCTGAGGACATCCGTCACTTCTTTGAACAGCAGCAAAGCCGCAAGAGACGACGAGCGAATGCAGGCCAGTACTACTGCAGTTAAACAGCCTTTCACTCTGCCACTTCAAGCATACCAGCTAAATGCAATCCTTCATGTTTTCCCACTCAGTCTGTTCATTTCAAGGCCACCCATGGTTTTGTAAAATGAATACGCAGTTCAAATTCAAGCCCTTATTACGTTGTATGATTTTGACCTTGTATAGTGATGTATAACAGGTTGTGTGTTTCCAAAGATGTAGCTGTAATTAAACCTGCCAGGGCTTGATTTTGAGATGACGTTCCGTTCAACCATATGGAAAAACAATGGATTTATGGAAAAGCACTTCTATAATGTCACATAAATATGACGTATGATTTTGTCACTCCTCAGGAGCTCTCTTTTAAGCAATTTAAAATGTGGCTGTTATTTACAGAAGGTTGTCTGGGAAGCCACAATCACATGACTGCAGCAAATATTCACATTCACGTACGCCGGGTAAATAGTTCTATTGGAAGAATCTGTTTAGTCAAACCCACATAAGCGCTTTTTCAGGTGGTCGAGTTACAATTGTGAATTGTCTAGTAATGCTTGATCTAACCTGTTTTAACCTGTTTTGTTTGTAGATTCTGTTACTTTTTAATGTTCTATCTTTGAGAAATAAATATGGTAATACATTTGGGCCCTTGTGATGCGTCTCATTTTATCCCAGGAACACAGCATTTGGGAGACATTGTTTCTGTTTCTATTTAATTAGTTCAGTAATACCTTTTAGGATTTCTTCAATTGGTTTCTCAATTTTATCTTAAAAAAATAATTTTGTTAATCAAAGCTGATAAACTGATCAAGCCTTATACACTACTTCAGTGGGTAAAAAAACTGACCAAGGCCACTAAACTTTTAAACTTTTCTAAAAAGTACTGTATGTAAAATAATTCACCTGTGTAGCAGGTCAAGGTACATACATGCATTCATTCTGGGACTGTCCCAGAACGGTGTTGTTCTGGTCTTTGGTAAGTGACCTAGTGAGTGAATTTCTGAGGACTCAAATCCAAAAAGACCCAGTGCCTTTTCTCTTGCTGGATTATTCTTCATTGCAACTGTCTTTCTGCATACTGCTGCCAAAAAGGTTATCCCGAAACTAGTTGGATCCATCTACCCCAGTTATGTTTACTTGGATGTCCTAATGACCGAACATTGGCCTTTTGGAACATACCACTGCCAAAGTATATGAGGAAAGACACACACAAGAAAGACAAGGACAATTTTAGTTGAACTTAGACTTTATCAGACCTCAAAATGTTTAAAGAAAAAAAAGAAGTGCTGTATGATTTCAGTCCCAAGTTAAAATGTTAGGTATGCTCTGACATGTCACAGGAAACCGGTTTTAAATCCTACTGAAGCCAGATCATTCAGAGGGAATGAGCGCCTGCAGCTAGTAATTCACATAAACGGGCCCAAACAATATCCATAAGTACTTTCTATCAATCAATCTATCTATAAAAAACATAAACGTTAAATAGATTACATTTTTATAAGGCTCCAAGGCTTGTGACATTGTTTCAGTTGGTTTTAAATTGAATTGTACATTTCAGTGGGAACCCAATCATGATTTCTGCATGGAAGTGTTTCTATGCAAATTGTGTGGTTAGTGAATGAGACCTGCTCTGTCTCTGTCTAATGGCAAGATGTTACTCACCTGGCGAACAAACAACAAAACACACACAATCATTATAACTCAAATCTATTTATTTCCAAGACATTAGTCACCTAATTGCAGAGGAAAGTTCATAACTACACCGGCCAAAGAAAAGAATAGAAAAATAGACACTTTCCACAACTCCACAAAAGAATGCTTTTTTTTTTTTGTGTGCATGTGTGTGTGTGTGTGTGTCTATATATATATATATATATATATATATATATATATATATATATATATATATATATATATATATATATATATATATATATAGACACACACATACACACAAATATATGCACATGCACACGTCTCAAATAGATATCGCAGGTTTTATATATATTTATAAAAAAACCTTTACATTTTACATACAACAAAACACCGTATTTCTGAGGCCTGTGATCAAAGGTACCAAAAATCTTGAAAAATATCTTTTGAAGAAAAAAAAAAAAGGACAAATTAAACATTATGCACACTATGCGTTGGCTACAGTATTACAAAGAGACGGTTTAACAGAGGTTTGTAGAAAGGGCTTGCATAAGACAAAAGGAGTGAGGTGGAAGCCCAGCCTCAGGCAGGGAAGGCACTGAATCATCTCCATAAGAGAGATGGAACAAGAGAACCTGGAGATCTCGACTGCGAAGTCTACAAACACAACTTCCCTTGCCCCTCACACATCCAAAACACAAACCTTCAGTTCAGTTTAGCCTTGCGGCACTTTGGAGATAAATAATGCAATGCCATGCAAATATACCAAAAGGATTAGGAATGAACTTTCAAGACAAATGACTCGGCTGTAAATCTAAAACTGAATGAACAGAGGTTTCAGTCAAAATAAATCAATAGAGCCAACAGAGGGCGCTATTCCACAACAAACGTTACACACATCACCATCAAAAAATTTAGTGCAATGGGTACCTTCATCAGTTCTAGCTTTTTTCTTTCTCAGTTTAAGTTGATGTCAGGATTCGTGGCCAAAATCATTCCCTCCAAAACGAACCCAGTATTCTTAAGCGATGAAAAATTAACCTCAAACACCGTGCCAGTTCAGTTCTACAGGACAGACTCAGGACAAACTCAAATGCATTTCCAATTCATTCCCTAACAGTCTCTCAGGCAAGCAACCCACAAATCTGACAAAACCCAAATGACCACAAATAGCATCTGTGAAAAAAATGTATTAATTATGAGGTCAGTGTGCATCTCAAATGCAAAATAATACCCTCAAACTGTGCATTGGCTTCTGCAGCATTCAGAACACACCCTCAAAATGATCTGATTGGTGTTTTATAACATGAAATAAATGACTTCTTAGCAGTTCAAAATGGCCTGAGTATAGCAGAGGCGAAGGCGATCCAAGGAGTTTTCCTAACCTCCCCCTTAAGATTAAGGCATGGCTGGGTCTAGATGGGACAGGATCGCTGGGATAGGCATTGACGTCAAGAAATAATGTTCTCAGCTGGCAGGAAAATCTTTGAGTAGCAGCAGTAGGCCTAAATATCCATCTGTCGATTTTGGGTCATGGTTACGCAGAGAGTGTGATTCTCTAGAACGACATGACAGACCTCAGATCTCCTCTTGGCTGCCTCGAAGAGAAGTGCTGATGCCAGTTACTCCGTGCTCGGAGATGCAGGTAACAGTCGCTTGGAAAATCAGAACATGCAACTGTTACATAAAAACAGAAAAAAAAAAAAAAAAAACAGGAAATAAAAAAAACTAAAAAAAAAAAAAAAAAAACACGAGAAATATCACACCGAAAGGTCTTTGCTTGTCATGATTCAAAATGGCATTGGTAAAGAGGGATGGACCCACAGCTCAAAAATACTGCGTTAGAAAGTCAACACAGAATTTAAGTGATTGCGCTTTTGACAAGAGCTTCTGACACATCAAAAGGAGAACGTGTGAGCTGGTGATAAAACAACTCAAGTGACAGGTAGATTGAGATGTTGTCCTCATGCTGACATGAAACCTGGAGGATCCACAAGGTAAAATGAAGTTTATGAGTGAGAAACTTGCTCTGTGGAACAAATCCATGGTAAAATATCTTTATTCTAAATAAATATGTTTAGTAAATCGGTTCACTCGTCCTCTTTTTGCTGTGGAATGAGGTCATGGAAAATAGCCTTTAAGTAGGCTGCGATGCATTGCATTTTGAGAGAACCACAGATACTTTACTGAAAGCTCAGTCTCATATATTTTGAAGTTTGTTATACACCAATGAAAAGGTTTAACCATTTGCAACAGGGACTGAAGAGCTACATCCTTGAGATTCAAAGACAGCCTCCTACTAAGATTCAGACGACTTCAACTGAGATCACTAGCACCCTAGCTAGGGTCTGCGTTGCATCTGACCCTCTGAAGCTTTGTGGGACGGTGAACTGGAGCGCTCCCACTCAGGGTTCATGACTCTTTCAGGCTTGACTCAAGAGGTGGGCTGCAGTAGGAGTCCAGAAGGACCCGTTCATTGCACTGCAACTGCATCAGGCAGCTAACATTTCTGAAAAACGACCAAGGGTAGATGGAGAATAACACATGCTTACTGCCATAATAACACCTGTGATAGTAACTGTAGATTGAGTTCATTATCATGCAAGATGGCATCATCCTCACCTTCTGCACAAACATCTTAACTGTGCGGTTTTTGTTTAGTCTCATAAAACAGGAAGTGTAAGGAAAGAAGATGAGGAACTTTACAAAAATATGTGAGAAAGTGAAGAAAAAAGTATTTCCAGCTGTTGGTTCTGGTCCCTCAATGATGGATGCTCAAGGTCAGGCTCAAGAGGTCTGAATACGTTGATAAGAATATAAAGAAGGAAAATCAAATTGACTAAAATATGTTGAGAGGAGCTGGTCAGAGGTAGAGTCTCTCTGGCACAGAAGATCGTAGGCGTTTTAAGACGGAGAACTGCGTTGCCCAAGGGAAGGTCTTAAGTCCGTAACTACAGATACAGCAGTAAACCTACAACTCTTAAGGCCAACTCAGTAAGTCAAAGTGCCTGCGGAGAGATCAATAAAATCAATCGATGATAAATGTCACCAAAGAGTCTGTTTAACAAACATCAATCTCAACCCAAGGGTTTCAGTTCAATTTGCGGTAGATAAAATAAAATGCTTTAGATATTCACCAAGCAACACAAACATCCTCCCAAACTCATCTTTGGTCTAATGGTGGGTTCTTAAAAGTAAAATAACACAACTGAAAACTGAAACTCAAGCCTTTTACCAGCGTATAAATTGTCTGAGCACTTTTATCTGGCAAGATATAAAATGACATTCTTCGTATTTCTCAGTATGTTGTGCTTTCAACCAATAAAACGCTTCTTGTGCTCCAAAGAAAGAAGCACTCAAAGTGAAAAATCTGGGATGGATACAGCTGAGGATCGTTTGGATATTCAACAGAGATCCCATCCAGTCTAACAGAACAAGAATTTCTTATATAATAATTTTAAAGAGAGTGTGTGAGAATACAGTACCATCATCACTTGTGGGGAAAGGCTATTGTTGATCATCTTAAAGTGATAGTTCACCCAAAATTCTAATTCTTTCAACATTCACTAACCCTGATGTCATTTCAAACCTGTTTGATATATTTTCTCTCTGCACAACACAAAAGATATTTCGAACAAATGTTTAAAGGCTTTTTGGTCCAGACAAAAAAGCCAATAGGGTGCAATCCAATGTTGATGTTTTTGGACCCCACTGACTTTAACTGTATGGAGAAAAAAACCTTCTTAAAAATATCTTCTTTAGTGTTCTATAGAGAGAAAAAAAAAGAGTTTGGAACAGCATGAGGGTGAATTAGCATTTTGGGTGAACTAGCCTGCATATTTGCTGTGTCAGTATAATCTGAGAAAGGTTGTAAGAAGAAGCAAGCAAAATGAATATTTAAAATGAAAAAATCTGCACTATTGCACAATTATTTAAGAATGCAAGTATTTCATATGTTAAAAAAGCTTAAAATAAGTCACTTCATCTATAAGGTATGGTGTGCAGCAGTGTGTAGGATATTGTTTCTTAAAGAGTTGCGTAACAAATCAAAAGTCCATACTCTAAATCCTTGTGTCCAAGACACTAACACAGAATTCAGTTTTTTTTGCAAAGCCTGTTCATGACATCATAATTGTTGGTCATCTGCTGACAGAAGCAGCGCAGAAAAGCTACTGAACTCCCAGCCATGGACTGCTGCCATCCTACAGAACCAGAAGACAGAGGATGCGGTGTAAGGTTGGTTTGGTTGCACGTCCTGTACAGTTCTAGAGAACGAGGCTGATAATGATCAACCCATATTTGCAGTCTCTCTGTAATGCCACCAACTGCAGCCTTGGAAAGAGAATCTGAATGCAAAAGAGGATGCCAAATGTTTGTTAGAGAGGACAGATAGTTTTTTAAAGTCAAATACACTGGAATAAATCTTGCAGATCTGAGTTTTGGAACATGCTAAAACGAAGCCCCATTCACATTCAATGGTGCATCTGTGCCAATGCAATGGCTGATAAATTGCCTCATAGGAGACAGGGGATTTCATTTGTTTTCTTTTTTGTGTTTCATCTCAGCTTTTAAATTGCACAGGCTAATGTAAAAGCCAGCATCTGCAGCAGATTACGCAAACTATTACTGCCACTCTGCCCTCAAATGAAGAAGGAGCTGTTTGTCAAGGACTAGACAAAATAATGATCTTGCAACTTAGTGCCTTCATATTTGTTTTTTACTTTACTCCCAAGGAATGAAATCTGTGCATCCAGATGAATGTATATTTCTCCAGTCATCTCAGTCTGATCTGGGACATGACGGTTAAAGAAATATACTGTGATATCTGTATATTAATATGCAGCATGTGAGGGAAATCTGAGAACCTGGTTATACAGAACAAAGAAATACATTTCAGGGCTGTCGAATGAAGTCCTTGGACCTCTCAGATTAAAATAATTAGCATTTTTAACCTTTTTCCAGGGTGCACACAACCAAACCAAGCTCTTCTTCCTCTTCCTCTACCTACCCAGAGCAGTTAACAGAACATCTCCCTCGAGTCTTCGGAAAAGCAGTCACTCACGTAGCTTATGGGTGTTCATCACTTCAAGATACTGTCGGCCCTCGAAAGAACACAAAGTGCAGGACTGCTGGTGCCTTACCTGTTAGCTTACATTTAGCATTTAAATCAGTCCTAAGTCTCTTTTTAATCAGGGGTCAGAGAGCAGACTTTCTGTAGGGGTATTCAGGTTTGCTGGGTGACCTACGGTCTCGGGTACCTAACCCTCCCTCGTCCCCAGACCCAACGTTCGCTCCTAAGCTCAGCCCCATTCCTTCTGGTGCAGGCCGGCGGCCCATGGGCCATTCCTCATACTGTTCTGTGGAGGGGCCAAGCCCACAGGTGAGGTCCGTCTCATTTAAGGGCCATGACCTCTGCACAGCTTGTGCAACGCCCCCTTGTGAGACGATTGCCAAGCCAAGTCTCTGCGGAGGCTGTTCCAGAACATCCAGGCGGAGGGATTCTGAAGCCTCGGAGTAGGACGGAGGTGGTGCTCCACCACCTGCCTGACGGCCGTGGATATAGAGGTCCGGTCCACTGTAGGGAGGCACGTGACGGCCTGGGAACTCGTAGAGATCTGGGAAGTCAGGCTGTGGGCCATCGGGCTTGGGTTCGGCTGCATGTCGCTTACGGGAAGAGTGCGGGTGACGACTCGAGTAGCTGTGGGAGATGGGAGGAGCTGTAGCAATGTGAGGGTGGGCTTCGTGACTCTCTACCTCCATGGAGACCTCCGGAAGGCGCCGCTCCTTCAGGCTCATTGCTGAAACACCCATGGCGATGTCCGGCATGAACTCGTTGATAACAGGCTCCATGTTCTGCTAGAATAAACCAGATAATGAACATTTACATTAAACATATTCTTTAGTGAACTCGAAATGAAAACCCATTTTTCATACTGTACATTATAATGCTGTAATGCCTAAACTCACTTGAATTTATGTAGACAAAATAATAGGATAGTTTCTCAGTGCAGTTCATAACCTAATCCTACAAAAATCTACACATTTCACATGAATAATAATAAAAAATAAATAAATTAGATCATATAAATTAATATAAATGATAATGAAAATAATACATTGGTATTAATCACCATTTTCTTGTCAGGATGAAGATTCCTCCCCCCCTGTGCATTAGTGCAGTCTGGGGGCAGGGGCTTGGCTCCTGGGGGGTAGGCTGGGCTGGTCATCTTGGAAGAGGGTTGCCTGTGAAGGAGTGCATGATTGCAGGGGTAGGAGAAAGATCTGGAGGGAGGTTGGGTGGGGACACGAGGTCTCCAGCCCGTTTTATACTGCTGCTGGCTATGGCCCGGTGTGGCTGGGGGGTGGTAGGGTGGAGGAGGAGGGGGCAGAGGGGGGCGGAAGCCCACCAGAGCCTCCAGGTCGGTGAACATGCTCTCCACAGCTGGGGTACTGTTGACCCGGCAGCGACCTGACTGCCGTAAGGCCAGGACGGGACTCTCATCTCCAAAACGCTCCTCAGGAAAGAATTTGTGCGGATTCTGAAACACAGTAAATATACAGGACTTTTAAGCTTAAATATAAGACTTTTAAGACCTGCACAAATAAAATGTATACCATATGAGCGGGGTAGGGCAATGTCTATAGTAACATAGTCAGAACAAAAACCACCCAATACGGAGTTCCTGCAATACCGCAGTTTCAGGACCGCATTTCTACTAGGACCCTTTTTTGTGACACTGCCATCTAGCCAATTCTGCTCCAACAGAGGAGACCTGATTCAAACACCAAACCATATGCAGAGACTAGATCAATGGAAATTATACATGTTGTATCCTGAGCTGGTGTGACCCGGAGTGTGAGGCGATGTCAGCAATTTAGCCTATTTAGCTGTGCAAAACATTTCACTGAGCTGCTGGATGTTGTAAACTTGTATTTGTATTGAAATTATTTTAAATGTATTAATGTAATAATGAACACATTAATTTGTACTGCAATTAAGTGTATACAATTTAACAACTACATAATTCCTTAAAAATAATAATATGCAGAACTGAATAGCAAGTGCTATAAAATAGCATGAACTGCTATTACAGTTCATGCTGATCCAAAATCCGATATTGTGTTTCTGTGTTATTGTTGAGCCACACAAAAGGCACAAAAACATTATAAAGGCACCAAAACGTTTTTGTGCACTATATTTCAATTGTTGTGACTGCGGTCCTTGTTCAATGTGATGTACAGATGAATATTTAAGTCATTAAATTCAAGATGAATCAAACTGCGTGTTGCGTTCGGTTACTACAGTCTAAACGATGAAACTCTCTTCAAGAGCGCAATAGTAACTGAGGTTTAAAACTGTTAAAAGAAAAGTCTCAAACTAATGCACCGATTTAATACACTACGTATCAGTAGCTCTTCCCTTTGTTCTAGTGACGTCTGGTTCGTGAAAGAATCATTCAATTTAACCGGTTCTTCTTAGTGAAATCAGACTGAATCATTTGAAACCGTTTCGTGTCTCTAGTAAGCATTAATCCACAAATTACTGAAGTTATTACAATATTTTACTTGGCTCCCACTCCCTCCGAGTAAAAATAAACAAATATCCCAGAGTAATTTATTTACTCAAACAGCACACTGCAGAGCAGCTTGTGTGTTGTACTAACTTTTCTATGTGGACTCGGAGGGCTGCTCAGCCTGGGCACTGTGGATATATTTTTAGGAAAGGTGTCATTAAGAACACACCACCATATGCAAACCTTGTCAAAGTAAAAAATAAAAATAAAAATAAAAATTGTTTAACCAGAATACACTGGGACCTGCATTTGCAATAATCTATCCCTGTAACATTCAACCTTATTGAACCACATATTGTGCAGTATGAGTAAAGGAAGAACAATCCAAGTTCTTGCAAGATTCTTTAGTTAAATGTATAAGTATAAAATGTATTTTATAAAAAGACCACATATATTTTTAGACCCTGCTTTAAAGGTTCACAGTTTAAGTTTACAATTGTGACCAAATAAATTTAAGGCCTCCTGAAATCATAATTAAGACTTTCTTGTAAAATGTAAGACTTTTTAAGGACCCTTGGGCATGTTTGTGCTAGACATGCTTCAAAAAAGAGACTTAATAGGTTGTCTGGAATGCTTTAGAGGTTTTGACTCCTTCCAAGCTATCCAGTGTAAGTACACTGGTCAATTAATTGTGAGAACAAGAAGATATCACAGCAGTTCAAGAGCTCAGGGAATTTCAAAACCAAGGGCACAGTAATTGGAGAAACATGCTAGTCAAAATAACATGGAGTGATGCAGAGGTATATGAATGCAGTTGTTTCTATCCAAAATTTTGTAGGACTGCAAGTACACACTGGATTCTCAGTACACTATAATTGACATTCTTGTAAAAGGAAGCTCTTTTAATATTTTTTTATTTACATGTGAAGTGACAAGTAAAGCCATCATAAGAATAAATTACGTAATTACATAAAAATATAATAAAATAGAAAGTTATTAAAGAGAAAATAATTTTTACTGTATTTTTTAATCAAAATCAGTATGAGTACCTGCAATCACAGGAAAATAAATTGTTTTCAAAGGCAGAGGTAATACTAACTGACATGAAAGTCAGATAAATTCACGCTAGCCATAGCAACACTTGTCAGTTTCCACACAAACAGGATGTGCTGGGTTACCTGTAGGAGTTCTGCAGCCCCGTCTGGTAGGCCAAACTCTCGAAGCACACGGATCTGCAGCTCGTAGCTGACTGTGGCGCCCTCACCACAGTTCAGAGCATATGCTCGCTGCACCTGGTCTGTGTGACGCAGCTCCTGCAGCCTACGGATCATTTCCTTCACCACTGCCAACCTGGGCACTGAAAGACAGGGTGATGAAAGGAAAACAGATGACTTATTTAATGTGCAAATTCAGATGAATAAGCCAATCAGTTAACAATATTACATAGTTTATAAATACATTTCATTTTTATTTTTATTATTGGTGTTTTTTATTGTTTTACATAACACCCACAGGATCACAAAGCTTGCCAAACATACAAGGCCAATGTTTCCACTCACATAATATATATCTGAAAAAATAAATAGAATAGCAAAATTAACTTGAGAACACCGTGTCTCATGGTTTGATTTATGGGATTTGCGACTACATCTAGATTAGGACATGATTTAATTGGTTTCTACTTGGCCTCTGTGAACTAAATCACAATCTTTCTAAAATGACTTGAAAAAATGAGTCAGATTCACAAACACCACAATCATGTATAAACAAGTATTTTATACGAATATATAGTGCTTGGATTAGGAGACTGGCTTAACCCACCTGGTATCTCATTAGCAACCACAGACGGTGGAGCGGTCTGGCTGCCAGCCATTTGCTGGTGGTTGATCATGTGACAACACTGGGGGACGGCATTGTTTACCATGTAGAGTGTGTCGGGTACATTGGACATGCGAACCATGCGCAGCCGAACCAGGTCAGTCTGCTCGACCATCATCTCCTCCAAAACCACCTGGAGGAAAACACAAAGTTAAATGCAAGTCATATAATGAAAAGAGTGTAGCTAATAACTGCACCAAGATTAGTATATAAACCAAGTGCCTGGTTTGATTCACATACTACAAATGAAAAAAATGTAAAGAAGTCCTTTTTTTTTTTTTTTTTTTACATATGTGAGGTGAGGAAGAGCATCCTACCTTGGCCTCCTCTACATAAGGAGAAAATAACCGTGGGCGAACGTAAATGCCAGCACTCTTCTGCCGGAGCCAGGCGTTGGCTTTGCCTCCCTCTGCTGTGGGCAGCATGTCAGAGGGAGGGGTGCTGATCAGACCCCTCTTCATCTGTTAAAAGCAGAGAAAAGTCTTTACCAATACATGAAGAGAGCGGTCTATAAGAACAATGGAAAGATGATGTTACTTACTGGAGCATTAGCACATTGGGTTATAGGTTTTCTTACTTTCTAGCAAATTATATACGGAGCAGTATTGAGAATCCGAGTATGTACCCATTCAAACATCAATCAATATCACCATTTTTGTCATTTTCATTTAACGTGTGCTGTACAGAAAAAAACTAAAGTAACATTTGGCTTGTGGCAACACAACAAATATCTGTGCATTTTACAGACTAAAGGGTACTTAAATGTCACTTTTATGTTCATTCATTACCATTCATAGCTGGTATGTAAGCATATTCACAGAACGATGCTAAACAGTTAATTTCAAGACTGGTGAAAAATAATAATAGAACCATATAGGATTAAACACTACTCTTTTCTCTTTGAGGCTTTTCCTTTATAAAACAGCAACACTGTGAAATATTGCTTTGCTACATTTTAAAATGGCTGTTTTATATTTTTATATATTTCAAAATGTAATTTAGTGTGTGTCATATGATCCTTCAGAAATCATTATAATACGCTGATTTGCTGCTGGACAAACATTTCTTATAATCATCATTGAAAACTATTGTGCTGCTTAATATTTGTGTGAAAAGCATCAACCATTTTTTTCAGGATTCTTTGATGCATTGAAATGTCAAAAGTACAGCACTTAGTGAAAAAAAAAAAAAAAAAAAAAAAAATTATATATATATATATATATATATATATATATATATATATATATATATATATATATATATATATTTATTTATTTATTTATTTTATTTATTTATTTATTTATTTATTTATTTTATTTTATTTATTTATTTATTAAAAGACCCCGAATCTTTTAAAAGAACTGTAAACGTCAATTAAGAGAAGATGCATGGAGTTAAAAAGCAAGTCTGACTGCCCCTTAAAGTTCCTGTTTAAACTGTACAAACCAGAAGACATATAGAAGACACACAAACACACTCACAGTATCGGAGAGGACCTCACTGTTGGTTGGTAATATGTGCTCGGTTCTGACAAAAGGCAGCAGCGGAGACAGTATCTCTTTAAGCTCTTCCAGGTCCAGATCCCTTCTTTTCACGCCACGTTTATTCACACTATGTGCAGTACCACTTAACAGGTTAGGCTCTGGGCAACACACAGATACACACCGTTTCAAACACATACACACACACAAGAATTTGAGTTGGAGGAAACGGTGGCCAAACTTTTCTAGCCCACAATATAGATTAGCAAAGATGGGTGGGCGGGTGTGTGCTTCCAGAGGATTAGCGGTATCACCATGCAGCTCCTGACTGCAGCCGTGCCCTTGAGCCAGGAATTTAAGCTCCTCTGCTCTAGGGATGCTGCATGGCATTGGACCCTGAATTACTACAGTATATGCACCTCAGACAGCAAATCAGTATCATCTATAAAGATTGGTTAATGACAAAATGAAGGTGAATAGGTGCATTGCTGTTTCCCTTCAAAATGTGTTCTGGGGAAAAGCAATCAGAAATCGTGTTTGTGATTTGGCACTAGCTATAATCGTTCAAGATAGTGTTAGTCTGGGTATATTTGATTCTGTTGGATACACAGAGCAACTGCAGACCCAGGTCAGGAGCCGCCAGCCATATGCTACGCTTCTGTATTGCAAAGCACTTGCCCTGATTTCTCCGTGCTGAGCCAGTTATAGACATTACTAGACATTAGGAGGATTGGGGAATAAATCATTAGACTGGGATAGTATAGAACACCATCTATAGCAAAAGGTGGAAATGGACAAATTCAGTGGCACAGAAAAAAGTTCAGCCCAGAGAAAAGCATGCATGTCTGTGAAAAATATAGAGGAATAGTTCAGGCAAAAATTACAATCTAGACCTTTCTTTTTCACTTCATGTTGGCCCAAACCTGTATGACTTTCTTTCATCAATGGAACACAAAAGTAGTAGTTTAGCAGAATATGTGAGCTGCTCTTTTCCATACAATGAAGGTGGATGGCGACCATCCATTTGAACAACGTTTAGAACAACATGAGGGTGAGTAAATAAATGACTGATTTTTTCATTTTTGGATGAACAATTCCTTTAAATGTGTGTCTAGAGAGACATATCTAGAGAGATGTGTGATACCTCTATCGGCCATCCTCCTGATGAGCTGGTGTTCGCCCCACTTTACAACATACTTGAGGATGTCCTGTTCACTTGCCTGTGAAGAGCGGAGAAGAACAGTACAAGTTTATGTTACTGAATTTAGTCAGTGCTGCAAGGCTGGAGAAGAGAAGCTTAAAGATGGCACATTTATTAGGACGATATCGAATGGAAAAACAGGATATATAAAACCAATGTATTTCATAACAGCGGGTCCTGCAGGTGCCAGGCAAAACCTCAGCAAAATGATTTTTCTACTATCTTATCTTACTGAGAATATTACACAGCCAAAATCTCATTTTATTCATCGTCAGACGCTGATCCCGGTTTAATGGACACAGATTAACCCTCAAACTAAATTACATTTTTTTATATTAAGGTGGCCACACTTTCCTTAAATTCAATTATTATTATTATTTGCCTTTTTTACACGACAGTAGTAGAGTGCAGACCTGAAACTAGGGGCGAGAGAGAGAGAGAGAGAACAGGATTTAGACATGACCAACAGCTCTTATGTCTTGACCAAGTCCAAAACTACAACAACAACTATTTTTATTCAGAAGGATTTATAAATGAATTATTCATACTAGGGATGTCAAATTTCGATTATTTCCATGATCGATCGTCGTTTAAATTAACGATCAATTAATCGATTAATCGTTAACCATAATACTGCAAAATGCGTCTATTGCAGGCACGCAGTCAGCGGTATGACAGGATGTGCAAAAGCCACACACACAAAACGCGAATTCTCACTTGAATTAAAGAGGTTTTAGTCTGAATAAAATGCTAGTAGCAGGATTATAAAATGAATAGATGAGATTATGATCATTTGATAAAATGAAGAGAGCGCGCCATACTTTTGAGGTCATTTTACTTTATTGACAGTTTCCAATCCCGCACGGAGAACGCTGAACGCGCATCTTTAAATGGTTTTGTGGTGCTCGTTGTTGTATTTTAAAGCACAATTGCAATGTTTTCAACTGACATTATTGTATAAAATTATCCGAAATGTGGAGCGCGTGTGACTGCGCTGCACATTAAGTGAACTACATCGGCGCTGCTGCACCAAAACACAGTTGCTCACATTAATTTGATCCTGCTGGATTCTGTCCTAGAAAATGTCAGATTTTTAAAAATCCGGCATACAGCGCATTAGATCGTGACAGTGCATGCGTGCAGACGAGGATGAGCGAGCGCGGCTTTGGCTAGATTTATTTGGAGGTTATTGCTCATGTCTCATTCGGCACAAATCGAAATGTTTCCATATTCGCAATGTATTTGAATGTTAAACTATTATTTATAATGTAAACTAGGCTTGTACTTAACACGCATTCGCATATAGACGGAAAAGATGATCCTCTTCATATGAGCAAAAACGTCCTTGGCATAACAGCAGAGTGGACCGGTATACTACGGTCTATTTAAACTGACCAGTGTAACCTTTTAATGTTTAGTTGACATTTTATTTTGATAATGAACAGACTGCGATGTAAGTTTGAATCGCTAGAATATACGTGTGCAGCAGGCTCCGGGGCGATCGAAACAGCTGAGACATTAAAAAAATATATATATTTTCCGCAGAAGTGTTTACTTTCATTTGTGCACACTCACAATAAAAACAGAAGATTTGTGCTCTTGTAAAATAAAGCAAACAAACAGAATGCGTTGTCATCCTTTTTTTTTTTTTGTGAACTTATGGAGCGCCCACACTTCTGTTTTAAATCCGTTAATCTTAATTAGCCTATTTAAGTCGGATATATTTCGCATTGCCTATTTAAAAAAAAAACAAAAAAAAAAAAACATGAAAACAAATTGTTATTTTTATGTTGGGCCTATTACTTAGTAGGCTATAAATTTTCCTTAAAGCATCCCATTTTGTCCCAGGGCTTAGAACCTGTGCCCTAGTCAGGTCCATGCAGAAACTTGTGAACGATGCTCGGCGTCACCGTTTAGTGACAGCAGTGAATGCTCCAGGAATGTGTCGGTCACAGCGCCTATTAATCGCTGTTTTGAATCCAGCAATTATTTATTTAGAAATGATAAGATCTGATTATGACAATTGTGGTATAAAAGGTTTGTTTATTAGAGGAATAATAGGTTAACTGGAAAATGTTAGATCGCGACCATGCTTTTGGACCCCATAGTCTTCATTTACGCGGCTTTGTTCTGGTTTGCCGGTTGGTCACGAATTTCCACAAATTCAGTATATTTAGGCATTGTTTCTTTTCCTAAATATTCATAGTCTAACCCTCTAATTTCCCAGGTTTATTTTATTATCTTTCGCTTTTAATAACTGTTTTCGCATCTCTTACTGTGGTAAACATGGGAAGGGAAATTAAAGATTTCATGAATTAAGAATTCGTTCGATTTATTAATTTGTTCCCTTATTTCACTTAAATCATGGGTTATTTAGGGAACAAAATTAATGAAACATGGACAATTGCCACATTAATAATTCGTAGGAATGAATTAACAAGTTGTAGGAATGAATAGACTACCTGTCCTGTCACTGTGTCCCGCAGCCCTGCAAAGCGCACGATATAAAACAGTTATCTGATGAAATGATTAGTAACTACATTTCTATTGCTTTTAATGTTGAAGAACTTTTATGTTGTTTCTATTTTAATGTAATTTAAAGTTTAAATCACATTAAAAGCTTAATTTGTACATTGTGAATGAATGATGATGCTTTTATATATCGTCACCGTCACTCACAGCCGCTCGCACGTGTTGAGTGCGCATGAGCCGCACGCAGCCCAACATTGAATCGGTTAACCGACCATCGACAGCCTTAATCGATTGCATCTCTTATCGACAATTAATCGATCATCGATTAATCGTTGACATCCCTAATTCATACCTATTCGTTAACTAACATTTTAAGCATCACAGAAAGATTTTGTTTAACACTAACATTTCAGACATATTGTCATGTGTTTGTCTCTCATCTTTTCTTGTCTTTATCAGCATTTTAATCCAATTTGTAGATATCCTGGGAATAAAGGTTCATTAAAGTGGGAGCTAAACACCTTTTCCGACTTGAGAACTAAATTTTATCACAAAGAACTGTTTATTACACAGAATCTGTGCCAATATCATGAACCATAACTATGTCAGCATCCATTGGCCATTGAGTGAAGTTTGGGCTCCTCCTCCATGCATCCGATAAATGTTGTGGTATGTCTTGCACACATCCATTCTGTTCTTCTTCATTAGTAACATGAAAATATATAGATGGTGTTGAATTTTATCTTTAGCTCCTTTTATTCTTTCTTATCATGTGGACAACAGGTTAAAGCTGCAGTAGGTAACTTTTGTAAAAATATAATTTTTACATATTTGTTAAACCTGTCATTATGTCCTGACAGTAGAATATGAGACAGATAATCTGTGAAAAATCAAGCTCCTCTGGCTCCTCCCAGTCAGTGGTCCTATTGCCATTTGCAGAAATTAATCCACTCCCGGTAAGAAACAACCAATCAGAGCTGCAGTCCGTAAATTTGTTTGTGTTCAAAATGTAGAAAAATTTATATAATAAGTGAGTACACCATGAATCCATTTTCCAAACCTTGTTTTTAGCTTGTCCTGAATCAATAGGATGCACCTATAATAAGTTTTTATATTCGGACTATTTTAGATTCCTTGGGGGGTACCGCTGCGGAGTAACCCAGTACCTTTGTGATTCTTCATAGACATAAACAGAGAGAAGTAGTTCCGGCTACAATGTTCTTCTGCAAGACGCAAGCAGTTCTGTTTATTAACCGCTAGAGCGTCAAAAGTTCCCTACCGCAGCTTTAAGTAAAAATATGAATAATCAATATTGTGCATAAATTTAGCTAAATGCTCCTCTTTTTTTTTCTAGCCAACTAATGAGCTTATGGACGCCGAACGGTAATTCTGAGGTAAATGTATTGTTCCGTGGCAATGTTTACAAGCTTTACTCGTTTTCCGTTCTACTGTAGGCCATCTTATAATATATCTTTTGATGTTTATTAATGTTTATTTCATACTATAGTAGTAAAGACAAAGGTAAGATGGGTTCACATGCTGCTTGAATTGAGGTGCTAATGCCACATTAAAGAGCACCAAAACTGTATTTATTGTTTGAATTTGGTTAAGAATTGGGTAAAAATTTAAAGCTGATACTTTATTAAAATATAAAAGAGCACAAAGCTTGTTGTGATTATAGGACGGCAAGTGCAATAAAAATATTATGAAGTTCAAGCGTTGATAGAACACAGTGTATTTTGATAAGAAGTCCTATCAGTATCGATTAGAAATAAGAATTGTTAATGATATTTCTAATATCCACACAGCTGACAGCTTTAACTGTTGTGTTTGCTCAAATTGTGCAAAAAAAGAGACACTGCTTTTCCACAAATTTTACTTTGCACATCTCCATTTTCTCTCTCTCATTCTGCCACAACGTGAGCAGTTTTAGCAGGTGTAGTCAACAGTGTTTTTTTCCACTTCAATTTTTATGCACAGCTTCTCAGTTTATTACATTGACATAACAAAAAATTTGATCGCAAAACAAGCGGGAAAAAAGGCATGCACATTTTCAAGTTGTAACTTGTAAATGTATAGAATTACCAGTGGCGATCCTAGCAAAAACTTAACTTGCAAATTAATATTTAGACCATTTTAGGTGCACTCTGGAGCCCTGCACACAGGAGTGTGAAGGCGCTAACAGACTGTGTGCCAGGCCAAATCCCAGATGGGGTTACAGCTCTCTATATAAACTCACAAAGAGACTTAAGGGGGTCATCTGATACAGCTGACTCATTTGTCTAAAAACAAAAGCAGGTGACCTTTAAGAGAAGGGAGCTTGAATCAACAGAGATCGATAAACAGACTGATACGGACACTCTGCTGTCTGAAATGGATAGGCCTGAAATCCTGTAATTTTTTGTGGACTGAAATAAACAAATTTCCCAATAGTGCAATATGATTCAGTTACCCTGAATTAACACTGTATGCTTCCAGAGAGAAAACGAGTTTAACCTTGACGAAACTGCACAAAGATCATGTGTAACAGACCTTACAGCTAAGCTGTTAGAAATACTGAGCTAGAAAATTTTATTCAGATTAACAATTGCCAGCCTTTTTCTGAGTGAACCCTTTTTTAACAACCCACATTTAATTAAAAAAAAGCACCTCATTGTTTGCACACATGTAGATGTCCAGATAAGATGTCCTGTGTGAACAACTCTATAGTTAACAAAATGTTATTTTTCATATCTAGGAAGCATGTATCTGTATTTACAGTGCAGATTATTTGATTCATTAACAGCTCCCCTAAAATCCTGAACTAAATAATCTTGCTCTGGGATATCTGCAAAGTACTCAAGGTGAATTGGTGTACGGTTTATTACCTGCAGGTAATCAGACTGAATGGCCGCCAGCAGGTGCTCCTTGCTAAGCTCATAGAGGACGTCAGAGGTCATGACCTGGCTGAACTCCTCGCACAGGAAGTGCATGGCCTGCCGATGAACCCATTTGGAGCCGTAAGGCTGTGAGCTCCACTTCAGGATGGCCACCACAGAGTCCAGCGAGATGCTGTCTGCCACAATGTCTTCACAGCCTAAGATGAATAAACAATGACATCACATTTTATTTAGATATAAACAGGGCTTCAGCTGCTCTTAAAACAAACATGTGTCCAAATGTAGTTAATCAAAACTTTAACATGGGTGGTCTAAGAGCTAATGCTCTTAGAATAGGGCACTATCTCCATCTGCCCTCTATGCAGTTTTATTTATTTATGGAATAATTTTCTCATCACCGTGACTGTAATATAACACTTCAAGTTATATTAAAGTGCCCCTATTATGCAATTTTGAATATTGCCTTTCATGCAGTGTGTAATGTAGCTGTACGTGAACATAAACAATCTGCAAATCTCTAAAGCGTAAAGCGAACAAAGTTACTGTCTCCCAAAAGAAAGAATTGAGGCTCTGAACAGCCTAAACGGGTCATCAGTAATTGGAATCCCACTTCCGTGATGGCTACATGTCACAGGGTAACATAACGCATTTGCATTATTCCCACCTACTATATGTTCTATGTTGGCCAACCGCGAACGACTTGACCCACCCTCAAACACTGTGGCTTGTTTGTGTGGTAAACATCATGTTGAGGACACATGGTTTCCTACACCGTGAAAGTAAATTTGTTTTATTTTTACTTCTGAAAGTTGAGACTCCAAAGAATCAGTGGTTAAATTTCACAGTAGTACAACCCCAAACTTTTTTTGTGTTCCCATCATTTTACTGATGACTGCTTCTCTAATCTTGGGGAGTTCAACGCAGGTTTCACTAAACGCTTGCTCTTGAAAGATGGATCAGTACCCAGTTTGGACCAGATGTCTCCACTGCAACATGCCATAACCATAACCTGCAAGTATGATAAATAATAAATGCTTGTGAAATGTGCTGTAAGCGGTAGACCAATCACAACAGACAGGGAAGTCGTGGCCTAATGGTTAGAGAGTTGGACTCCCAATTGAAGGGTTGTGAGTTCGTTTGTGGGTGGGGGGAGTGCATGTACAGTTCTCTCTCCACCTTCAATACCACGACTTAGGTGCCCTTGAGCAAGGCACCGAACCCCCAACTGCTCCCCGGGCGCCGCAGCATAAATGGCTGCCCACTGCTCCGGGTGTGTGTTCACAGTGTGTGTGTGTGTGTGTTCACTGCTCTGTGTGTGTGCACTTCGGATGGGTTAAATGCAGAGCACAAATTCTGAGTATGGGTCACCATACTTGGCTGAATGTCACGTCACTTTTTTCACTTTTTAACAGACAGGGCCATCTGACCAATCACGGAAAGGAGGGGTTTAGAGAAATAGAATTTTAGAACTGCTTTGAACAAATCTTTTCAGAATCACTGGAAAATTAGATGATATTAAATGTATATTTTGTGAAAACTAAAGTGTTTTTTGACCTTGCATGCATGTAAACCTATTGTTGGAGATTCACAAAACAATATTAGGAACCTTAAAAATTGCATAATGGGACATTTGAGTTAAAGTTAAAATGGAGTCCTTAAATACGGCAGGAATATATTCTACCACAATAAATGCAGATATGTCTAAAATATTAATGAAAATATATGCATTTAAATGTCAGTGTGGAAAAAGATGAATAATTTACCCATTTATTCACAACAAAAACACTGCTTTATGCTGCTTCAATCTGTGCCTTGAATTACTGATTTGATCTATTTTGTCTCTTCTATTCAATATTTTCGGTCTCCTTTTCTGTCATCAAAGGTCAAAAGAGAGGCATTCAGTGCAGTTTAATCAGTAAATGCCACAGTCCCCCCCCTGTGCTTGATACAAAGACACCCGGAGCAGTGGAGAATCTCAACCTCAATGCAATCCAAGCCAAACATCTCTAGAGAGCAGGCTTGGTTTTCCCTTTCTAACATGGATTAAGAGAAATTCAATTCCAACAATAATTTTTCTACAGAAATGTCTCATATCCAATCAAACACAATAAATTTAGGGATGTAATGATTACCAGCTTGACGATAAATCATGATAAAATTCCCCATGGTTAGTATTACCATATCATCTTTTAATTATCATTAAAGTCTTATTAGATTACGGCGATTTGAACAACTCGTGATAAATAAATACAGTCCAGCATAAACCCACAGTTTTCAGTAACAGTGTCACATGCACACAGCATGTAGAGCAGTTTCGTTTTGAATGAAAACAGGAAGAAAAGCTGGGACATTTTAAAAGAGTGCTAAAGGAATTATACAAATTAATATTTGAATTAATTAATTATATGAATGTACCTCTGAAGGTTCTGGCTGTTTTCAGAAACTATTCGCTGGCATTTTGTTTTCATCTTCGCTCCATGTAATACCTAAAGGAAGTGTTTTAATAGCAATACTGCTTTGTTCACTAGGTTATGGGAAACAACTCTAATATAAGTGCCACCTGCTGTCAGTGAGTGGAATTACAAAGACCTATATTTACAATCAGTCTGTGTGCAGTTTCTGTCTGGCCAAAAAAGATCACCTTCACTCTCTTCCATTGAAGAAAAGTGAAGTCGCCAATGTCCCAATGGTGCATGGACATATTGCACTGATTTGGGACCCGAGTCTGCGCAGTAGTGAGTGAAGTGGAGCATCCCGCCCACACTCCCAAATTGAATCAAGTGAGTCAATCTCAAGCACACGCCCCTGACCTATACTGGGACCATCCACCTGGGCGCAATCGAAACATTTTGGCTTTACTTTTCAATACTTGTGCGGCACACTTGGGTTCCCTTGGTAAAATTATTATTACAGTGACATGAAAAACAACCTGGGGCCACAGTGTTAAAGTAGCTTAATTCCAAGGGAAAACCATGGACTTGGCAACACTTGACAGGAATTTCCTGTTATGACATGCAGTACATTTCTTCTGCGGGGCATTTTTAGAGTTTCTGCGTCAGAACTAGGGCTGGGCGATATATATAATGATATGATCATGCGCACCTAGTTAGTTAATCTGGTTCTGTGATTACCGCTAAATCGCCATCACCTGCTTTCAAATGGAGCGGCATTTAATAGACAGAGCCGTAGATCACTGACAAGCTATGCAATATCGCGTTCATTATCGAAGGCGATTCATCTTGGATAATGAACGCGATACTGCGTAGCTTGTCAGTGATCTACAGCTCTGTCTATTAAATGCCTCTCCATTTAAAAGCAGGTGATGGCGATTTAGCGGTAATCACAGAACCAGATTTACGGACTATCGCTAGATATATTGCCCAGCCCTAGTGAGAACGTCCGCTGACCTTCGGAAGGAGAAGTATTTACTACTGATCTCAGAACTATGCTTCACTGACAAGCTGCGAATGAGGAAAACATAAAAAACAAAAACAAATTGTAGCCTTTACCAAATCACGATTCGATTAATTTTGATTATTAATCATGGAGCCCTAATTTGTATCAGCTACGCTCGGCAGAAAAATCAAACACAGTTGAATCAACCCTCATTCCTGAACACAGGCAACGATCCATAGCATCTGACTTGACCATATTAGATTTGTTTTATGCAACAGTAAAACATGGCTGTTCGCTTTCAGAAGTTGTAGTGATGCCTCTTTTCCCTGAAATAATGTGAAACATATGCTGGTTATATCATTTTTTAAATATACTTGAATAAAACTTATACAAGAAATGAATACAATAGAAATATTATATTGCATATCGATTAATATTGCATATTATATTGCATATCGATTAATATTGCATATTTTGCATTATTTAGCATACTTTCGCATATCGCATTTTTCTCCAATTTCATACAGCCCTACTTCAAAATATATTCTTCTGTGTTCAACAGAAGAAAGAAACCCATACAGGTTTGAAACAACTTGAGGGTGAGAAAATTTTAATATTAGAGGGTGAGATAGTTTAATATCCAGCCTGGAAAGCAGTGTAGTATTTCCTAATAAACCCATCCAAATTAATTATAATCTCTGCTCTCACAGCCATAAACTTGTCATTTTCAAAAAAAAGTATCATATTAGCCTCTAGGGAGCATATCACCCAGCATCCACAAATCTCATCATTCTTTATTGACTTTGTAATCAATGTGTAGACTATTCACATTGGGCATGAGCACAGAGCACCAAATCAATGTGAGTTAATGAAAGTTAATGATTAGGTGTGAGTTGAATTCAAACTTTAAGAATGATTTCAGAACTTACAATAAGAAGTTAATAATTACTTTAACATGAGACGAGTGTACTAACACGAGATCAAAAACAAAAGCAACACATGACAGGAAGTCTTGGCACAAACAACTTGCAGTGCTTTCCACTAAAAAGCACTTGAATGCCAAGTGCAGAAGATTTGATGGTAAAGAGTCCAGAGCAAACACTGCAGATTTCATCAGTACTTCAAATGTTAGCTGTGTGGACTCTGTATCTACTTACCATATCTTTAAAAACATGGGAAATGCAGATAAATAGTGTAGTTTTTAAACAGCATCTCAATGTTTGGCTTAAGAGCAAATGCACATTGAGAATAAAAACATCCATTCAAATGAACTGGACAAAATCTGCATCTGCTAAAATTTAAATGGATGTAAATACGGGTTTGTTTAGAAATGTGAGAACTCAATACAGAAAACCAGATGCAAGTGAGAAGTGTCGTTGGGTTTGGACTGTGGAGCAAACATCTGCATTTATGTGTTCTGATTGGCCTCTTCTTGTTGCTGATCACTTGTCCGAAAAGCACAGATGTCCTCCTCAGCAGTTAGTGTGGCCTCCTCATTGGTGGTTTGATCTTATGCCCACATTTGCTCTGTTTGCTCCAAAACCTCCAGAGCTCCCTTTGTGGGCAGCATTTTTAGACATCACAGTCTTGACACAAAGATCGTTCCAAAGTAATTATACAATACTATTTAACGATCAATAAAAAAAGGGTACAATATAAGTAAAAATTTTTCTTTATATTCAGCAAAGAACCTGAAAAAAATGTATCAGTGTTTATACAATAATTTTGAGCTGTAACACAACCATTTTCAGCATTAATAAAATTAAGGAATGTTTCTTGATCACCAAATCTGCACATTAGAGTTATTTCTAAAGGATCATGTGATACTAATATTTATAGTAATGACTGCTAAAAATAAGTCATTAAACGAGAAAAAAAAAAATAAAAAAAAATGTGCTGCTCATAAATTTCTCTTTGTATACAACTTTAGAAGTCAGCAGTATATAACACAAAATACAAAAAAGCTAAATGGTGCATGGTGAGAAGGGAGAAATGATAAGGATGCATGAGGAAGGCCGACTGATTTCAGCAATGTGGAGCTGCTAAAAAAAATGAGACATTTAAAACGAATTTCACAAAAAAAAAAAAAAAAAAAGATTTTCAAATTATACCACTAAGCAAGGTAATGTTTTATAACAGATTCCATATATACATTATAATATTCTTCCTCTGAATAAACACATTCTGTCAAGGACTTAAAGCTAACAACAAGGCCATGTGATACAAAATACTTAATGGCAGTCTTGAGCTCATTTTACAGTTGAGTACACCTGATATTGGAGGAACACAGCAATGCGGAGACAGTGAAGGACTAATCATTAGGGTATCTATTAGCCTTGAACAAGTGCAGTACCCCAATTAACTAGCCAGAGCCCCGGAGCTTGGAATAAGGGATAGACAGGAAAATAGACAGAGAGGAGAAGAGATCGAGTGAGCGAGTCAGCAAGAGAAATGGCGACATGCTGAGAGGAAGAAAAATGAGAGGAGGAGTAAAGATTAGGAGTGCAATGTCAAAAAGGACAGAGGTAGAGGAAAATTAGCCCAGTCTGTATGACTGAATGTGAAAGATGGAAATTGCTGAAAGATAGAGAGATGAAAATGAGAATCGGAGAATGAAGGTGCCCCAGAGAGGTGTTAGGTTCAAATTCTCCATGACCTTTCAGACAAGCTGTAACAGGCAATCATTATAGAGCTGACAGTCTCTCATAGTCTTAATGGGAAACACCAGCAGCAATCTGTGTTAATACTAATCAGAATGGTGCCTTGGGGCCAGGGAAGGTTCCAGTTCTGAGTTTGAAACACACTCTAAAAGGACGTCTGACTCAATCTCTCGCACAAGCATCAAAGCACTGTCGTTTCAAAAGGACTCTCTCTCCAAAGATATCAGTATTAGACCTGTTCTCTCTAGGATCAGAGGTGTTGAGGTGATCCTGCTTGTTACCCACAAGATGGGTAAAGTTTTTACTTCCTGCCTTTAAATTCAACACAAAATGTGAATTTTTCTTAAATAATATTCATGTAACAAGATAAAATAAAATTGTTTGAGATGCACAATTTATCAGTATCATACTGACATTAGAGATTTATTTAATTTGTGCCAGTCAATATTACATTTTTAATGGGCATGCTCATTTTCTCTTTTTACATTGAAATTAACTTTGCGATCATCTAATGGTAACTTAATGTTCATCTTTAAAAAAAAATGCAATAAATGCTATTTTTTGCTAAAAAAATTAATAAATTATATCTTTATTATATTTATCAATTTTTTTAATAATTTTCATATTCAACATGTTGCAATACCCAATTTAACAAAAATATTTATTTTAGTGTTCAGTGTTTTATTTGTAATGAATTTAGACAAAGTATAGAAACTTAATCAGCCATATAAGTTAATAGTTATATCACAAAAATAGATATTTAGAATTTAATCAGTGCATCCCAAGAAATGAAATGCCTTCAGATATAATAAATCTGTTTTCTACATATAAAGCATGCCAAAATACAGAACAACCTAATTAAATAGCTGATGATTTTTTTTCTCTCTTTTTTTTTTTTTTTTTTAATGCTCATTAGTATATAAATGCCATTCACAATATGAGATACGCATTTACACTCTGGAACAAAAACATAAATAAATAAAAAAATAACCCAAAATACCTTGTTTTATGGATTTTTGAAATGCTCCTGCTGCCCAATTTTCATTGCTAGATAATGATGAAATATCAAAGCATCCTTTTAAAACCATTCAACTTTATGAACAGTGACACAAGACTTCAAGCGGAACAAAGAATGAAAAATACATACTGGAACACACAAAAGGTTTTCAGTTTGTGAATAATTTCTCTCTTTATCCCCAGATGTCTCTATCTCAAATGAGAAGCAATGCGTTTTTTTAAAGGTGCTGAGAACTGGAAGAAATGTGCACAGTTCTCCGTTGCTTCCAGCCTCCAGGCCCATCGATGCAGCATTTCATTTGCACTACAGAACAGACTTCTGGTACACTACGCTGTCAGTTAATGTTATCATCACAGGTGCAGTGTCACGCTCAGCCATGTGTCAGTTCAGTCACAGCACGAACCCTCACCAGAACGACTTCAAGTCGGTCTATTTCCATCACACTGTTTGAAAATGGTCTCGTGCCAAAGCCGGATACATAGACCACCACTTTGCATCATCTCATCTACCCTGTGAGATACTGATTAGATGCAATTTGTCCCCCTGAGGTCCACTTTTAACGTTAGCCAGGTTTCCTGCACCAAAAAGCCGTCATTTAGTTTTACAGGATCAATTACTATCCTCTCTCTGATCCTTAGATTTAAACAGGCTGTTGAATATGAGACTTCTATATGTAAATGATCACCGTTATTATTATGACAGTACTCCGAGGTTAGCCAATGTCATTCATTAGGTTCAGCCCAGTGTCAAGTTACTGAATAACTCTTAAGGCAAATCTGAGCCTAATATGTTCATTTGAACATTCTTGTAACAATATAACCATTCTGATTTGAGCAACTGAGTAAGCTTTTGTGACTTACTATCAATAAATGTTTCAGCTGTCCTAGAAAGGAAGCTTTGTGTTGTGAATACTGCATTAAAGAATCATTCACCTAAACAATTCAGACATGAATTATTCACCCTGCAGCCAGTTTAAATGCAGAACATCATAAACCACACACACACACACAAAAGAAACAGCATAAAAACACAAAAGTAGTCAATAAGTGTATCCAAAAGTATCCAAAGTGACAGCAAAGACATTTCTAATGTTACAGTCTTTTGGTAGATATTTTGCAATATCAATATTAAGCAGCACAACCATTTTCATAATTGATGACAATAATAAATAATTCTTGAGCACTCAATCAGCATATTAGAATGATTTCTTGGCAACAATTTCATTTAGTACTTGCCAATAGCAATAGCTGACCTTTTATTAAATTAATGTAGTGTGCTTAACATTTTCAGGAACTCCACTATCAATAATATCAATTACATGTATAATTAAACTACAGCTGATCACTAAGGTGTCATGAAACAAAATACATTTACTCTTTTCGTGAGTCATAGGAGTTGGCTTGATTAGTTAAGCAAATACAGGTAACTAAGTCAACAATGCACTGGAAAGACTTTGTTACTTTCACCGCTGTTAGTGTTATCTGTTCAGAGTTTCTCTTGAAGTCAATTTCCTTTCACAGTACAACCAGAGAGCAATAAGAAGGGTGTTTGGCACGACTTTCTAAAAACTGGGGACTACAACATTTTTTCAGTTATTATGTTACATTTAATATTTTGTCGTTACTGGGATAAATATATAATTTTGTTGCGATGATGATGATTGTGCTTTTATTTGACTGACACATGCAGGCTGGGTGAACATAACAGCATTCTTGTGCATACATCAGAGGCTGATAAAAGCAAGATAGTGTGCGCTCTCTCGTGCATCCTTATTCTCAAAAGCAAGTCCATCTGTGGTTTCTTTCTAAAAGTGTCTATTTTTCCCCACATTTAAACAGACAAACATAACGATTTACCGCAATTCAATTCAACTTGTGAGAAACGAAGGACATTCATGGGAAGTCAAAAAATTATTCTTCATACACAACAGTTATTGGTGTCTGTGTATCCCTACCATGTCTCACCTTTAAGTTAACAGCTTAGGTTTAACAAACAGGCTAACAAGATCTACAGCTGCAGGATCTGATATCCTGCAGTTAGTGTGAACAAGAGTCATTTTCCTCACTGGAACAGAGTTGGTTCTAGACCAAAGGGTGGCTTTCTATCTGTGTGTCAGCACATTAATTATCTTTGTCATGTACCAACCACTGGCCGGCTGCTGACTGGGTGTTAAATGACTATTGTGCCTCCATTTCCTAGAGGTCACTGCCACGTTTATCTCCCAACGGAGGCTATCAACACACATGTAATGAAATGACCTCAATGACTGCCTGTGTTCAATGTGGAGTACTCCATCTAGGTCTTTTGTTGACTGACGGAGACCCTGACTAGCCCTAATAAAGCAAACAAGCAAATACAATGATGTCAGTAATGTGAACTACCAGGATGAGCAGCTGTCAAGGTTTCCGAGAATATTTAGTTAAGTTTGTCAAAACGGAATCAAATTGAATCAAAGTCAGGGTTGAACAAAGCAATTTATACTGAATTGCCATGTTTCATGCCAGTGGGGAAAAGCAAGGGTTGATGTAGCGAGTGGTACAGCATGTTCTGGAAGAAAACAAGTCCTCCTGAGCTCATCATCAGGCTATGCTGACAGGACTGAATCGGATCGCTATCTGTTACAAACCACAGCTGTCCAACGGATCATAAAGATCTGCAAACCTGTGCTGTAGAGTGAAACAAGGCTAGCTCTCTGAAAACCTCTCTTAGAACAGCACAGCAGAAGCCCATCACTTGAAACCTTTTCCCTTGTTATTTCGGTTTATGTCATTACTTGGATAATTGTGAATAAACTGTATAAATTAAATTCCCCGTATAGTTCGGCAAATAAAAAGACAAACAACTTGATTTTGTCATTTTATTTAATATGGGAAAATTAAAATGGACAAGTCATTTTTTATATTAAATATTTTTTACTACATGGCAAATTTCAAATGCATAAAGGTAAGTGGTCTGAAAAGAAACTTGTTATCCAGTTCAAGAATAAAATGACTTAATATTGAAAAAATACAAAAAGGACAGCCGCGTAATTCTACAGTACTTTGGACTTCTACAATTACTCCATTCAATTTAGCTTTAACTACATTTATACCATGTTTTTAATTGGTGAATTATTATTATTATTATTATTATTATTATGGTCGATTGTATTTTATTTTCATTACAGGCATTATGCAATGTGATCTTTAAAGAACAGCTATGACCTGCGTTTTATATTGATTTACACACATGCTGGCATTTGTTTTTAACTAAAAGTTTTTTATATAAACTTAATATATTTAATATTATTAATTGAATTAGATTAAATCAAACGGAAAATTATAGATCCCATTTTATTGATATTTAAATAGTACAAGCTTGTTATGTTGGACTATTCTTGTATATACAGGCGCTGTATTAAGCAGGACATAAATTACTGAATGAAAAGGCTTTCTGTTACCACAGGGTACAAATGTTTCTAAAGCAACCTCAGCGTCATTGCGCATCTGGTTAAAAACTAAGCTCTGAATCGATTCTGACATTCTCAATGATGCACTGATTTTTTTGTTGATAAGGCTGCATTTATTTGATCAAAAACTAGAGATGCACCGTAATGAAAATTCTGGGCTAAAACAGAACAATCTGGATGCACTTCGCTTAAAACTGGAACCAAAACTGAAAATGCCATTTAATAATTCTGCATTATTTTATTAAATAATACAGTCATTTTGCTGAGTAAAAAAAATTTCAAGACAATAAAATAACTACACTTTTATTTAAAGTAACATCAAAATTGGACAGAAAATATATTAATATTAAAAATTAATATATTATTTTTGTTCAGTCCTATGCAACATAATAAGATTCAACAGTTTGTTTGTTTTTTGAGCATGGAGCGGATCTCCATATATTTTTGGCAAGTATTTTCAGCCTTTTTTTCCTTTCAGCCTAAAAATGAACATTTTGACAGTAATTTTTGATGGCTAAAATTTTGGTGCATCCCTATCAAAAAAAAAAAACACAGTTAATGTTGTGAAATATTATTTTAATTTCAAATAAAAAGTAATTACTCCAGTCACGCGATGCTTTAGAAATTAGTCTAATATGCTGATTTTTAAAAGGAAAGTTAACAAGTGTTTAATGTAAGGCTGCTTCAAAAAAATGTTGACCTTGAAAGATATTTATTTCACTTTGGTCATCAAGTACTCACTCCTAAAACAAGACCAATTCTACAGCCCTGTCTTTCTAAATAAAATAACTATAGGTGGAAATTAATTAGAGTATTAAGAGGAGAGCAAATGTTGCAGTGCTTTGTTTTTGGGTACATATTGTAATCTCTCTCAAGCAATCCCAACGTGAGGCGAATAAACTAAAGCAACCCCACCCTGTTCCTCCGGTCTTCCCTTGACAGCTTGTGAATTAATCAGGCAGTAAACAAAGCTGGGGGAGCGAAAGAAAATTGAAAAAAAAAGGGATAAAATAAGACTTACCCTGAGCTAGCATGCTGAACTCCAAGAAGAGGGCGATGTGGTAGAGCTCCATGGCCTCTTCGGCCCGACTCATGCACCCTCTCCCAGCCACCAGCGCCTGAACTTCACCCAGACTGCCTTCAGAAGGGCTCCCGCGCAGCACTAGTGAAAGATCCACCGCATCTGTGTACATGCAGTGCAAGACCACACAGGCGTATTTCTTGGGAATGATGGATTCGTCGAGGATAATACGGGTAGGGGTTTGGAGAGTTCGCTCAGTGATCTCCTCCCCCGAGCGGATGCGTCGTTGCAGCAGGTTGCGGAAGAATGGCGAGCGGGCTGAAAGCACGGCCTTGTGGGCCCTTAGCTCCTCGTCAGGAGAGCTGAGGTTCACCCCTGAGTTTCCACCTCCCATGCCACTAGGAGCAGGTCCACCTGCTCCGAAAGCCTCAACCAGCTCAGAGTCCGAGGAGAAGCTCAGCAGCGAGTCAAAATACGCCATGTGCTCACAGAGGTTTCGCATGTCGCCTTCTAAGGAGTTGGGCGTACCGAACTCCTCACTCAGTCTGACCAGCACATCAACATTCTGCAACCTCACGTCCTCTGATCCTAGCTCACCTGTATAGAGGTAATGCAGCAACGAGGAGAACATGGGCGCATCCATGCCTGCCGTCCCAACATTCAACAACACCTCTGCCCCGTAACCTGGCGACGACGAAAGCAGGGTCTTGAAGAATGGGCAGCGGGCAGCCAGAATGGCTCGGTGTGCTGGGAAGCAGGAATCCTGGAAGATCAGGTCCACATCAGTGCAGTACTTGTGCTGATAAAGGTTGGCTAAATCACGCTGCAGGGTGCGAGCCTCAGGGCGGGCCAGGCCCGCCTGCAGACTGAGCTCTTTGAGTGCTGCCGTGCCATCATATTCCTCCACCAGGGCATTGACGTCGCGCACGTCCCACCCCGAAAGGAGCTCGCGCATCTGCCGCGCATGATCGGCAGACCGACTGGACTTGCGTCGCTTAATGAATCTCCTTTTGAGCGTGGCCAAACCGGAGCTCTTTTTCTTTTTGTCCTGAGGTTTTTCAGGGCCATGTTCTAGGCTGTAGAGCTTGGACTCGCCGCCATAACCCTGTGGTGCATAGGAGGCGCCTGGTGACAGAAAAGAAACACATTGTGTAAGAGTCTGGGAGCCTCCAAAGTTGCCAGCAGGAAAATATGCATTGTGATGTCTGCTGAGATTATAATTAATGTTTATTCCAAATAAGTACAACACCAAAGTGGTTTAATTTTTTGCAAGTGCTTCAGAACAAATCTGAAATATATTTTACTTTTAATGACTTTGGACTGATAGAGTAAATTTACACTACAACTGGATTGAACTCAAGTTCACAGAATTGTCTCTCTATAACAGCAGTCAAAGTGATGTTTGAGGAGCAAACATCACTGATGAACATCACTTTAAGCCTTAACTTAATCTGTAGAAATTAAAATATGAATTCAAAATATTTAATTCCATTTTTTTATATTCATATATTCTGATAATCCCTTGAAGGAGTACTGCAAATAAACATTCAAATTTTAAACCGTAAAGTATGCATCCCCAAACCATTTATTGTGCACTAAAACTAAACTTGAGTAGCAGAAACTGCATCTCTTCACATCAATTAGACATAAAATAAGATGAGACTATAAAAAATGTATATTTAAATGCAAAGTCAGCAACACCAAAGCTCCCATAAGTATATTGATGAAGAGCCTGCATGTTCTAAATACTTTGATACTTTTGGGAGCTTTGGTGTTGCCGACTTTGTATTTAAATATTTTTCCACTTGTTTCTTAGTAAATTTTTTTACATAGTAGTTTTTTTTTATTATTTATTTATATAGTTTCTTAGTAAATGTATTATATATATATATTATTCTTGATCGAGCACCCAGTTGAGATTGATTTGCATGTTTTTGCTTGCTTTTTTAATATAAAAATCGTATCCTTATAGAGAATTGTAAGTGGTATTTTGGAATGAGATGTTTTTAAAAGAGTAGAGTGAAAATACCTAAAATACTTTGAAATTAAAACAAATTCAAAAAGCTGGATTTTTTAAACAGTGAATGCAAAACATTATTTTTTGATGTAGCATTGTATAAACAATTCCAGTGTCAAAAGGAAAGTATGTATCCCCAAACCACTTAATGTGCACTTTTAACTTTCCCCCCTCTAAATCTCTACATTTTCACCTGCCAAAAAAGGAAACTATGAAGTCATCTAATGTCCTCCCCAGCATGGCTAATATCTCCCTGATGACACTTTATGTCTCAATCCAATGTTCCATTTCTCATTGTAGACCCACCATCATGCGTGGCTTAGCATTTTGAAAGCACCATTACTTTACTGATCTCAAAGACAGCAAAGTCATCAAAATTTTCACATCAGAAAATGCCGTTAAAGCCAGACTCTGTGGAATACTGAGGGAAAAAAATTACAAAGCAACTGCTGACAGTTGTGATACAATTTCCAAGCCTTTAAATAAATGAATACAGACAAGATGTTACAGTGAAAGAATATGAAAACTGTCCCAGTTGGTGAAGTCAATAATTTAATGAGATTCTATTTCTCTGTACTGCTGAACTGCCTCTGAATGAATACCGCTCTTTGTTTTTATTTGTTATAAATTATATATATATATATATAAACTTATTTTTTTTTAAAATATGAACAACAAATGTCTCTGTAATAGTATTGAAATGGGAGTTTACCTATGAAGGTCTGCTGGGTCTGTGGGTTACCCCCGAACCGAGGGGAGCACGAGTGAGGGTAGCTGGAGGCATTCACACCCATCCTCTCCCCCCTTCTTCCTCCTCTTAGTCACCCTGCTGGATCATTCCATCGGAGCGCTGACACACTGAGAGCTCACGGCTCTGCTCAATCAGACCTGTATGAATGTTGGCGACACTGCAGCCATGTCCGTCATTCCTGGGAAAGAGAGAGAGGAGGGGGTGGAGAAAACATTAATCGTCAACAAGATGGAACGTCATGGAATCTGGACAAACAAAAGATTAATATAATAATATAATATTAAACCATAATAACTCATTATCACCTATATATATATATATATATATATATATATATATATATATAGGTGAACATTTATAATCATAATTAATAATAAAAAATAAAAAATAAATTAACAAATGCAATCAGCTGTGTAAAATGGCATTTAATTGTTCTTGCTCTAATCTGAAAGCCAAATTAAACGAACAATACAAGCAGACCAAACAGACTATATAAGCAGAGCTCTGATGTTTACTTCTGCTTTTGAAGATCATTACAAAACAGCTGGAGGATTCTGACTTATTCAAACCCTCCCACTGATGTCATGTTAATGCAATCTGACAGAGGCACAACTGGCTAGTTTACTCAATCTAAACAATGTCTACAGTGCTTCACATCTCTTTTTATTTCTCTGTAATCTACTAATTTTTGCCTGTGACTTTGCTTTGGTCTTCAGTACTCAAGGCTAAACATCCACCCCATCGGCACAATGCATTATTTCTAGAAATGCAGACATCTTCCTCTGAACTGACCTGGCTGGCAACAAATTTAATACTGTTAGTTCTTTGCCAAATATGTATTTTTTGGGGAGGTGTATCCAGATGAAGAGCTATTGCTCCATCCATATATTTGTGTTTCATATTACATTCCAACCTTGCGCTGCTGGGAACTCCTCATACGGGGAGCCTATAACAGTTTGGGGAGACATAAATGCTTTACATCCCCCACTTGTGACACTGAGAGTGGGCTGAAAAGAGAATAATTTTTCCAGGCTGTGCCAAAGGACACCAGACAAAGCCATCTTTAGCTTAACATACACTGCTTAACCTTGATTAGACGTCCACTGCATGTGCGCTAAAGCACAGATCCCTCGTCTGCTGGCTCAGAGGTTTTCCTCTGACAGGGTGTGAACAAAGCTTTCTACAGTGGAAATGTGTTGCAATGTGCATTCAGCTGATGGAAATCCCGTTCCTATGAATGTTCACTTGCACAGAGATATACATGTATCTGGTCACCATTTCTGTGCTTTGCAATGACATCAGAGGGACAAGCAAATGAAATCGTAGACTCCTGTTTGGCGTTTAGTCTCTTTCACGCTGTGTTTGGAATGTTCGCAACATCAAAGCAGCAGTTTTAATGCAAACAGCAGATTCTGTTGTTGAATCTTCAACATCAAAGCGCTGTGGCATTAATATTTAAACAAACAAAAAAGTTAACTTGGCAAAAAAGGGCTATAATTTAACTTCTGACCCCTGTCCTTGAAATTATTCAAATTTTGCAGATATGCAGGGTATGAAATTAAAACCAGCAACAATCCAATGTGGTATGTTTTGCAAAGTGGCAGGTAATTTTGCTTATCTGCCAGCCACCGTGGCAGGAGACCTGAACAACATCTCGGATTGACAATGACAAGAAATGCCATTACAGCGGTTTCAGCTTAATGTTCACAGTGTTGTTTTAATAATTGCCCCAGTGCTACTGTGTTAAGTTTTTTTTTCTAGTTTTATAATAAAAATAATACTTCTAATAACAACAAAGATGCTATTATTATTATATAGTCACTTGTTAGTTAGTTAATAATAATTATTAAAAAGTAATTATTTAATCATATTATAATATTATATAAATGAGCTGAACTCAAAGATCTTAGACTTGTTCTATGTACACAAAAGGCCTCTCTCTCAAATATTGTTCACAAATCTGTCTAAATCTGTGTTTGTGAGCACTACTCCTTTGCCAAAACAATCCATCCACCTCACAGGTGTGGCATATCAAGATTAGACAGCATGATTATTGCAAAGGTGTGCCTTAGGCCGGCCACAATAAAAGGCCACGTTTGTATAGTTTATATTGCTATAACTTCTGATTGGCTATTTTTTATTATTGTTCTGTTTTTAAATAGGCTATTGTTAACTGAAAGTATCTGTTGTGGAGTGAGGGGAACTAAAATAGCTTAGCTATGTTTACAGTGTTTATTATATTGTTAGTAAACATTTCGTGTCGGCGTAAAGAACACATACACATCAAATTTAAGATTAAAATTAAGCCGCTGTGAACTTGAGTATTGATGAATTTGTATTCACTCAGCAGTCAGCACAGCCGAACCCTCCATCAGATGAAGCAGCTGTGCATTGTTTAATAAAGTTGCTTTAAAGTACCAAAAACATCAGTCAAGGATAAAGCCTGCACTGAGGTATGCAGCAGGCTCATTATAAACACTCGATGGTGAAAAATGATAATCACAGCGTCCGATGCAACAACTGTCTCTCAGTGTGAGTGACAGGAATGGAGAGGGAATAAATGAATAGTTTTTAATGCTGCAGAGCTCCAGAGCAGGCGCTGACACAGACAGCAGTTATGTAAGCAAGCAGAAGAGAGGAGCAGCTTTGTCAGATTAGGCAAATCAATAGGGAGCCTCTGCACCGTTGCTGCAGGGGAAAGTATTAATAATGCACCTCAAGGTTTTCAAACCGTCTAGGTATGCTTTCACCCAAAACAACATTTAAAGCTTAAGACAGACAATGTTTTCTTTTATTCGGACTACAAATCTAAAGAAAAGAGACCACAGAGTGAAACATTGAGAAATGTGTGCCCTGTGCATCTGCAAAGCTCAAACTGGGTCACATAAATCAGTCAGTATACACTCTCATACATCAATTGCAAGAGATGGTTTTCCTTGTAGCTGCCTCTGACCCATCTTCATTCCCATTCTTACATCGGCTGCAGTGGAATAGGGACACTGTTCCTTGATCAATGTTTTTCCTCTCTGGTTTAGAAGGATGAGAATCAGCTTGATAAAGAAAGGTCAGGGTTTAACAGGAGCACCTGTTTCAGTCAGGCTGTCTGAACGGGCTCTTACTGTCTGAAAACATTGAAGCATTGATTTTGAAATACTGCGATTTTTCTTCAACTCTGCCTACGCCTAAATGCTACGCAGAGAGAGGAGATTCTGCTATTCTTCAGCTTTACTATATCAGATGACAGGGGTTATGTGGATCCTCCCCTGAAAAAGTCTGTCATCACCACTTCGGCTGGGTGTGCCCCATATGGTGGGTGTTTGTGGACTTGGATTAAATCAAGCCTGTGGCTAGAAATGAAGCAGCACTGCAATGCTTATAAAAAGATGTTCATACACCAAAACATTACACAAATCAACTCATCACACCATAAAATGGGCTTCAGACATTGCAACAGTGCCTTAAAGGAATACAGGTTTAATAAAAGTTAAGCTTAATCAACAGCTTTTGTGGCATAATACCAGAAAAAAAAATCATTTTGACTTGTTCCTCTTTTTAAAATCAAAAATCAGGGTTACACTGAAGCACTTATAATGGCGCTAAACGGGACCAATCCATTAAACTTAAAATACTCACTTTTTCCATAGTACCAATGTTAAGATTTAAACAATTATCTCCATTAACATGATTTTAGCAGAGAACAGCAGGATCACTTACTAAACTTTTCCATGTTCTAATTTGACAACTGTACTGTACTTCAAAACCACTGTAAAGTTCAAAAGTTACCCAAAATTTGTCATTTTAAAAATGCATTTTTCCCCTTGTAATAGCAAATCTGAATGTTCAGCATCCATTACAGTCTTCAGTGTCACATGATCCTTCAGAAATCATTCAAATATCCTGATCTGCTGCTCAAGAATAATTTCTTATTATTATCAACGTTGAAAACAAGTTGAGCTGCGTAATATTTTTTTGGAAGCCATAATTTCAAACAGAAATCTATGAAACATTATTGTGATTTGATTCATTTAATTTTCTTTTACAAAAAAAAAAAAAAGAGAAATAACAGGAAATGAGTCAAAATTACTTTTTTGCAGTGATTCACATTACATAGACAACAAATGCTGTCAATTAGACTAAATTTTTATTGAACCCAGAATATTCCTTGAACCAAGCTGGCACAAGCTCTTACATTACTTTACTCTTCCAAATCACATAGCTGCATATCCATGAGCCAATAACAGCAAACAGATACTGTAGAATGTATTCCCAGTGTTCTACATGCCATTTTCCTTCTGTTGTATTTGGAGAGGGCCAGTTACATCCCATTTGATTTCAACATAAACATGCACCCAAATTCTACTGCCACAGTGAAAGCCAATGACATCCAGTTTGCATGGTAGCATGGGTGTAAGGGGCTGTGAGAGAGTACAACACTTCACCAGACCACGGAGCATAAGCAATGTCCATTGAACATCACTGGTATAAATGCTCTCTGTTCCAGGGTGTCTAGTTCTCTCGGAGATTGGGAGACAGTGATGGGGGGCGGGGCGGGGATGGGGGAGGTTACGGGCACCCATTGGCAGTTTCCTGTGAGCGGTGGCACTCTGGCTCGTGTGAAACTAATGAGGGTGGACAGAGCCAAGCCACACCAGGCCAGCTGCATGTCGTCTGGTCCACCCTGTTCTGCTTTTCTACTGGAATTCCACAGAGATTTGAAAATCAGAGCTGGGCGAAGAAGAGAAACAGAGTGAAAACACCATGCAATCAAATTTTAATCTAGGAATGGGCCAGTATGAGATTCTGACAGTATGATAACCTTAAGTAAAAATATCACAGTATCACTGTATTGTAACAGCTCTGAAATGTGTTATTTTTAAATGACTGGGTAAAAGAAATAAAGACTGACATCTTTATTTAACCTAAATATCTAATTACAGTTATTTAATTTTAGATATAATTCACATGCATATTATATAATTTCATATCATTAATATAATAATAATAATCTTACACAATTTGACTTAATAATAACCCAATTGACTTTTTCAGAAGACAGTCAGCTCCCCTCAGAAACACATGATTCCATCGCAACTCAGTTTGTGCAGGTCCAGAACAGAGAGTTTATAATAATGCAAAAAAAAAAAAAAAAAAAAAAAAAAAAACTGCCAGTTGCCGTTCACGTAAAGGCCAAAGTATATTTTGGCCGCGCACCCCGTGGTACTGCGCGTGTGTCATCCGTCCGCGCTCATCTATGTTTGAGTATACTTTTGAAAGCTGTTCGGACGCGGCTGTGTGCGAGACGGAAAGGAACGCTGAATGTTAAGTGTACCCGGGCCTTAAGTTCCAGGGCAGCTCTTCAAGTTCGGCCATCCTACGCACACGTGACTGACCGCTCGCTCGCACCAACAGGAGGAGGAGGGGTCAGTGTTACTCTATGAAAACTATGACAAATATGGCTCAAGCAAAAAGGTTGATCAATGTCATGGATGAGAGTGTAAAGGCAAATGAGTTGAACACCTCAAGGAAAAGATTTTACACAGGAACAGGGAAATGCATTGGAAGTATTATCTGGACTGGACACTTCTAAAATAATTATTGATCAACATACAGTGGAGAGACTATTCTCACATGTTTGTTCTGGCAAGGCTTCTGGACCTGATGGTATTTCTGGATGGCTACTGCAATCGTGTAGTAAAGAACTAGAAAAAGCCTGGTGTCCCATCTACCAGAAGTCTGCAGACACACACCCAGTCCCCCTCTATCTGGAAGAGTTGTTACTATCCCTGTCCCCAAAAAGGCTAGTTGTAAGGAGAATAATGATTATCGTCCAGTGGCATTGATCTCGATAGTGATGAAGTGTTTGGAGAAAATTATGATTGATCATGTAAAAACTGAGGTTAGTAGTGCTTTGGATCCATTTCAATTTGCATATAGAATTAATAGAAGTACTGATGATGCTGCTATAACCATCACACATTTAATAAATAGACATCTAGAGGATACTAGCTCATATGCACGACTTTTGTTTTTAGATTTCAGTTCAGCTCTCAACATGCTGCAGTGCATCTTTTAACTAAGAGGTTGATGGATCTTAAAGTTCACCCTCTTATTATTAAATGGTATAACTCTTTTTAACCAACCGTAGGCAGCAGGTTAGTGTCAATGGAACACTCTCTGAAGTTAGAACTTTGTGTACTGGAGACCCTCAGGGTTCTGTTAGTTCACCGGTGTTGTTCACTCTGTATACGGATGAGTGCAGTGCAGAAGGTGCTACCCCAATAATCTTATTATTCAATTCTCAGATGATACTGCAATTTTAGGATTATTAAAAAAGGATGGTGACCTGTGCGAATATTTTTCAGAGATAAGAAAATTTGTGTGATAACAACCACCAAGCTCTAAACGTAGGTAAGACCAAGGAAATGGTGTTTGATCCTAGAGGAGTGGGTGATCACAGGCCACTGAGTATCCACAAACAAAATGTAGCACAGGTCTCATCATATAAATATCTTGGGGTCTTTTTTGATGATTCACTAACATGGCATATACATGTGGATAATCTCTGTAGTAAGATACAACAAAGATTGCATTTTTTACGTCGTCTGAGAGTTCACAGGGTTGATAAAAACATTATGGTAATTTTTTTACCAGGCAGTAATTCAGAGATACTGTGTATCACAGTATGGTTTGGGATCCTATCTGTGCAATCGAGATCAAAGCTGATACGAATGATACATGAGTATGAGTTGGAACGGTATAATGGAAAATATTAGTGGTTTTGAAACTGTGAAACTTTCAAATCGTGGTATACCTTAAAACCGGTAATAAGTCCATGCCTATTTTAAACCTTCACATCCAACAATATTCATTGAGTGAAACATAAGGAGACAGCATGCCACCCCAAACTACTTCTTTTGATGATAAGGCGACGTGACATTTCATCAGGAGACACGCTGCCTTGAGAGACAAGGCTCGCCCTTTTCCGGAGTGAGCTTGAGGAATGCTTCACACAACACTTGACCCACAACCCACCCTCAAAATGGGAGATTCAGCAAATATAATTTCATAAAACATCTAATTAGGTCCTAAAAGGTCAGACCAGCACAAGACAATGAGATGTCTTCCAAGGAGACTGGCCATGTTCTAGTAGCCTTTATGTATGCCAGGACGGTCTGCTTTGTTGCTAAGGGGGGAAAAAGTTCCAGGTCACTTCAGTGTTTTCGGATTCAAGATGTTCCTCTTTTTAATAAATTCCCAATTTAAATAACCAGAGTTATGAGAAATGTCTTAGGCATGAATTTCAAAGTAATTAATATGGATTTATCTTGACTGATGATGATGTTCATTATGCTTGGGTCACAGCAGTCAGGGAGAGAATTGACAAACACATAAGCCATTGCTTTTCCCTGTCATCGGTCTTTGCATTTATTCATTCACTGCAGTGCTGCAGTTTGTTTTTTTGGTCAGTCCTTGATAGATGATGATGACTACATGTAACTGGGTGAATCTCCAAGTCACATTTTACCCCCAAAATCGAAAGACAACGATAAAGAATAAATAAATCTAAAGATACAATAAATATTTTAATTTGTAAAATAAAACCTACCATTAGGACTATTATGGATTTTCAGGATGATTCAAATTATTTTACCCCAGCTTCTCATTATTGTAAGTGTAAAGTCAATTATTATATAAATTCGTTATCTGTGATACTGCTTCTTAAACTGCAAAAGTTTATTTAAAAGTATTAGTACAGTAAAAAAATAAAAATAAAAGAAGAGGGAATCAAAAATAATGAGAAAACAATACCATATACATTGCTGTAGTGAGAATGGGAGTCAATTGGAATTGGGTGGGTTTTATAGTCTAGAAAATAATGAAGAGTAATAATAGCAAAATACCAGATTACATTTTCTTTTTGCAAAGAAAGGCTTCAGTTTTTTTTTTTTTTTTTGGTGTTTGGTGAAACTTGATCTGGGCATTACTTGGTAGTTTCAGGTTTAATGGACATAAAATATTTAGAATCCTTGGTCTTAAAATAATTACTGTCTGCATGACAAAGAGTCTTTTCTCAATAGTATCATTATAAGGACAGTTCCAATGACGCGAGAACAGTTTACTAGCTTACTCTTAGTATCACACACATGGCAGAAGGACAATTATACATGTTTTTTCTTTCATTGGCAAAAATGCCTGCTTCCTGTTTGTGTTCATTATTCCATTCATTTAAGTATCTTTATCTGTGCCTTTCCTCTGCAAAAGGGAAATGCCACGCTTTCATTTCTCTAAACTCATATGACAGTATCACACTCAAATTGTCTTTACTGTAAATAAAAACGAAAAAAGCACTTGGGCTGGAAATATCGTCATGCTCATTTCGGTGTTCTAAGCCAATTGAAAACAAATAAAAACTAGACAGCTTTTGATTGAATTTTGAAAGTTATAGTAAGAAAAAACTTACTATAACTATAAAAAAAATAAAAAAATGTAAAAAAAAAATAAGTTATAGATGCATCAATATAAAATAAAATATCTCGCTTGGCATTCAACTTTGAGCTTTAGAATTTTACAGCAATTATTTATACTCTAACAACAACATTACACACTAAGCAAAGTTTAAAAAATGGGATCACGAAGAACGGGACCTTTAATGTTTAATGTTTAATGTTTTTTATTCTTAAGAAGTATTCTAATTAGTGGAGATAGTGAATTGGTGGGTTTTTGTTAAATGTGAGCCAAATCATCACAATTAAAAGAACCAAAGACTTAAACTACTTCAGTCTGTGTGCATTGAATTTAATACCCAAGTTTCACAGTTTGAGTTGAATTACTGAAATAAATTAACTTTTTCATGACATTCTAATTTATTCAGAAGCACCTGTATGTCTAGACATTTTGTCACACCTTAACTTAGTGATTATTTTGACTTATGACTGTTCTAGAGATGTTACAACTTTTTGATAAAGCTCTAGGTTAATTGGATTTCTTTCGGAAATATGTTTCAAATTCACACTGAATGCCTTTATGACTGTAAAGCATGTCTGTGTGTGTCAAAATCGTGACCTAAAATCTAAATAGCAAAATTGATCAAAATAATTGAAAGTTTTTTTTTTTTGTCCATATCGCACAGCCCTAATAAATACCACACTACACAACCTCACTGACTAAAGAATTACAGCTAAAACTAAAAAACCACCCCTTGCATTTTCTGCTGAAATACCATTGTCAATACGAATTAGTCTAACTATCTGTTGTGTTACATAGTGCAAAACCTTAGTGGGTCACATAATTAAATTTTCATTGTATCTAAATATTTTCAATGATTTAAACCACTGGAAAATAATAAATTATAAAGAAAAAGAAGAAATCTGAAAAACTGTGCAATTTGGTCCCCTTCCTTGGCAAGAGTCCATCACTTTTCAATTTTTAAAAGGGCTTTCTTCAGCTCGCACTCCCAGTAGACTCAGCCTATGACCCTTTCAGTAATGCATGAATGAATGTAGGAGGAGAGAGAGAGAATTGTGTGGAACTTCTGGATCACACAAATGTTTGACTGAGCCATAAGATATGACAGTACAAGATAGCTTGTCTGTGGTTCGAACACTGTTGGTCCTACGCATCAAAATGCAAAAATGTATTCTACCTAAATTGTAAGTCTGTTTAAATGTGTAGTTATCACAGTTTTTGCACAGTTAAGATACAGTGTTCATTTGTCTGTTCAAATACAAATGACACCATGCAAAAATATAATATCTAAAGGATCAAAATGACTGGATGATGTCTAAATAGTTCAGCTTTGCAAAAACCAGGCTTGTAGGATTTCAGTCAGGCTAAAGCATATGCACGACATTTTAAATAGACAAAAGCATTGCTTTGGTCTGAAAGAAAAGTGCATGTAAATGAACTTAATGTTAAACAAAATCGTGGCTGAATGAAGCCTATGTGGGATTCTTTTGCACTTGCTAAATGTAAACCAGATGTGAAACACACGATATGAACTCTATCGAAATCCATTCGTCTCCTTCAACTCACATTTTTCACCAGAACACCAAGACAAAAACAAATGGAAGCAAAGCAACAGAGACAATTAATTGATGCATGGTGTCCTTTCTATGTAATCACCTCTGCTTTCTGCTGCTGTTTCCAAAATCAGCTGGACTAAATTTAGTGATTTGGCCTAGTCCTCCATTGATCTGAACTGCTGACAGCCGAAGCTTGTAAAGTACCACTGATCAAAATAAATAAATAATTACTAGACTATCAGTCTTGGCAAAACACTTCTGTTGTACAAGAGACAAATGCTTATATTAAATCAGACCCTGCAGCACGCTGTTTCTGAAGACGGCTCTACTGTACATAAAAAGTGTATAAATAGTACAGGACTTTGGCTATCCTTAAAAACGACAGAGAATTAGATCAACACGGGACTGACAAGCATGCTAATGTATTTGACATCTGTGTCCACTAAGTCCACAGTTTATGAGCTTGATCCAAAAAGAGGGAAAAATTGGGATGGCAGCTTTTTTGGTCTCTGTGCTACAGAAGCAGAGCAATTAATGGAAAAAAGCTCCAACCACAATGGACAATTAAAAGTGTGTCCAAAATGAGGTTGAAACTGGATCTTCCTCCTCCCTGTGGAGAGACTTTTGTAAGTATTTCTGTGCTGAGCGTGACCTGATATGCCAGTCCAGATACAGGTAGGCATTCACTTTCTAAGGCCAAACGCCTTGACCCAGATGAATCAAAGGAAGCCTTTACTGGGCGAGTCGAGGGTTGTTCATATGATTTTCTTCTTATTAAGATGAGTCACTGTGACCATGATACCTCATTATTGTAAAGCAGATGAGTACTGGGGAGCTCTCTGACAACTAGAGTCAGGAAAATGGGCTAATCACGATGGACTCGATCTCTGTATAGGGCTGGGGACTTCTGTCTGTTCCTGTTCCTGTTGCACCTTTGAACAAATTACTTCACTGTTATAGACCCTGCAGCTACCTCAGAGCTTTGCTTCTCACCTCTTACCTGTCTGTGTGCCAGATACATGCAGGAATAAAACACCTAAACACTTGCACAAACCAGGTAGACTTGGAGTAATAGAAGTCATTGATACAAATCCTCTGTAAAATTAGTGTTTAATCAAAGTGAGTCTAAGTGTGAAGGACATTCATTACTCCTCCTTTCATTGTCTAGTCACCTGTGCAAAGAACAAATGTGATTATGCACTACTGTAAACAAGTAGAATCTGTTCCTCATAATATACTCATTGATCACAGTTCAGACATCAGAAAAGACATAGCCTGCAGTGTGAAGGGTGACCAGTAGGGCTGGGACAACACGTCGAGGTCATCGATGACGTCGACGCAACAAATACACATCAAATCGTCAACCTGGTTTTATTTCTCTAAAAAACGTTTGCAAAACATTTACCTTATCTGCGCTAAATATACGCCATGGCCGGATCAACATTCTGTCCAACGTTATATAACCAATCCAGGGATTTACCTTATTTGATCGGTGAGTGATGTAGCATAGAATGACTGCTGGGCCTGACAGGGCGCGTACGAGAGAGAGCCCCGGCTGTGCGCGCACTCACAGTCTTCAAACAACACGAGCGCTTCTTGCTCTCTCTCTCCCTTGTGCATATTAATCAAAATCATTAAACACGATAGAAAAAGGGCGAAACACCAAAGTTTCACGCGCGCTCGCGCACTCACAGTCTTCAAACTACATGACCGCTGTCTTGCTCTCTCTCTCTCTCCCTCGTGCATATTAACCAAAATCATTAGACACGATAGAAAAAGGACGGAACGCCAAAGTTTCACGTGGAGCATTCAGAGATTTTTTTTTTTCTCCATGACAGGCTGCTGGCTCCCACTGTTTTTTTTTTTGCAAAAGCACTCTCTGTATTAGCCCAAAGCCCTCAAGTTTACATTGGTTACTGTATTCTTTCAATTGCTCTAAACAAGTATTTTGGGTGACCTTTTTTATTGAATGCTAGACATCAAATTGTTGTTATTTTCATCTGAAAGAATAACTTTTTTTCAGTAAGCTGGGCCCTATATGTTCAGTAAGCTATGTGTTTTCAAGGCTTCAAGGTTTTATTCAATGCTATCTCTATTCAAGTGCAAAGTAATGCATTCTTAGTCAGTCTTTTATTTTGTAATTTTTAGAGCAATAAACATATATTGCAATGTTAAGGAATTCATGTTTTTTTCATTCAGAGTTGTAAATCAACATGTATAAATTGTTAGTAGTCAATTAATGGGGAGATAATCGAAATTGAATCGGTCCGAAAAAATTAATTGTTAGATTAAATCGATGCATCGAAAAAATATTCGCTAGATTAATCGTTTAAAAATAATCGTTTATCCCAGCCCTAGTGACCAGGATCCCCAGAGTGTCTCAGGGCCCAAGTGTATTTGACAGGGTGAAGCCTGATGCAGGGCAGACTGCTAATGCATTATCAAAAACCTTATATGGGTTGCTGAGAGCCTTAATGCCTTTAGAAAGCCAGTCAGTCAAAAAATACTGAAACCCCTGCTAAGACTATAGCCTAGAATTAGCTATGCATTTTAGATGGTCATGTGTATAGAACACTTAGAAAAGCTACTGAATGTGTGTGCAAACCATTTCAAGCTAACAAAACAAGCAATTGGCTATTTAAGAAACAACAACTGAGCTTTAGCGATTTGCAAATCATCATATTATCGAAATCAACTTGAGTCTGCAAATTGACTGAATGACTACGCAACTAATCAGTTAAAAAGGAAGCCCTGTATCATTAGGCTGATTTTGGGCTAACTAAAAATTGATTGGATGGGTTTCTTATGGGGGCATTTATACAAAGTGCAAAGGTGTGCAAAAAACAAAGTAAGATACAATGCAATGGCCAAAGAGCCCCTTCTATTAGTGTTTTGCAGCTAAAATTTAAAAAAAAAAATATATATATGTGTGTGTGTGTGTGTGTGTAAAAAATACAATATACAATTATATATAAATATATCACATTATAAAAACTTTCATCTTAATAACATCATCATTAAGAGTAAAAAAAATAATCTGAGAAAATGCAAATAACCCCGTCTGTGCCATAGAAAGAGGGAAAAAACTAAATACCCTGACCGCAACTCTCCAAACAGGGCATTCCAGCAGTGAGTTGTGGTTTGTGAACACACACTCCACCAAACCACTTTTGCCTATTTCATGCCATTAAAATGAATGAATAAAAGCCTGCAAGATCTGAGGTCTCCTACAAGAGTGATGTCAAGCCACAGAGCTATTGCTGAATGAGAGTTAAACTTCAAGAGACTTTAGATTGCAACACAATACTGCTGAATGATTGATACAACGCTTCGGCCTGTGAGGGATGCTCAATAATAGGCAAAAAAGAAAAACCAAGATGAATTTATTTTTATGGGGGGGGGGGGGTAAATTGGGGGGGGGGGTAAATTGTTCAGCTATGCTCTCTTTTTTGTGTTTGATTCAATGTGGGAGCAAGGATGTATGGGATCAGAATCCCGCCAAATGTACTGCAGTCACAGATCTAAAAACAATAAGCATAAATACAATATTTTATAACACGTTTAAAATAAACAAAAACAAAAGCATTTTTTTTTTACATAAACAGCGCAGTCATGGATCGAAAAATAATAAGCGTGAATAAAAATGTAAACATTTAAAATTATATTGCACAAAACTGAAAAATGAACTCAAAATGTTCCAAATCGTAAACAAAATTTTTGTGGTCCTTTCCCCATTGCTCTTGTTTCCACGTTCTGCGCTTGCGTTTCTAAATGTTGCAGTTAGAGTTTCATGTTAATCAGGGTGGGCTTCAGCATCACCATTGGCCCACAAGTTCTAGATTGACAGCTGCTCCTCTAGCCAATCAGTCCAAAGGGGAGTTGACGTCACTCCAATTAGACTCGTGGCTGCTGTGGCAGGTGTGTGAAGATGGATAACCTGCGTCAGCAGGCCAATCACAGACGATCTCAGGTCTCACGTGACAGAAACATTCCCTTTGTGTTTTGATATTTTCTGCATGCTCTATCATGTAGTCCGAGTAGGCCGATATCTAGCCTGTTAACATGTGTCTTGTTAGTTTGGTTTAGTGAGCAATACTTTATATTAGTAAATCTCCATCACCTGCGCACTTTTACATGGAGCAGCATTAGGCACATTTGACTTGAAGCAGCGCTGCACAGAATGATCACTGTATGACATCAAATACCGCGTGAGCGATTCTAATGCATTGGATCCGCGTGCTCTCTTATCACTCACGCTATACTTTGATGCTCCATGTGAAAGCTTGCAGGTGATGGAGGTTTACCGCTGATTACAGAACCGGCTTTACTGACAAGATAAATTAAATATTGCGTGTGAATTATCATGCAGTCCTACTGCCTAATATAAAGTATTGCTCACTAAACCAAACTAACAAGACACATGTTAACAGGCTAGATATTGGCCTACTCGGACTACTATGCTGCAACATTTTTTTTTTTTTGTGAAATAGCAGATCCTGAAAATGACATTTCTATGAAAAAAAAAAGAGTTGAAACAGCATTAAAGCTCACTTTCCGCATTTGAAATAAATCCACTGCTGCAGTCTTGGTCTTGAACAGCACTGGGTTTCATTAGTGCATGATTATGAGGGCTCGACAAAGGAAGTGAGCACTTAATACCCATGTGTGTACGCGTGTGTCAAAGAGAGTGTGCAACCCCACAGCCCCCCCCCCCCCCCACCCCCCCAAAAAAGGGGAAGATTAAAAGCATCCTATTGGACAAGGTGAAATATTGGGACCTGAGTCAGCCTGTCATTTTAAGAAAAAGGGGAAAAAGACAACGAAGGGGAGTGGAAAATGAAAACATGTCCCACTTTCCTTTACCCATCCAATTTCTCTCTCCAGTGACAGCAGCCAGAGGTCAAGCCACTGTGCTTGTAGAACAACCAGGACCTTCAAAAACTGCACACTAAAAAAAATATATATTTCTATATCTATCCATGTGTATGTGTATTCTGGCTTAATGTTGCAAAAAATAGCAAACATTATAGCAATTATGTCAGCACAGTCCAAATGTATAAGATTTGCAGTCCTTATAATGCAAATGTATGGGAAACACATCCCACAGTACAACCACCTGAGCCAAAGTTCAGTCTACTCATCACCATGACTTTCACTGCGTTTGTAGAAGGCACTGCAGCCAGACCGATATACACAACACAGACTGGAAGTTAACTTAGGTCCAGACGCGTGCGCCCGATGAAACCGTCTATTAATTGATATGGACTACTTTTGTGCTATTTAGAATGTATTAGCTGTTGTCACTGATTTGCATGAATATTCTTCAAAATATTTCATTACAGGTTTAGGAATGAAATGAGGGTGAGTAAATGATGACAGAACTCACATTTTCAGGTCAACTATCCCTTTAACACAGAACTGCAGCACCATCAAACATAAATCTCACGTAACGGTTTGCACCGGCACATATTGCAGCAAAATAACAGAGGAAACGATGGCCTACATGACAGGAAGATAAAAAAGGGGGGAAACCCCAACACCTCAACCTCAGTCACAACATGTCTACAACATACTGTAGGAGCCAAACCACACTGCTCTCTTCACTCGAATGTTTCGTGAATAACCCACCTTGATGAACAACAATGGTGCTTATTGAGCTATATTAAAGATGACACTCTCTCGACAGAGCAGCAGCAGATAAACCAACAAAGAATTGTTTTGGTTTCATTAAAACATTTACCTTTGGCTCTCATAGGTAGCCGCTAGGCTAGCAGTAAATCACACCATCTCTAGTCTTGCTTGGGGGACATCTGATAAAACAAGGCACTCGAAATTCCTGAATATTTCCTACAACACCAATTGATTATCACTGTGACCATCTCCATTATCACAAAGAAATCAGTTTGGGTTGCAAAACAATTCTCCATCAGCACATTATTATTAGTTATCTCACAACACATTTTAAGGCTCCTGGGAACACTGTTCTGTGTGGGAAACTGAGAGATACTGTGGAGGTGAATGAACTCAAGGGGGGCAAACAGGATGGGACTTGATGTAAACCAATTTGGTCATCAGTTAAGACTTTGCCTTTAATAAGACCCTGATGACTTCCAGAATTCCTGAGGAAATAAACAGTCAAGACAAAGACAGGGGAATACGTTCCTGTCCAGTAATTGTCCTAAACAATGCCCTGTGTAATTGCAGAGGTCCAAAATAAGGTACAGTGCACAAGCCTCTTTATACAAATAAAGGCAGGTCAACGAAGGAGGACCTGTTAGAAGAAGCAAAATAGCTCTCTTTTGGGGACTATAGTGGTTTTTTACAAGCACAAACATCTCTAACATGCCAAGTATGCTTTTGAAACTTAGAAGTATCTATACAAGTTATACTGGGCAACTGGAAGTGTATGTCTTAAATCAAGTCAGTATCATATTTAAAACTGACTGTAATATGCTGGTGGCTACTGAACGCTCAAATTGAATATGCATCCTTATTTCTAAAATGTTCCTCTATTAAATTACGTGTCCGCATACATGAAAGGCATTGCATCTGTAATAACTGCACACTACGCATACTCAGCTAGCCTAGCTTTATGTGCATTTAGCATTCAGGTGGCTCTTTACAGCTCCTTTGGGTGTAAAAGTTATCAAAATGCGGCATATCTAGTTGATTTAACCTATTTATGCAATAAACTAAAGAACTTAGGTGATGTTAATGTTTTTGGTTTAGCATCTAAGCTAACCATAACAACTAAAAGCTTTGCTTACTAGGTCTACGTGGAAGAGTGAAATATGTTACTATTTGAAGTTTATCCGGTTATAATAACCAACATTATGGATAAATAGTCGCGGGCTGTTGTGGTTTTAATACACAAGCCACAACTGTAAATGTAGCTAATTCAGCAGCTCGCCATGGCAGATTAGCAAGCAAAGCAAAAAAAAAAAAAAAAAAAAGGGAGAAAAATGCCTTCAATCCTACCTGAGTCAAGTTTACTGCTCCTCTCTTCTCTTCTTGCTCATAAAACGAGCCTAAATCCAAGTCAATGACTCCTGATATTTGTTTAGCCGAGGAAATTCTTTCGCACTTTTCTTTCGTAGAGTGTAATTGAGAAAAAAAAGCCTCTGCTCGTCCCACACACACATACACACACAGAGAGAGACATACAAACACATATGTTAAGCGCTAGCAGGCTGCTAGTACTTTTTCGTTACACCATCCGTCCTACATTACTCTACTCGGCTCGTTCAAAAACAAAACAGCTCAAATAGAGTCTGTGCTCTTCGCTTTCAGTTTGCTATTAGCAAGTATTACATGTAGTGCTGTATCCTCCTCTTATTCAGTAAAACAATGAGGGGAGGGCTGTCAAGTATTCGGTTAGCAATGTCGCTACGCCATCTATCTGTTTGAGCTCAGATGAGGCATAGAGCAAAAAGGTCCAATCAGCATTCCCCTCTCTCTCTCTCTCTCTCTCTCTCTCTCTCTCTCTCTCTCTCTCTCTCTCTCTCTCTCTCTCTCTCTCTATCTCTCTCTCTCTCTCTCTCTCTCTCTCTCTCTCTCTCTCTCTCTCTCTCTCTCTCTCTCTCTCTCTCTCTCTCTCTCTCTCTACAACTATTTGAAAATCTGGACTCCGAGGGTGCAAAAAATCTAAATACTGAGAAAATGGCCTTTATAGTTGTCCAATGAAGTTCTTATCAATGTATATTACTAATGAAAAAATAGGTTTTTCTGTATTTATTGTAGGAAATTTATAAAATTTATTCATGGAAGATGATATTTATTCAATATCCTAAAGATTTTTGGCATAAAAGAAAAATTGCTAATTTTGTTTACCCATACAATGTATTTTTGGCTATTGCTACAAATACACACACACACACACACACACACATATACACATACATATAATTATATATATATATACATATAATTATTTTATTTTTTTTATTAAACCACCTAACAGCTTTAATAATATTATATGATATTAAAGTTCTATAATATTCTTATATAATTCTTATGTTTTTATAATATAATATAATATAATATAATATAATATAATATAATATAATATAATATAATATAATATAATATAATATAATTGTTTCTTTCTTTAGTCATCAGGCTTTTCCAATAGGAGGGCGACAATGACACATTATTGAACTGTTGTCCAGGTGGCTTCAAATGGATGGCCGGAAATTTCTCGTAAATTTATATGACGTCATTAATAATCAATGCATATCTGGATAAAGTTGGTTTAAAAAAAAAAAAAAAGAAAAAAGAAAAGATTAATAAAATGACTGAATTTAATTTCAGTAACTTCATACACATCACTCACTATCACAAACAAAGGCACAAAAAATCTTGCTTTCAGGAATGTTTTGTCCTACTTTTAAATATAGGTTTGAAAAAAATATCCTCAGGTAAAATATCTCCTTTCCACTGAAGATATCAAAATAGCACAATAACAGTACACACAAAAAGTTGATCACACCCAGTACAGAAACCAAAGAATGAGTAGGGTGTATCCAATGTGGAAGTTTTGAATGGCAACATGAAAAACCAGCCTCTATAATGTGATCATCAACATGAATGAAGTGCAAACCACAGGCTGTACTGACAGCTGACCGAACACACGGCCAGCTGCACTTTCATCTCCCTTTAATCTGCTCCTCTAATCAGATCTCTTGTAATCTCTACCTCTTTGTACTGGACACAGCCCTGAAAGCACATGAAGCAGAGAACCAGGTGTTTCTTGGCTCATGTGCATTCAAACAGCATCTGCAAATAAGGTGAAAATCACACAAGACATTAATAGCAGAATAAAACACTGTTACGATCTTTGGGACTATTACATAAACCAAAATGAGCTTTGCTTGTCCATCACCTGTAAGGTTAAGAAAGATTAAATAGTTTGTAGATCAGCGGATCGACATGAGTTGATGTAACTTTAAATCTAAAATACACTGAATCAAAGTAATATGATGTTATATTCTGCTGTTTCATTAACATCATCAAAAGGGGCATTGAAGAAAAGTTAATGTACTGGGTGGGTGGGCAAACTGTCTAGGCCCCTCCCAAAGAGTGGGCTGGTTTTGGGAAGTCTATAATATGACAGGAAACATCTATTTTCTCTTCAGCAGTCCTGAGGCAGGAAACCCAGTGAACATCCCCCCTTTCATTCTCCCTTAGCCTCTCTCTCTCAGACACATCCATACTTACTGGTGCTGACCCTACAGCTGGTGGGATGCTGAGCTTTCTGAGGGGAGCTGTGCAGCCGGTGACTTTCAGCAGGGCAAGGGATATTGTCCAGAAACGCAACTCCAGCATCTACAGCAAACCAGCCAAAAACAAGATTGGACCTGGGGTGAGTGATATTATTACAAAATCCAAAAAGGTTGCAAAGATTCATGGGATCAGTAAACATTATACCTAAAGTCAATGGAGATAATGCAATATTGAAGAACATGATCCAAGATCAAAATTACAAGCAACAAAAAAGGTTCACATAATTAGTATATATATATACAAATACACACACACATACATATACTGTATATATTATTGTTTAAATGTAACAGTTAAACTGTTTAAAAGTAAGTTTGGGGGCAGTACTGTTTATAAAGAAATTCATTATTTTATTCAGCAAGGACACATTACATTTTCTACTAAACTTTCTATTTCAAGAACGCTGTTGTTTTGAAATTTCTATTTATCAAAGCTTCAATAAAAATGAGCAGAACAACTGTTTTCAACATGATAATAATGATAACAATGATAAATGTTTCTTTAGTGTATAAGAAAGATTTCTGAAGGATCATGTGACACTGAAGGCTGGAGTAATTGAGCTTTGCCATCACAGAATTAAATAGAATATATATATATATATATATATATATATATATATATATATATATATATATATATATATATATATATATATATATATATATATATATATATACTGTATATATATATATATATAGAGAGAGAGAGAGAGAGAGAGAGAGACTAAGTACTAAGTTAGTTATTTTAAATGTTACAATTATTTCACATATTATTGTTTTTATTTTAATAGCAGTGCAAATTTTGTAAGTATTTAAAGCTGTTTAATTTCATGTGTGTTTCTGCAGCAAAGTTTTTTCATCATGTCTGTGTTTGCCGTTGCCCTCCTGGCCCCTGCCGGGTGGATTCTGCACCACATCCCAGAATATCGTCAGAGAGCAAAACCACCACCATACTGAAGAACGCACACCTTCGTCATGGTCAACTCACCGGGTGTCGTGTACCACTGACAGACCTTGCTGCCTCTAAAGCATTATTCACCCTCAGAGAACAATTTAGATCTTTAAAACACAACACCTTGAACAACATCAAAAGCAATAAAATAATAATAAAATAGATAATAAACTAATACTAATTAAATGAACAATACATTAATAAAATTATCCAATAATAAAATTGTCCAATTGTTTATGGGAGGGAAAAATTTGCCAAATTTGAATCTAATAAGAACTTCAATATCATGGTGTTTAATGCCTTAGGACTGTGGCCCTTATTACATTACTGTATGCTATCTCCTATAATAAAGTTTATTTTTATTCCATCTGTTTTGGCTTATAACTTTGTGCTTCACTGTGCTAATTGTTCTTGCATTGGGGACATTGCTGAGAAGAACACAAATAAATGAGATTTCTTGAGGAAGCAGATATGGAATAAGGAAGCAGACTGACGCAGCTAATTCATAGGTGAAGGTTATTAGAAGGCCATTGGGCCCTGGGATTGTGCATGACCACAAAGAGTCAGAGCCTCAGTTCAACATCTCATCTGAAACTCAGTGCTCTTTTACAGTATCCCATGCAGTGACTATTCTGGGATCACTGGGACTCATACAGATCATAGGGTGAGCGCCCTCTGCTGGGCTAAATAACACCAGCAGCTACCCAGTTTACCCAGGAGTCTCTCCTACAGGTATCGATTCAGCTCTGCTTAGCTTCAGGAGAGCTGCAAGGTGATTGCTGTCAGCTAAATGGCAAGCTACCACCCTCACTGAGTATCTCGAAAAGTCTATACACTTGAGGAAACTAAACAGAACACTGATGTGCTTGATAACATCCAAAATACAAACATGATGCGGTCAATGTCCATATCCTCTTTGGAGTGAAGGAAACCCTATTATGTGACAGTCTAAAGTCATAGCAGTCAAAATATTTAATTTTAATAATAATGCTGTTCACATGTACACTTTGTACTTTTTTTCCAGCAAATGGGTATGAATAAAATGCCCTGTACCTTCTCTCGGTTATACCGACATTTTTTTTGGGATAGTAGCATATGGTAGTTTTTTTTGGGAAAGTAGCATACTGTGCATGGGTTAAGAGATTTAGACAAAAGACACTCAATTAGTCAATTAAATTAGTTGCTAAGTCTGGGGACATTAGGATACATTCATTTTCCAAAGGCTATGGAGAGTGACCCTGGACTCAAGCACTTTAGAATCCCCATTTTTTTTTTTTTTTTCCAGAACAGCAGGAATGTTGAGATCCACAGCCTCATTGTGGAAACATGAATTTATTTCTGTTCTAAGTTTCCTTAAATCTCCATAAAGGAAACAAAATACATTTGTTGTCTTAAGAAATGTATAACAAAATAACCTAAACATCTGGTCCTTTTGCTGTTATATTATAATTTTTCACCATCATTTTGAGATCATTGCCCTGTGCCATAGAACTGGGAATTAACTAAAACTAGTGATGTCACTATGTTTATTAGCATCATGACAGCAGACAGCTGTTTTCATAATATGTATATTTTTTCTGCTAATTATCAACTGAATTCGGGTGCATCAAAACACTATATTGCTGTTTTAATGTTTAAGTTGAAGAAATAATCAAATGCCATCAGTTAAAATACTCTTATATGTCTATTATAGCATTGTCTGATTCATCCGAGTCGGTTCTGAGTCCTTTCTCTTATGAGCGTGCAGCTCTGGAAAGTTTGATTCAGTCCAGGAATGGATTCATGATGAAAGGTCCTCTCTCCCACATGAAGCAATGGAAAGTCTGATTCATTCTTGTGAATCGGTTCATCAAATGGCCCGTTCACTCACAGTGCTTTGAAAAGTCTGGTTCATTTGATGATTCATTTAAATGAATCGATCGACAAAATGATTCACCAATTCGAGCCCCAGTTGTTGTTGTTTTTTTTGGTAGGGTTTACATGTTCAAGTTTGAATCTGTAATACTAATAGTTGTTAAATCAGCAAAAATATGCATTAACCTATAGGCCTAAATTCTATTATTTTATTGCTTAGTAGTAATCATGAAAATATTACTCCCTTCATTTTATCCAATTTGCAATTTTTTGTCAGTATCTTGTAATGCAGCTTTTTCAAAGCAGCTGCTTGACAGTTTAACTACTTAAATTATGATTCTTGTAGCTTTCTGCAAGAATTTAAGTGATTCCCCTGGGTCAAATTCAATAGTGCGTCACTAGTCCCAGTCTCTAGTTATAAGAGATTTTTTATATTATTAGTTTATTTTTATCTTTCTATTTACTATAGTGAAGCTCAAAATGACCCAGCTTTCTGCATGATTTTTAGTGATTCCCCTAGGTCAAATTCAAAAGTGCGTCACTCGTCCAAGTCTCCAGTTATAAGAGATTTTTTATTTTATTTATTTGTATTTTTTATCCAGTATAGTGAAACTCAAAACGACCCCTAATGAAATAGGATAAGCAGACCCCCCAAGTACTGTGAGACCTGCAGCTAATTGAACGCAGTGGTTATTTAGTTAGCCTCTGTTGATTATGGAAAGACAAGCAGAGTTTTATTATCATTGTCAAAAGTAGATTATCCATCATTAACCCATGTGTTTCTTCTTGCTTTTCAGATAGCGTACAATACTAAAAATGATGTATAGCAAGTGATGCCATATATAATTAATTTCAGAAAAAATGAATAATGTGCGCCTGATCTGTATATTGAAAATAAAACAGAATTATGCTTCCTTCTCTTTCTGGCATGCTGTAGCTGATCTCTCAAAGATTAACATGTAAATAGCGGCAATACTGTCTCTAGAGCAAACACTGTTTCCTGATATTCCCACAACTCTCAGCACAGAATGTTCTTTCCCTCCTTCTAAATAAGACTGTGCTGGTGTCTGCTCTGCTTCAGACTAACAGCATATCTGTTTCACATAAAAGAACTATGAGTGAAAGGGCTGGATTTATTTGATATACATTGTACTACATGAAATATGAAAAGGGACAGTGATTAGGGTTAAATGTTACCACAGCGCTTAAAACACACAGTGCCTTAAGTGCAAGGATGAGCAAGATAGAAGATACGTGACCACAGTGTGAATGTGTGTGTACAGTATGTGTGCATGATAAATAAGTGAGCTCTGGGCGAATTGGTCTCAGGGGTGTGTGTGTGTTTGTATCTGTTTGCTGTGAGGATGTACACACAGTGAAGGTGTCATAAGGCTCACGCTTTCCCACACTGTAGGACATTTTTTTCACCCTGGTTTTGTTTATATATTGTTCTTATTGGTAAAAGCAACAATATTTTAAAATGATTAGAAATGTAATAAAGACATAAGATGAAGTATTTCATTATTTAATAATTTTGTATTCCTTCAAAAACTTTGCATGCTTTTGGATCAATGAGAAATACAATAGCTAAGTTAATTGAGAGAAAACAATTTGTATTGAATGAAATATTTGGTAATAATATACATAAGAATTTTTAAGCAAGTTTTTGTAGGCCAGTTATTTTTGAAGAAGAACATCACAAATGTTATAGGTGGAAAAAAAATATATATTACATTTACATTTATTCATGTAGCAGAAGCTTTTATCCAAAGCGACTTAAATGAGGACAGTGGAAGCAATCAAAAACAACAAAAAAAGCAATGATACACAAGTGATATAACAAATCTCAGTTAGTTTAACACAGTACATGTAAGGACTTATAAATATAATAAATAAAAAGAAAACAGATAGAATAGAAAAAAGAATAGAGCAAGCTAGTATTAGAGGTCTTTTTTAAAAAAAAAAAAAAAAAAAAATTAGAATTAGAATAGTGAGTGTTAAAGTTAGAGGGTCAAATAAATATGGAAGAGATGTGTTTTAAGCCGATTCTTGAAGATGGCTAAGGATTCAGCTGCTCGGATTGAGTTGGGGAGGTCATTCCACTAAGGAGAGAACATTTAATTTAAAAGTATATATTAATAGAAGTTTTTATAGCCTATGAGAGCAAAGTATTAGCAACGAGATAACATTAACTAGCATTTTTGGGAAAAATAAAATCCTCTCGAGCTCAAAATGACTGGAACACAACATGAAAACATTACATTAAGTGCGCTGATTTAGTGCTCTCTTGTGGTGTAACCCTGGTAGTGAATGAAACGACACACACAAAAGTTTTAAAGAAAGATTTGATTTGAATTTTGCAGCTACATTTTTTACAGTAAACAATATGAAAATATAAAATATTTAAAAAAGATAATTCAAAGAATGTAAAAAAAAAAAAAAGGTTTCTACATAAGATTATATTTATTCAATGTGTCCAGTCAAGTCAGTATCATGCGACACACACAGCGATACACAGCATATCCCTAAATGAACCATATCCGCATTTAGGGGCTTCCCCAAACAAGTCACTATCACATCCGAGTGGTAGACTGTTGATAGCACAGAGGGCACAGAATAAATAGGATGGTACCCAGTCCAACACCAGACCACAGCGCCATCAGACTGTAGCCCCCCTAAATTTAGCCAGATGAATAATGCACCAAACCGTTTTTACTGTAGGCCTCCACTTTCAAAATAAAACTAAAAATAGTCGCCTAAAAGTTTCATAAATAGACACAAATCTCAGATATGACCAGTACGAAAATAACTGAGCCCAGGGTATTTTTTTAACACAGTCTTCTCTTTTGTATTATTTTTATCTTGTCTTTTTCTGTGCCTTACATACTTTTATTCCTTATAATTTAGTGTCAGCATGAAGACTTAGATGGAGAAAAAAATCATTGCTGAAACGGCATTGCCATTATCACAGCTTCACAAGAGAGATAAATTCTATTATCAGTATTACTATTACTGAACTCATTGCTTGGTTTGCTAAAGGCTTTATATAGCTTTGTTATATGAAAAAGCTGACATAGCCTACTAAATCTGTTCAAAGAGGCTTCAAAATGAAAGATGAAAGATATGTTACACAGTCATCTGTTCCTCATGTTGAAAATATTAAACAGCCTTGGTGGTCAACATAAATCCGCATAAAGACAGCAAAAGGGGCAAAGTATGTTATTTGAAGTATACACAGATCATCTTTAGCCTTTGAAAGAGCACGTGGTGTTACAATGCCCCCAGCAGATGGAGCCTTTGAGCAAAAGACAGCAGTGCCATTTCTCTAACCTGTTCAGTGCTTAACCACAATGTCACTACAGGACAGTGTGTTATTCTGGATCAAGAGCTTTTGTTTGGCAATTACTCTCTGCTTGATGAGAACATCTTTTAAAGAGCACCTTATAATACATTTAGCCAGTGCTGCATTTATGTGACTTGCAGAAAGAAGACCACTGTCCTACTTCTGAGAATTAATTAGATAAAAATAAAAAAGCTAAGATTGTGGCAAAAAAAAAAAAGCAGATGGAAACGTATATTTAAAATTCACTGATATTCAGAGAAACAACATGATTGTGAGTACTTTTGCACAACAGCTGAATAAACCAAAAGTTAAAATCGAGTAATTAATTTAGACACTATATATTACAGGTTACTTTTGTGAATTTTTGCTATATACACCAATGAAAACAAAGTCTAAATCATGTTAAAAACAGCAACAGTATAGTTTTTATATAATTTTTAAAAGAATCAGTTGAATAAAGTATTCAAGGATTCACTTGAATAATTTTTGAAAGAATCAGTTGAGCGAACGATTCAAGGACCCCTCAAAATGAGTCTTGTTCATAAATGAACTCCTTATTTCAGGAGGCAGCATTTGTAATGGTGTTTTTTTGAGTGCACTCATTTAATCCCATTATGTATCTCAATAATTAGTATACACTGTACTGTTTTTAGTGAAGTAATGTATATGGAATAGTGAGTGTAGGTTACGATTTTGGATACAGCAAGAGTTTTTGAATGAATTGGTTGATTAATACATTAATGATTGACAATCATTAATGTATTAAATGCGCAATCATATAATCATCAATCATGGAACGCTTTCTTGACCAATCAGATTTGAAGACTGGAACTTGCAGTTGTATAATGCTATGTTGCTGATGGGCATATGTTCTCACAGCATTCACATCATGTGTGCAATCACGTTTGGTACATCTGATTTCAAGGCTGAGTTCAGTCAATGCTCTGCCTGACTGAGGTGCTACAGACTGAATCAAAACGACAAACGAGGACTGAAAACTCAGCTTAATTAGATCAAAGACAGCTGGGGATTTTATGCATTCACAATTTTTACTGTTTGGAAATGTCAGATTTCTGCATGCATAAGTAACTATAAAAAAGGCTGAATAGGTGAAAGCTGGGTTGTGGCTGCATCCCTGAATTAGAAAAAAAGTCTGACAGAATCCTCTTCTTGTGTTGGAAGCAGAAGATCATATTTCAGTCATATATTTTATACTTCTTTCAGTTGTAGCTTTGGATGCCTTTTGTTGATAAATTTTAGACATTCTATATGTGTAGGTGTATAATTCTCTATTTCAACCATATATATATATATATATATATATATATATATATATATATATATATATATATATATATATATATATATATATGTATGTATGTATGTATGTGTATATATTTGAATGCATCGTATTTCAACCTCATTTATATGTGGCATCTGCTGGTGGCAGTACTAGAGATAATCAGCGATTTAATGAGATAACTTGATGGTGAGCGAGACCAGGAAAAAAGCATAGGACAAAGTGCCCTTGATGTTAGGAGAGGAACTGACTACTCCCATTATGATTCAGGTCTGATTCGGTTAGACTGGATAAAATCTGTGTTCAGATTACACATTACTGGAATATTTAATTAGCCTGTCAGCATTCATTTGTGGTTTACCAGCATGCTCACTTATTTATAAAATGAATTTGCATCATAATCAAACTATTTTCTAAGGATTCTAGGCTTAACTCCGTCTCATTATCTCAAACTTAGACTTAAGACTTAACTGTCCAAGATTTTATTTCCATGCTGTTCAAATATTTTATTTTATTTTCTTTTAAAGAGGATTTATTTAAAATGCAGTTAACAGAAAAGCTAACAATGCACATACTTATGGAGTGCATGTTCTTGTATCTCATACTAATGCCTAGATCTAACATAGTATGGGAGCAATGTGTACAATAAGTATGAGAGTGCTGCTAGAACTGCTTAAACAATATATACAATTATTCAAAGATTGAGCAAGTACATAAATCTCTGGGTTGGCAAGCACGGCTCTAGACCACCATCCCTCATTCTTTCTTTCACTCAGTAGTTCCATATTGCACAAAGTGGATGCATAGATCTACAGTGGCATCCAGACATCAGCACTGCTCTGGGCAATTGACTCAGAATCACTGTTAACCTGCAGAATATTTTGTAGAGATGCTGTACTATTATTGTAGTATGTTACAAAAATATTTGCATTTCAGATAAATGCTGTTTGTTTGAACCTACTATCAAAGAATCCAGTGAAGGATCATGTGACACTGAAGACTGTAGCAGCCAAGGTGAACTTAAGACACTTCTTCTTTCAAACATTTAAAAAATCTTACAAACCCTGAACTTGGAAAGCTGCAGAGTGGATAGAAGTTTATGTTGAAAGTAGAAACCCCCCTCTGGAGGACTCCACAACCAACTGCGCCGGTGTGATCAGGTAAAATCATTCACATAATTTACCCTGCCAGATGCACCTGGCAGCAGAAACCCACTCACTGTCCACAGTTCACACCACAATCATGAGTTATCTCTGTTCTTCCCCAGGCTTCCCGACTCCTCTCACAGCTGAGTTCTCAGAAATGATTACATTATGACTCTCAGAAAACGTGTTTTTCTTTCATTTAAAATAATTTCTCTCATCTTAAAAAAATAAGTAATTGATGCTTACTGATAACTGTGCAGTGAAAGCATGTCTTTGACCGAATGATGCTAGGCTAGAACGTAGTTGCATTTGTAAAATACACAACGTGAAGATTGCTGGGAAAATACTCTGTAACTTATTTTATTAAGCTAAACACATGATAACGATAACTGTAACCATAAAGTTTTTAAATATATATATATATATATATATATATATATATATAAAGGTCATAAGAGAACGTTGAGCACAGAAGTAGATATTTCGAAGAATGTTTGTAAACCAACAGTTGACTGTAGCCATTGTTTTTCATACTGTAGAAAAAAAAGTACTATGGAAATCAATTGCTACCATCAACAATCAAAAAGTTTTGTTTGTTCTAATCTTTCCAAATACAATCACGTTCAATCATTTTATTGTTTTGCACATTTTATTGCAAAATCCATGATCCACTTCAAATGCTGCATGTCAGATCCTTATACAAGGACCTTGGGCTACTAACATCCATCCTGCCAGTCACAAGGGAAATAATAAAGGCTTTAAAAATAGAACGCTGATCTGTGATACATACTCTATGCTGTCAAATAATTTTATGGCTCATTCTATAAATAACCATACGCAACACAATATTAATATCCTGCAATCGTCATCATATAATCACCTTTATGTTTTTCCAAACATGTATTTTTGTTTTGTAGAAGATATTTTGAAGAATGTTCCAACCGTTTTTGCCCTATCAATTAAAACAACATTGGACCCCACTGACTTTCACTGTATAAACAAAAATGTTTCAAAATACCTTCTTTTGTAATCTTTAATGAAGACTTTCTAGTACTTAGGGTTGTAACCAAGCAATTGTGAAATGAGAATAACATTAAAAAACGACTTCTTAACCATTAAAACTTCTTTGTGCTGGAATTTTATTGGAAACCCAATTCTATCCCATAATCACTCCAGACGAAATAATACCTAGCTAATGTCTGACAGCCAGAAGGTGAAGCAAAGTGCTCTTGGCTATCGAAGTTCAATCATTCAAACTGAAATAGAAGCTCAGAGGGGCCCTCAATCCCACAGCTGTGGATCTATGTCTATTAGCTTCACATTCAATTTGCTCTCTTTCATCGTGAAGGCCAAGCTGGAGCTTGGACGCTAATAATGGTTGGGCTAACAATGCATCCATCATTTCAAAGCCCCTTACCTGTAGATAATAAATGAAAAGAAGTCATTAATCCATGCAAAAGAACACAAGGACACTGATTTCTCAGGTGCTAATTGATGTATCAAAAACATACTGCATGACGACACTAAAACAAAAGGCTGTACCATGTTGTTCATGTTAATTTTTGCTATTGATACTGGCAATCTAGTTTTCGGGAAAATAAACTCCCCTCTGCAGACTCGCAATAGCATGCACAGCATATCCATCTCTGGAAAGTCTTTGGACTAAAGCCTGTTTGATCTTTTGCCATGGTCTGACATTTGATACTGCAACATCTTTCAAAGAAAAAAATTTATTTAACCAAGTCTATTGTCACACTTGAGTCCTCTTTGAAAGAACTAAACTGAGACCCCTTTAAAGGGATAGTTCACTAAAAAATGAAAGTTCTGTCATTATTTATACATCCTCATGTCATTCAGCGCGGGGGCGTGGTCACATTAGATATAATGAGCGAAGATATGAAAAATAGACATCGCGTTGTTTTCATATGGATTACTTTATCTCAGAATATTTGTTTTCGGCAGCACTTGTTTAGTTTAAAAGTAGACATTTCAGGCTTTCTATAGATATCTCTCTCATGTCTCTTCGTTGAGTATTCACGGAGTTACAGTTCATTTTAATGACGTGTTTGTACATGACGATCAGCGGAGACAAAGACTGCAGACAGCGCACTTTGTTTGTTATCTTTAATTTATAAGTGCACAAAGGTTCTTTGTTATTATGTCTGTATCCAAAAAAAAACTAGACCCTTTACAGATTCGATTGATGTATTGCTCTTATCTGTACGATTAAAACTGAGAGTGTAATTTAAGTTCTTTTCGGGGTTATCAGGAGAAAATGACTCAAAACGCATATATGCGTTAATCGACTCGAAAGGGTTAAACCTTTATGCATTTCTTTCTCTTGCAAAACACAATACGCAATTTTGGAGAATTGTTCATCTGATTTAGTTCATGTTGGACATCATTAACTTTAACTGTGCGGTTGAAAAAAGCACAGAGACGCGTTTCAAAGTCTTCAAGAAATTCATACAGGTTTGAAATGACAGGAGGGTGAGCAAATGATGACAGAATTTTTATTTTTAGGTCAACTATCCCTTTAAATAGACATCACATTATTTTAGGAAAGCCAGATGAGAATAAAGCAAAAAGAAACAAAGACATGGAAATGAAGCCCCCAGCGTGTGTGTGTCCATTACAGTGAGTCATTTTTGTACATTCTGACATATCAGCTGCATTTAATTGAAATATATATTTTTTTATAACATTAGAAATGCTTTTACTTTCACTTTTGAAAAATGTAATGTAATTAGTAAAAGTATTAATCAATGGTCAGCCATGTTTGAGACAATCAAAAATGTCATAGTTTAATGTTCCAGAACAAAATGGCCTAATGTCCCAGTACAGCAAAACCTAATACAGCTGCATATTTCGAAAAGGAAATAATTTTGTGACCAAAGGGTCAAGGTTTGTGGCAGATGCCATGATTGCATCACCTAGTTCTGAGTCAATGACCAGTCGACATGAGCTTGCAAACATCACATATATAGATACATTTTATGGTATTATACTAGATTTTGTACCGGACATTGGGAAAAAAAACCTACAGAATTGCACATTTACACCACCGTATAAACATTTAGTTATTGCTTTAGTTTAAGTCACGAGATGTCAATGATCAAGTCAAGCATTTCATTACTGTGTAAATGTAATGGCTCTGTAATTTGCTATAATTGTAGGCATCTACAGTACTTATAGCAATTACCAAACCAAGACTTCACCATGTTTACAAAATACTTGAATTCTGTTGTCAGACATGATGCAAAGATCAGCGAAGGTAAATGTAAAGACATATATGATGCAATACCCTTTAATGATAATGTTAATGCTAAAAGCTTTTGCAGATCACTTGTGTCCTGTTATCTGTAAAGTGCCATTAGCTATCTTTCGCTGTAGAGAGTGAAGCATCCTTCAGCAATGGCACTTAAAGCTGTTCTCGGCTTACATTTAAAAGTTACCTTGACAGTTAGAAGAGAGATGAACTGGCTTATATAAAAGGTAAAAGACACTTAATCACAGAGCAAATATTAGGTGGCTATAAGCTTAATGAAAATGTAGGCTACTTCTCTCTCTGAAGCTCTGTCAGAACATCCACAAATGACAAAAAAAAAAAAAAAAAAAAAAAAAAAAAACATCAAAAGGCACCTTAAAAGGATTATAAAGTATTTAATATGCTAAAAAGCACCATAAGTCTTTATAGTGCACCAGTTGTTTTGACTCTACATAGCACACAATTTGCACCGACTCATTTTATGGTGCTTCTTTTGGTGCTTGACACTGCGTGTCTGTACAGGTATTGCATAATTGTGCTGCAGCTCACAATGATTAAAACAATAAATAAATACATTAGACATTATAAGTTGTTTTACATTTACTTATAGTTTATTTTATTTGAAAATGTTATATAATATTTATATTATTTATTTAAAAATGTAAATCAATTTATTTTGAAAAGACTTAAAAAGGCTCTGAGGTACAGCAAATAGTGATTGGCTAACTGTCCATTTTCAATGCCTGAGTAAAAAAATTACTCTGGCAAAGTGTTACATGTTGCACAGGAAAGCAAATAATTGTTATCCATTATATCCCAGCACAGACTTTCTGCAAACATGCTCTGTAGCGATTTACTTTATAGGGACTGCATGAGCTTGCAGAGGCTTTTGGCAGCGCTACGCCTATCCTGTCAGAAAGTGCAATGTGCTCCCTGGGAGCTGAGGGATACCTTGCTGGATTTGCTTCTCTGCTGCTGGCTACTCAGGCTCTTCCACTCAGATCGATTTACTGTTGAAGCACAGGCCTTAAATCACAGCGCCATGGCTGTGCTGACTCCACTGCGCTTCACTCCTTGACCTGGGGCGGGAAAAACTCAGCAAGAAACGAACGGGTGTCACAACATCATCTATCACCACTGCTCCCTCCATCTCAGGACACAGTCTACCCATGCAACCCCAAACCCCCCCAGATCCGTGCAAGGTTGGGCACTGAGCTTCAGCTGCATTATATCCAAGTGCTTTCCACAGGCTTTGATAGAGCATTACATCATAGAGAGACCATGTAATCACAAAGAAATGTTTTGCAACATATTATTTTTATTTAGCACAGAGTAATGCCGTGATGTGGAAGACAATATGAAGTAGTAAGTAATCAGACAATGCTGCTATTACAAAAAGGATTTCCCATTATGAATTATGATACAGCTGGTGTGTTGATCTTTTGGACTGCTTACTCGCCACAAGCAAACAAGTTAGTTTTCAATTGGGCTGAGTCAAGATCTCCTCCTTCAGGCAATCTCAAACCGAGTAATTTGGTGGATCTGAGTGCAAGTACGCATTAATATATGCAGGACAAACCAAAATAAGGGAGAAATGTGCCAGGTTGTGAAACAAACACTCAAAACAAGCCAGGTGTGAAAAGCCCTTAGTATTCAAAGCCTGGCATGAAAAAAGACTATTTAAAATGGATACAAAATAAAGTTGTAAAGAATAATCGAATAAAGGCCAAAACAAGCATGTATTGTATCTTTACCACGAAAGGCACTATACTGGGAATTATCGGAATGTCCTCATTTACAACTACTGTCAAGATGGAGCAACAGAGAATCTTCTAAGTCAATATGTTTTTAGCCAGTTACCTGAATAATAACATATTCACATGCGTGAAGTTAAAGTTGAGGTTGACTTGATTTTAGCAGTTCACTAGTCCTGTCAGCGTCTTAATTTAAATATTCTGACTTTCTACAGCGTTCTGCATGCTAGAATTGTGTATAATGAAAGAAGATCATAATAAAATATTAAAATACTGTCTCTTGTGACTTAGACTAAGACTTAGTGCTTAAAGTTTTAGTTTATGATCATTTTAGATACTATCATCTTGCTTGTACACCTATAAAATTTCCTAAGTATTAAGTCCCAGAGGTCTTTTTTTCTCTTTTATTGCAAGACTATTGACATACTGTCTACTGTAAGCATTCAGGTGGTCTGCAAAACTACTTTATTGCCATGAAGCTGGCGCCAACTGGAAACAGAACTATGGGGTTGTTAAGGTGCAAAGTTCCTTCAATCCTTATTGAATCTTCCAAATAGAATACCTACTGCAGCCAGTTTGATTCAAATTGGATTCACAGTTCAATCTTCAGCAGAAAAAAGCCCAGAATAGACTAGGGGTTTCTTTAGGTGAGGAATAATACATGAAGAATTCAAGTTTACGAGATAAGGAACACAAATCGAAAAGACAGAGAGGAAGGAAAAGAAGCAGCATGAGCTCATCTTGATTGAACACGAGCCTAATAGCCTGGACTCAATTGGATGAACAATCGTGCAGATCTACCTTAATGTACACAGAGCCATCAATCTCCTTTTTAACAAGATTACAGGACCCTTTAGGGTTGGTCAGCATGCAGGGGAGAGGACTGATGCAGACCAAGCAGGACTTCCTGGCATCAAGCTGTAGGATAAGCTATTGTCTGAATTCAGCCCTCCCTGATCGGAGATCCCTCTTTCTATTTCTAATCTACTCTGCAGTATGCCATGTCTCAGCTAATGAAATGGCATTAACTTGGACTAGAGCCTATCACTAAAACCAAGCACTCACATCGATTCCTTTTGACTACATTTGTTCAGAACTCAGGTGAACGCATGTATGGTGCCTGCATCTCTAATAGATTTGTAATGGTTTTCTGATCTTTTATGAGAAGTAAACACAGGGCGGTGGGTTTTATTATACAGTACTGACTAAATAATATTTTAAATTACTGTAATTACTTTCAGATTGCTAGATAAAAGTGTGTTTAAACTGCACTAAATAATCCTGGTGGTGTTTAGCAAGTGAATAAATCAAAATATCCGCTGGTTCATATTTAAGGGACATTGAATGATCGCTGCAATTAAACAGAAGCAACACACTGGAGACATGGTGTCTGAGGTGCTGGCAGACTCTGACTCAGTCCATAAAACAAGACCTATAAATTAAGATTCAATTTATTCTGGGTAGAATTTATTGCTTTGGTGATTTAGTGGGGCAACCTCATTTAGGATGATCACATCAGAGGGCTTCTAAGTCTAATTAAATCTGAAGAAGGAGGGGTTATTAGTGCAAAAGTGTAAGCTGTTACCACACACACTGCAGTTTGGTAGAGGAAGTGGTGGGAGAAGGAATTAAACTTAAATCTTATTTCAGTTTACAAAAAGGTATCTCTGATAATTTATCTATATATATAAAATAAAAATGTACATTCACGATGCCTTTCCTTTTCTGTTTAAATCCTTAGTAGGCATATGGATTTTATGCAGGGTTGATGCACATTTCATTTTTCATGATGAAAAAAGTCTACAAGAGATAGACACATAGGATTTTATTATTTGTTTTATTTTTTGATGTCGTGCCAACTAAGTGACTGATATCTTAGTATACAACCAATAAGCGACAGTCTTATTTCTGTAGTTTTAAATTAGCAGAAAATATACATGCGTAGCTGAAAATGCACATATAAAAATAAACAACAGAAGTGATTAAATACTATGTTGTGTTGCCTCCATGAACGAATGCTTCAAACACAAAAACTTTTAATATGTAATATCATATAAAGCACACAGCTTTAAACTGGACTAAACTTAGTTTTAGCACTAGTGCATTATTTTTGTCATATAATAATTACATTATACCCACGTTTGTTCCATCAATCAACAATCAACATTCAGAGACAAACCTAACTGTACTGGAAGTGTTTATAGACTGGCACCTGCACTTCCTGTTCTAGACTTTACTGCATTTTGCTCCAGTACTTTATCACTTTTACCGCCAGTTACAATTTCTTTATTTTGGTTTTTATGTCCTGTTTCAGAATTAGACTAATTATGCATTTGTATCATTTATTGAAGTCTCTTAATTATTGTTATTTTTTTCCTGGTGTTAATCAAATCTCATTTGGATCGCAATACAGCCACACGTCCTTTTTTACCACGCAGGATAAAATTAAAATTCTGCCACCTAAACAAAAAGCTGTGGATGGCAAACGTCCCCCCTCCTCCTCGGCTCTCTCCCTCACTGCTTGTGTGCGCTGTGTCTGTCTACTCTGCAGAGTACATCCAACTCGCTCCGAGTAAATGTTCACTGTCTGGCGCCGTGACCTAACCAAACGTAACCCCAAGAGTCCTCGTTGAATACATCGCTTTATCTCAGTCTGGAAGCAATAGAAAACGTGTGACTACGTCGCTCATCTAAATGGCTAGCATATTAATAATGGTGCGTTATCTTTGTGCGCGTCTCTCATTGGAAACCTTCACTTCACGTGGTGCTGTACAAATAATGAAGAGGTGAATCCCCCAATCCCCAGTCTACCGTTGTGGGACCGAGTCCGTGGCGTTTTGAGTGTCAGTAACTTCTGTGTCGTAAACTGACATCATCTCATCATGCCTGGAAAGAAATGAATCCCGATTCAGCGCTCGACTCACATAGAAACGCGCGCGAAGAGAACTTTGCCTTGCAACTATTGTGTGGTGGATACGGCACGCGCCACGGCAGCGCGCGGAGGATCAACAACTTTCCTCAGAAACAGCGCTAGCATCCTTCCCATGTCGATTCAAACCCTTCCATGTCACAAATTATTGTTGCTTTAATTGGACGAGAATGTTTCAGAAGAAACCATATCTGCTCAAACACGAGGAAAACATCGTTGGTAAGCCTTGAGAAGCGGATAATAAATGACTTTTATGCGCCCCAGAATCGCGTCCTCGCCAGGTGGACTGTGAAGAGACAGAAGAGGAATGTTTATCCGAAATTTATTGCCGCTTAGTTTGGGTTTTTTGTCGTTTTTGTTAAGTCACTGTTTTCTCTCACTGTTTCTTCCATTATTTCAGGTAAGTTGGACTAAGCAGTTCAGTCGTTTATAATAATTCGTACGTGAGTCCGGTTCAGTAACTGAGCGTCGCAGATGCGCACGTGCATAACGGACACTATGAGATTTTCTATTGCGCTGAGATTGATTAAATAGTTATTTAGATATCTGCTTGTGCGTTTTTATACCTATACATTGTCAGATACAATTGACAACTATTAAACCATAAATTGTATTTATATAATTATTTCTTTATATAAGTCATTAACCTACGAGAGTTTAATCAGTATGTTTAGTTTCAGAGTTTAGGATATTTCACTTTAATATACTTAATGGTTGAAAGCTAAATATTCTTGGATATTTGTGTGTAATATTTTGACCTCACACATCCATTATTACTACAGTAGTAGTATTTGCTTCTACTCTAGAGCACTAGTATGCACTACATTTTATTCAAAGAGCATCCCCTCCTTTCAGTACCAGTTAAAGTCATAGATATTGTACTGTGTTCAGGTCTGGAGACATAGCTTTTGGTCCTTTAGTACTGTCCCCTGTGGCAACAGTGTTCATAAGACTAGTAGAAGTGTTTCCTGGATGGCCTATTAGGGGGAGGCAGTGTCAAGGATCACCCCCTGTTACTCCCACTCTTCTGGGGGTCCAAGGCTCTGCAGTGTGGGTGGGTGCTCTTTTTGAGAGACCTCAGCCTCCACACACCCTTCATTCTCCACTTTAGTGGGAGGGAGCTCCCATTCGCCAGCATGCGTACAGAAAAAACAAGAGAGTGCTTGTGCTGATATGATATTCTCTTCATTGTAAATTTTAATGACTATTTTGAAAAATCGCATTTTACTATTGCAAAATGGTTTTTCAAAATGTTTTTGCTGTGCTACATGTGACATGATGATTGAAGTTACAAAAACACTCATCTAAGTTGTGCTCTGTTTTTCACCACAGTTTGCGAGAGGAGAGCTGCAGAAATCATGCTCCCGGACCACAGTGGCACCGCTCGAAGGGAGCTGCCAGTTGCCATGCCAGTGTAGGGCCTACCCACCGTTACCCCCTCCACCCCCTCCTCCACCACCCCCGAGGCTCCTGGCTCCAACTGGTGAGTAGTGCTACCCTCTAATGTCTCTGCAGTACCTAATTCATAGTTTTCAGTCACATGACTAGCACACAGACCAGGAGGGTGGAATATCCATAGAGCTGCAGCTCTGGCCTTTAAATTTTCCATCTGTTTCAAGCTATGAATATTTAGACCACCTCTCAAAAGAAGAAGAACAAAGACATGTGAAGAAACTGCAAGATTTGGGCATGCTTTGTAAATCGCTACATTATTGACAATGGACCTTTTTTTGCTCATGTTATTTTGTCTAGATTTGCAGAACCTTAAAACAGTGATTATTAGAATTGCAAATTCAGTATAAGACCTATTATATTCAGGCAAGCAGATGAACCCAAGTTAAAACTATGAATAGCAATTGGTTCATAACATTGGCAAATTTTGATATCTGTAAATGCTTAAAATTTAACACAGTTTGTAATCTCAAAAGCACTTCTCTGCACCACCTCAGATTGGAGTTCATGTACCTTTCTGTGTGTCAGACATAAATCTCACAAATGTGATTTTATCTCAGTGTCATGTTGTCAGAATCTGCAGTGAGTTCAATCCCCCCAAAATGAATGAATTGGCTGTGGCTGTACTCTTTTCCAGAAAGACAGGCGAGTTCATTTAATCAGATTTTGTCACTGTCGTTTTGAAGGTAGCAGTTGTAAGCAGTTTAATAGATTGCCCTTCTTACTGAAACAATTGTAATTTCCTGACACCTCCTGTTTTGAGTAACGGAAACTATGTTGCTGTTCACAACTGACACAAAGCTCAATCCCTTTCATTACAGGAGGTGGAAATTTTAGATTTGTCATCAGGGGTCCCTGTCAGGCTCTGAGGATAGCCAGATCAATGAGGCCTCAGCATTGAAAGGGTTGTGAAATCAATCTGCCTCTGGAGTTTTAGCCTTCTGCTTTAAGCCTGAGTAATGTACTCTCACAACAACGGCAAGCTCTTGGGGAAAAACATTTGTAAGAATTTATGACAAATACATTAGTATGTGCCTTGGATCAGTACCTGCCTCATGCATACATGCTTGCTACAGGTACATCTTCAGATATGAAGCAAACAAAATCAATACTTTGCATGAACGGCCAGTGAGGCTTTAATATTATGTTTTCATACAGTGACATGAAATGTTTTGAGGGCAAACTGCAGCATAGCTATTAACAACTGCGTGAGTGCTGAGGATTTAACTGTAAAAGGCAGTTTTGATAAGTAACCGATTGAAGGCTGGTGACAGGCTTTGCCTTTAGGGGTGAAATGGCTTTAACATTAGCTTATTAAAATTATTCATGAGGAAGTTGTGTTTAATGAGGACTCCCACACCTTTCGTTACTGTAGCAGTGATACAAGGTTTAAATGGAGGAATGTATTAGTTGTGGAAAAGGAAAGGCGGCTTCAGAGGGCCTGATTGCAATAAGAAGCGCTAAGGACCTAAATCTAATAGTAGGAACAGATTCTTTAAGTAGCAACTGACATTCCAACAAACTAAGAAGAGCAGATTGGTACCAATAAAGCAACATGATGTTTTTTAAGCAGCCCATTTATCACAAATCCTCTTATCCAGCTTGTCCAGGCCAAATATAGTTTACAATGGATAATACCACACTGAATTACTCTTTGTTGTATTGTCTTCATAATAAACTGTATTGGAGCAGACACATAGTACTGATTGAACCGAGAATATTACCAAAGGGTACACATTTTATCTCATGATTAGTCTGAATCTATTTTTAGCAGAACTGCTGAGGATGTAGATGAGGGGAAGTAGATTAGATGAAACTGCTCCCGGGCTCTTGGAAAAGAACATACTCTTTTAAGCCTAAAAAAGGGAATTCGTGAAACACATGCCAAACCCTGCTAATCTCGCAGCCATTGTGACAAATTATAGTAACCTAAAATCCCTGAGAGCCCGTCTTTTTAAGGTGTGAAGAATTTGATATTATTTTTATGATGCTAACCTGTGCGCCAGTCAAGATGTTGTTTGCAGTAGCAGTAGTGGTCACAAAAAGGAAAGAGGGAATTCCTCTATTTGTATGTTACTGTACCTCTGCCATCAAATAATACTAATCTTTAAAACATTAATATAAATTAAATATAAAATATAAATTATATAATGCCATTTAGCAGTTATTTGCTGAAAATAATCAGCATTTTGTTTTTTTTTCTGTATTTTTAGATCCTTTAATCATATATGTAGTATATATCTTCAGATTAAAGATTACTAATAAAGCTACATTACCCATAAACAATTACATTTACTTTACTGAACTAGTTGTTTCGTTGAACGTGATGTTATTCCTTAATCTAGGCAGAAAGTTGCTGCCTCATGGAGAGCTTTGAAATAGCAAAGTACTTCTCTCCTCTTGTCAAGCATTCTCCCTCTGGGCCTGTCGGCTTGACTCCTCCTCCTGACAGAGAAGAGAAAAAGCAAAGCTAATGTCTCCCTGTCCAGAGGGGCTGTTTTGTCTTGCAAGTGCATTTGCCTGTTTATGCTAATTCAAAGCATGTCAACATTAATTAAGCATTTTAGCATTTTAGAAAGTAATTAAGTGTAGCCAAGTCAAAAACTCATTGTGACACAAAACACAAATAAAGTGAAACAAATTTATCTTTCCATATCTTTCCATCAGGTGAACCCATGCCAGGTGACAGCTCATTTCTGAGATACCAGGCACTGTGAGATACACTGTGAGATACACTGTGACCAATTGCAAAACATTTTCCCTCTTGTGTGCAAGTACAGTAGGGTAGCTTGCTATAGGGAAAATTGCTGTGTCAGAAGTGTAAAATTGTCCTGCACAGTGAGAAGGCATTCAGTGGCTCTACTTCTATGAAGTGCTACATTATATAACAAATAAAGAGAATAGGTGTATGATCAAGGATCCCACAGTTAAAGATCGATACACTTAGATAATAGTGACTGACCATGCAAAGCTAACATGTTCACTCACTATGAACAATTATAGTGCCTTGTTTTTGTTTTTTATATCTCAGTAAATCAATAAAAATTACAGGTGAGGTGTGTATACACTTTTACCAATCTTCATTTTTTGTTTCTGCTCTCTTAGTTCACAAAGTAACTTTAATTTTGACAAATTTACTTTCAAATAAAGCCACTTACTTTATACATTTTAGAGTATCTAAGTGTGGGTTGAAGAAGGTTGATGAACCTGTCTGATTTGACACTTTTTGTTTTAATTTTACGTATCAGATGTTTCATTTTATTGTTGTTCAAATATATTTCCAAACATTGGAGGAAATGTAAAGCTACCTTCCCCTAATACTAATACAAGATCTTATCCACTATCTGATGACTGGGCCATAGCACAGAAGGATGAGGGGTGTAACACCCACTGACATTTTCACTAACTGTGAAATTGAGAAATTCACCTGGCATAAAGTAGAGAATCTGTTGAATCAGGAGCCATTCACCTCTGCTCACACACTCTTACATTCACCTTCCCCTCTGTCTAATGTGTTGTCGAGCCTATCTGCTAATGTTGCATGGATTGATTCCCTATGATCCAGTTTGTCTTATTTGAGAGGACATTGGTAATCAAGAAGCATTAGCAGATTGACAATCACTGGCGGAAAGCCATGGGGTTGCTCTGTGCACACGATGGTACACTAAGCTGCAAATAAGTTAAAGACCCTCAAATAGTCTCAGACTGGAGAGGAGGCCATAAAGCTTTTTTATGCATTGCTAATTAATACTTTCCAGTTTAGGTTAATTACATACTAGAGAGGCTGATCACGATTCTCATGATGCAGCACTTTGTATTTAGTTTAAATGTTTTATTTGTAGTGTGCCTGTTTCTGTACTTGAGAAGGCTATTTGAGAATGTAATATATTAATCATAACTAGGTATTTCATCACCTTTTTGATACAGTACACTTTACAATATACAGTAGGTGTGGACTCTTCAAAGACGAAGGTAACATCTACAGTATAAAGATAGCTGGTAAAGTGCCAGGTAGGAGTAAAATACTGGGCTTTTAAAACTGTTGCTACAGTATAAACAATGTTACCTGGGATGGGCTCATATCTCTGGAGATAAAACAAATTGCTGCCCTGATAAGAATTAAGATTTAATGTTATGTATTTTGGACATTGTGTCATGTCTTTGCTGAGATGCTTTGCCACCTTTGTGAATAGGCCTACTTCAGGATACCATATGTTTGAAGATTGGTTGTATTTCTGGTCTGGAGTACTTTATAAACTCATATCCAGACTTTTTGAATTATTATAAACACTGAATTGAACATTTTTGAATGCATGTCAACGATTCATCTATGCATAGTTTTTTTATTATTTATTTTTTGACCTTGTAATTATTTATCAAGATGAAGATGTCATAACTCAATCTTCCTGTGAAACGACAGACTTCTTTGATGATCTGTACTGGATATTGCTGAAGCTTCACCTCTTTCTTGCAATCAATTGCAAGCTTAAATTCTGATCTGCCTCCATTTTTGAGTGCAACAGCCAAAATCTAACAACAACCGATGGATAGAAGTCCCTGACCATTTGATTTTCTTTTTCAATTGGCCATTTCTAATGGAATTTAAGATCTATAGCTAATTCCATTTCATTGCGACTTCAAATTGTAGAAAATAATTATGCCTAAACCTAAACATTGTAAAAGAGAACTAGAAGCATGTTGGAGCCCTAATCACGAAGTACTGATACGTTAAAATGATTAACATAGAATGTCTGATTCATGAATGAATGATTTGAATGTAAGCATTACATTTATTTATAACATTTGTATGTAATTAAGGAAAGGAATTAATCTTGGTGAGAATTGTGACCTACTACCACAGTGGCCATTCTAAGCAGTTTACAGGACCGGCTCTCCTTACTGATTTAATTGGCTTTTTATGTTGGATGGGATGCCAAATGTTATTTCACTCAGAAACTTGGCAAAAGGTCTAAATCCATATTGAAAGCGCACCAGCCTGCACAACAAGAAAATTTGCTTACGGTATTCCCCAAAGGTCAAAATAAATGAGGAGAATTGTTAAGAAAAATTTTCACAGACTCCTATCTGGGCGGGATTAGATTTCAGTGCTGTAGCATTAGCTGGCTGGAACATTTAGCAAGAAAATTATGTCATAATATTTAACTCAAAAATTAACAGTGATCATTATGATGACCCAACACACTACATTGTAAAGTTGCTGAGAAATCAGTTTTTAATGTTTTGAAAATACAAATAAAATCAAAGAAATTGTTGATAAAAGCATAGTATGTACATGTGTAGATACATGAAAAGAAGACGTTACTGAAGTCACGTAAGTTTCTTTCTAGCTTGTGATCTTCCTCTTACGCATCCAGCCCAATGCCACTGGCAAATGTCAGGAGTCACGGTCTGTCTCCACCACATACCCTCAACCAAATGGACAGGACATGCTTGCAGGTCTGGCCCTGCACCATGCTCTTAGCTTTAATTAAAGAGGGCTTTAGGATGTGTGCCAAAGACTTTGGAGAGTCGCCTTCATCGATCACCCTCACTGTCTCATCTAGCTTTCCACACCCCCACAGCTTTTGAATCATCTTTGTACTCTTTTTATTTTTTTCATTTCACCACTCATCAGCATTGGATGATGGAGTGAGGTTTTTCCTGTTTGAGTATGACTAACTAGGTAGGATGGGGGAAGCAGCAGTTGCCTGCAGGCTCTGCACTGACCTTTGCTAGGATGCACTTTGTCATGAGTGTGGATGAGCCACCCACAGGGATGGAGGCCCACGATTGCTCCCTCCCTCTGCCTGCAGACTTTCCCATTGTAGAAGGAGAGCCGAGGCCCTCCCTACCTGTGCTTGCGATCAAACGCAAGGTCTGTGGCTCAGGCGTCAAAGGGTTAAAGTGGGGTATAGAGTTAAGGCTTTCAGTTAAATCCAGGTCTTCAGAATGAAGGTCTCATTATGTCTAACGGCATCTAAATATCTGTGAAATTAAAGCCTGTTGCAGCCCACTTCTTGCTTGTGTAATATCTCAACATTTAAGTATGAGAAAATCAGCAGATAGTCTTGCAAGTGAGGAGAGAGTGAGAATAAAAAATGTATATCCATACTCCATACTCTAAGTAAGTGGTAGGAATACGTTTTGAGTTCTCATAAACGACTTAAATTCTCAAACTACTTAAAAGTCTCTTACTTTGCTCCTCCTATGGTAGTCTCCCAAAAAATGTGCAGAGCTCGACTCAAGATGGAGTTATTCTGTTTTTTTTTTTTAATATCTGGCAGTCTGTCAGTCACCTTATTTAAAAATCAGTTTTGACCAGGCAATCCAGAGCCATGTAACTCCATTAAACAGGAGAGCAGGTACAAAAATAGCCTAATCCAATAGGCCATCATGAGATCGAACCTCTGATTTCTGTCTGCTGCTCCTTTATCATAAACAGTAGACACTGCGGTTCACAGTGTACAAGTTACATTGAACTAATGTTACATATTACAAGCCTTTTTTGGCACCTACTTTTAATGAGCTGATGCATATTATGTCCAGTGATTTCATTTAGTTTTTACTTAAGTATAAGTGATAAAGAAATAGTTAACTAAAAATAAAATTTAAACTCATCCTTGTGTTGTTCCAGTCCTTTATGACTTAATATCTTCTGCAGAATGCAAAAGCAGATATTTGGAACAGTGTTTCTGTTTTTGTCCATATAATGGACTGATTGACTTTCATTGTATGAACACAAATTTACAGAGACTTCTTTTGTATCAAGACATGGATGAGTATATTATGAAAGGATTTTCATGGTCGGATGAACTATCCTTTTAAGAGTGTAAACGCTTCCTATTAAAAAGTGTCCCTTTTTCCCTTGCATACTTTTCCCAACAGTTGCACAAGGGTCCAATTATTGAGTTCGCTCAAGCTAGACACTCTTTGCAAAGTCATCTCTTTGGGGCAGCCATCGTTTCTCTGTAAACACATAGCATGTGTTGGGCCATCTGAGACTAAGGAGTCTTCTGAGGACAGACCTTTTGTCTGACTGTACACTCATTATCGAATATTAGTCATTTCACTCCTTACTTTAAGTTATCAGACAGAGAGATTGTGCAGAAGACACTGAGAACCCTGTACAAGCAGACAGATTTTGTGTTGAAATAAAATCACTGCTGGAAAATGTGTCACTGCTGTGTAGTGTCTTAATGCAAGTATAAAAGATGTGTAATCAACCATTGTACATGCCCTTGTAGATGTTTTTACAAATGAACAAGTCTACTTTGAAATCTAAATAAGGTCACTGAGGTCATCTTCGCACTCATCTAGACCCATTCACTTGATGTTTTCTGCCTTCTCTATAATGTATTTTGATTTCTGGGTGTGTCGTATTTCATTAAGAATCTGACTTTGTAATCAATACAAGAGTTACTTTCTGCTCTGTTGAATTATTTCAGAAATTAGGTGTTTGCATTTCTTCCATCTGTTCTAAATAGTGAGGCTTGGGTGCATCGATCAGAATGATAAACAGCAAGAGAAAAGCCCATATGAAGTTGCTGATGCATTGGTCTTGACCCAAGGGACAATTATTCAGTGATTTATACTCTGAAGCACCTGGCTAATACCTCAATCCCTTTAATTAATGGGAAGTTTGTGAGAATAATGAGAAATAACAAAGAGCGAGAGTGTTTGTAATATATCTTCTGTGTACCAGTGCTCTTTTTCATTGAAGTAGTGCTGATTCTTGTGCTGAAGCCAGTGCACAGCTGGTAAGAGTGGTTAACCTTTCTCAAAACTGACCCGCGTTTTCACTAACTTCCTTAACTATGAAGCACATTTTGAGAACATGTACTACAGTACATTAATTTTAGTGTTTGATTCAGAGCACCTTTGATTATCAGCTGATTTTAATGCAATGGGTAAGAATTATGGGTATGTACACGTATTCGTATCGGAAATGTTCGGTACGGGTGTTTCGGTTCAGTACGCAGGTGTACCGAACAACTACAGCATTATTTTAACCACTGCATGAGAGGAACTTCATTTGAAACTTTCAGTTTTATATATTGCTACTTTTGATAAGAAACAAAGTCTCATCTTTTCAAATTGTCAGTTTTAATCAGGAAACTCAAACAATAATGCTGTTTTCGCACTCTTTGATGTGTAATCACTCAAGCAGTGTTTCAACCGCAGTAAGACGGCAATAAATAGCTTGTAAACAAACGTAGCATTTCATTTACCTCAGACAAGGCATCAGTGACTACAGCTAGACAAAAGAAAAGAGCATTTTGCGAAATATAACACTATATACAGATTACATTTTACTTTACCTGTTAGTGATGTCTTAGTTATTTAATGTTTTTAAAAAATCTATTACGAAACAAGCTATGAGAGCCGCTTTGTAAATTAACAGTCAACAACAGACATTATTTTTATAATTTCTAAGTTAATTGAAAACCTGCATTATGTGTAATTACATTTTTGTATACATTTTTATTTAAGTTTAGTATTATGTTAAAAAATAAAAAGTAATAGAATTTAAGTTCGGGCTCTTTTGTTAACTAACTCTATAGGAAAGTAAAAGAGCTTCCTACAGTTTAGAGCATAAGCTGAGGTAGATTGCTACCTCTAAAAAACCCCACCTCCAGCTGTCAGTAGATTATCATCTTCATGACAAACAGGCAGCAACTAGTGAGGTTGGGGAAACTCACATCCAGGACCCTCCCTATCAGCACTGGTGCCCCTCAGGTTTGCATTGTCTCCCAACTGCTCTTCTCCCTGTAAACAAATGACTGCACCTCTAAAGACCCCTCTTTTAAGCTCGTGGACAACACTACAGTCATCAGCCTCATCCAGGACAGTGAGGAGTCTGCTTACTGACAAGAGGTTGAGCAGCTGGCTGTCTGGTGCAGTCTTAACAACCTGGAGCTCAACATTTTTTAAAACAGTGGAGATGATTGTGGACTTCAGGAGAAACCCCACTGCACCACTGCACCTTAGGCACCACCGTCTCACAGTACCTGAAGTAGGACATTTAGATTGACTCTATTGTAAAAAAGGCTCAGCAGTGGCTGTATTTCCATCGCAAGCTGTGGAAATTCAACCTGCCACAGGAGCTGCTCACATAGCCTGTGTTCATCTATAACTGTTTGGTTTGGCTCAGCTACCAAATCAGACATCAGGAGACTACAATGGGCAGTCAGGACTGCTGAGAAGATTATTGATGCCCCCCTGCCAAACTTCTAAGAACTTTACACCTCCAGAGTGAGGAAAGGGGCTGGTTAAATCACTCTGGATCCCTCAAACTCAGCACACTTCCTCTTTGAACTACTGACCTCTAGCCGGCGCTACAGAGCACTGAGCACATGTGCACATTCACAATCCTGTCTATTGATATTTTGTTTTTCTCTATATTTTATATATGTATGTCTGTACTGGAAGCTCCTGAAACCGACATATTCCTTCTGTGTGTAAACACACTTGGCGAAAAAGCTTTTTCTTATTCTGATTCTGAGGGAGAAGAGGCAGTAGCCCCATGTGCTCACGAGGGCAATGAACTTGTTAATTTATCTTCTCCTGTGCATTTTTTTAAGTACCATTAAAACTGCTCACTAAAGCAGGGTGCCACTATCAGTTCCCAACCAGAGAAAATTCATCCAAACTTTAAAGTGGTGGGAAAGGTAGAGTAGCCTGAAGCACTAATATGTTTCTGGATGAGATTGCTGTGTAATGGTCCAAATAAAGCACCTCTCGGATATGGGAATGATAGATGGAGTAGAGCAGAATGCTGCAGCCTTATGATTGGGCAATCAGACTGCATTGGTGTGAGAGACCATTATGAGAGTGATAATGGTAAAAGTACAGTTCTCTAATCTCTACATTAGGGACAGGTGGGATGGTTGACTACTTTTCCAACAACTGACTAATTAACTACTGAAGCTGTCTTTTCTTAGTGACTTCATGTTATAACATGCTCCGTAGTACAGTAAAGACATCAAAGCATTGTTTTTATAACAAATTCACCAACCATGATCTTGCCATGCATTATAACTGAGCTCCAGAAATACTTCATAAATGTTGGACTATGAACCCTGCATTCTGTTGTTCTTCTAGCAGTTTCAGGGCTTCCTCAAGAACCACTAGCTGATGTAGTTTTGCACATCTCTGTTCTGCATATTAATTTTTCTGTGCTCTGCATTCTTTTTAATACTTTGTTTCTCTTCCAGTGGCTCCCTCCACTGTATCCCCCATAACGCCATGGAGGAGAGAGATGGAGATCTTAGTACTGGGGACAGTAAGCTGTGCATCTGTGGTCTTCCTTCTCCTGACTGCCATCATCTGCTACAAGGCCATCAAGAGGTAAGACTGTAAGCCTCAATAGTTTTACTTATCTTCATTTTCAGAACCATATCTTTAAAATATTTGTAAATAAAAGCAAATATAGACGGTAGTAAAATTTGAGAATTGTGTAATGTAAACATTTGATATAATATTGGGCATTTAATACTGAATGCACAGTGTTTTGGCCAACAGATATGTTTTGGTCATTGCCTGTTATTGTAATTAATTTCTTTCTTACTAGAGGAAAAAAAAATCTAAATCATATTTTATGTTCCAGAAAAGAAAAGAAATCATGCAGGTTTGGAACGACATAAGGTTGAGTAAACGAATGTAAACAGAGCAAATTCCATTAGCGTTTTGTCTGTGTCAGCTTCAAGCTATCTTAATTTAACAAGATAACAAGGCAAAGAGATGATATCTCCACTTCTTGTCTGAAACATGAATTGTGAATGTTGTTATCTTAGTTGAAATGACATGAAGCTGTCACCTTCCAACGTTAGGAAAGACAATGACTCTGATTTATGGTTAGGAAAAGGAATGTGTTTTGCACTGATGGTGCAGTAGAAGGCGTACACATTGCGTGGTGTGTCAGCCTTAAGCTGCTCTTTTGGTTTGGTACCAGTGACATGCTGTCAAGAGAACAACTGAGAGGCCTGTCAAATCAGCTGCAGACAGGGAAATGGCCTCAGACAGTCCAGCGACAAAGAAAAGAGGCTCCCAGACTATCTTTGATACATCCAGGGCTAAACTACAAAAATTCATTTAGCAGAAGATCACTTAAATTTAGCAGATGTATTGCTATTGTGCACTGTGCTGCATCATATTAATTTTTATTTCTATTCTAGGTAATCATAAAAGCTCTCAGCTTTCAGGTCGAAGTCAGTCAGCTTTTTTTATTTAAGGAACAAACATTGACCTTTAATACATGCATCACTATATAATTTTCTGTAGTAGCTTATAATGTTGTTTTAACTTGTGAGCTATAGTGTTAACTCAAACATTTTTGATAACATTTTGTGAAATCTTAGCTATTACACAAGGACTTGTTATGAGCTCTGTTTTGAAATAATTTCACTTAGTGAATTCATTTCTCACATATTGCCTCTTTTTTGCCTGAGAACTTTGTATAAGGAAGCTGACTCCCAAAGGAGTCCTTTATATGCATGCGAACATATCATTTAGCTTTGCCCAATGACCGATGCACTGCAAATGGTGCTTCTTCAAACAGTTGCTAAAGTGTCCTAGTGAAGACTCAGATTATTACCCCAATCAGTGTTTTATGGCATCTGCATGCTGAAGCCTGGTGTGGCTTACTTATTGTAATGAGTTTGATGGAATTGGAGGCACTGAAGAGGAAAGCTAAAGCAGTTTTGTTGAAAACTTGCTCAGTGCATATTGTGAAGAATGGATCCTAGTGGAGAGAGATGCTGTGCTTTGTGATTTTTGACCACTGTAAACAAATGATAAAGCATCCCGGTCATTGAGCAGTAGTGTAATTATGATAACAAAGACTCTCAGGGTAAGATGAGCAACATAGCTTTAGTTCATCTTTTTCCCCCCTTAGCTCTGCTGAACATGCAGCACTGTTAAAGGGATAGTTCACCTTTAGTTGCTGGTCCTCATTGTTTCATAGTATGAAAAAAGCAACACAAGAACCAGCAATTCAATGAGAACGATCACTTTAAATGCTGTCATGCATAGTTACAGTCAACACATCTAAAATTTGAAATACTAATTCAAATTAGGCTTGTGTTAAAAGTGCTCTATGAGACACTGAGACTAAAAATGCTAAATTGTCTCTGAGATGTTAACGTTAATAACAATAGCGTTGTAATTATCTGTAAAATATATTTTCAAAATGATGTTGTTATGGGAAAGGATGAAACTGATTGGTTGGTTCTTGTCACATGACCAGCGGTGCGCTTGCAGCATTCTGAAAAGTAGAAATGTTTTTATCTCGATGCGACGCAGACGTGCCTGGAAAAATGAGCATGTCATGTCCAAGTGGCAACCTCCCGCTCTCTCTCGTGAAGCCAACAAGGAAGTATTCTCACATAGCCAGACCTTCACGCTGAATGTCTGGATTTCATGGCAGCTTTCATTGGCCAAGGCCCGCCCATGAGGCCGTTTGACCTGGATGTCCAACATCCAATCACAGTTCAGTTCATTCATCGTCACGTTTTGAGGAGTGGAAATGTCGCCACAATAACAGACCAGTGTGTAAAACTCTTGGATGTATTTTAAATATTCTATGCTGTGAACTTTAAATATTTCACATACTTTTGAAAACCCAGCATTTAGTTGATCCTTGATAAGCACTCTTCGTCACAGTTTTTTCTATTGTGATAAAACAGTTGATTATTATGATAAATGACATCTTGGGGGAAAAAAATTGTTAAATATTCTGTTTTGTTTATTAAGATTGCACATGACATTATGCTGCAAAAAAGTTATACAGCATCATTTACCTTTGAACCATCCACTGAACCTACAGTCCTGTGGAAACAATCTAAGCCCACTCTGTTTATTTTCAGAGGAAGTAAAGACATTCTGGTGCCTATTTCAAAGAGCCAGGTTATAAAATATTTACCTCTACCTGTAATGTTTTGTGTAGCTCCCTGCCATGTGTGTACTACATGCCATGTATTATTAAGGGCCCAGGCCCACATTTGGAAGTGAGGATATGGCTGTTTTAGGTGATATTCCAGGCCTTTATTTCAATGAGAAAGGACAAACTGAACCACTGAGCATCCAACCTGGTGTTCACCGAACAAGAACTACAAGTGTCATATGAGTGTACAGTATGTATACATGTAGAGTGTTTATGTAGATTCCAAAGAGCTTTGAATTTTAAAGGTGCACTCAACTCTTTTATACATAAATAATTTCATAGTTTTACCCCGTTATAGCATGTCTCTAAAACCAAAACTTTAACATATTCAAAATCAGATAGGATAAGCAGAATCATTCATTTTTTAAATCTTTGTCACTGCAGTTTTTAGGCATCTTCACAGGAAGAGAATAGCTTTTACAAATCACTTGTTTTTCTAACATCAGCTATGCTTCAGAAAATATCCTTCCAGATCAGCATTTATTTTAGTCCGAGAGACATTTTTTTGGCCCACATTTTCCCACAGGATTTGTGTTTCGACCTCAGAGGAGAGGTCACATACTGTAATATCCAGGAAAACAAACAGTGTTTGAAATATCTGGGGAATGGCCACAAGGACATCTCAGGTGCTATTGTCCATCAGTGAAAAATGGTGGTAAAGAGACAGAAACTGAGTGAGTGAGAGAGAGAGTGTGTTTGTGAGCAGCCTCAGTGCTGATTCAGGGAAAAGATAAAGGAGCTTTTGGCTTCCCGTCCTGGCACGTTACATAAGCTGAGTGGTCCACAGAGAAATTGGGCGACTGTCAGGGCATCTGCACACAATGCAGTAGAGTAACACTACTCTAGCAACATCTGCACGACTGCTGGAGTCCATGAGCCTTTAGCAGGTTGGAGGGGGGACAGAAACAAGCTCTCAGTGGAAAATTACTGTTTAGCTGAAAAAGCATAAACGGTAGTTTTATGCATTGGACTTCCAGACATTGTGTACGTGAATTGAGAAGACATGGATAATGTGATCAATCCAAAGAGCCTTCTCCGCCTAAAGAATCTGACTATTCATTATGGAGAATTGTTCTTCATTTGTCTCCAGCATTCAAGCGTGTCAAATAAATGAAGGGCAGTCCTTAAGTGACCCCGTGCAGCAGCTCTACAGCTCTTCTTTTATTTACAACATACTTTTATAATCTTTGTATTTACTTAAGCTAATAATGTTCTTGTCATTGTGATGTCAACCTAAGGATTATGTGACTATATTTTATTTCTCCACGAGTGTTTATTTTTGAAAGGAAGGAGGATAGCAAGACTTTGTTTTCTACACATTTTTATTCTTGCTATCCTCCTCTTTCCTCACTCCACCCCTCCAAAATCAGATGAGGCAGAGTTTTTCCCATGTGTAAATCATGCAAAGCGAGAGGATGTCTTTATAGGAAAGCCCTGCAGCCTGGGGCATCTTGTGACAGATGGCCCCTGCAGAGCTATGGGATGGTCTCATCAGTCCTGCCCAAGAGACAGAGACTGTGTGTTTATCACAGCAGATGAGCGCTAGCTACCTCTGAACATTTAATCAATCTCGACAAGGACTTATAGTTGACTTCAGTTGAAGGGATCACTTTATTTGTTGCTCAAGGTTTGAAATATTAGGCCTTTTTTAGAAGCTGAAGAGGAGGAAACAAAGGCCATGATGATAATAATATTCTGTCTAATCAAACAGCAGAAAAAGTAATGATAATTTAGAGGGATAATGCACACAAAGATGAAAATCCTGTCATTTACTCGCCCTTCTGGCTGCAGAACAAAAATTAAGATATTTTGCTGAATGTCTCGACTGTTTTTCTTTCCCCATACTATGAAAGTTATATACTGCCATTAAAAAGTTAGAGATTGGCAAGATTTGTTTTGTTTTGTTTAAGTTCCTTTTGCTCAGCAAAGCTGCATTTATTTGATTAAAATTACGGTACATATAAAGTAATATTGCGAATATTGTATATATATATTATTATTATTATTTATTTTTTTCAGAATTCTTTTATATATATTGAAGTTCAAAAACATGACATTTTTACAACATTTAAATGACAACTGTAGCAAAGCTCCAAACACAGATGACATTTAAGGGGTCAGCTGAAACAAATGGTCTTTATCTTATCCTGTCTGCAAAAGCAGCCTTGATTCAACAAGTTGCTAACTCGTGTGTATTTCTCTGGAAGAAACGGGTCAATTTTAATGAGCTCAAGCCCTGTTTATGAAATTAGACTTATCCTCTAGACAGACCCCAGAGAGCTGCAGACACTGAAGATGGGCTCTGTAAAGGTCAGGTTGTTTTCTTTCTCATGACAATTTTTATTTATCCTGACCTAACCTAATGTGATGTGTAATCTCTTGTTTTGGTATTTACTGTTATTGTTCATTATTGTTCAAACTCAATGACCAAACACTTTTTATGGTGTATTTTAATCAAAATCACATTTATTATTATCACACACAGTTCTAAGCCTTGAAACCCAGAGAACTCTGAGTTGAATAATTTCAACATTTGATACAAAGCAGATAGATAATTATAAAGATAGATAAAATATCTTTTTTTTTTTTATAATGGTGGCGAATAAAAATTGTGAGTCACATAGTCATATAATTAGAATGGTCATATAATTATAATATCATCAAAAAGTTAATTTATTTAACTAATTCCATTCAAAAAGTGAAACTTGTATATTACATTCATTCATTACACACTAACTGATATATTTCAAATGTTTATTTCTTTTAATTTTGATGTTTATCAATAAATGACAACTAAGGAAAATCCCAAATTCAGTATCTCAGAAAATGTGAATATTGTGAAAAGGTTCAATATTGAAGACACCTGGTGCTACACTCTAATCAGCTTATTAACTCAAAACACCTGCAAAGGCCTTTAAATGGTCTCTCAGTTTAGTTCTGTAGGCTACACAATCATGGGGAAGACAGCTGACTTGACAGTTGTCCAAAAGACGACCATTGATATTCTAATATTATGACCAGCACCTGTATTTGCAGGTTTGAGTGCTTATTTTAAGTTCATTTTAAGTACTAATAAAGTTGTTCCTTGTGGATATTGTGTTTGTTTAAAAACACTCAAATAAATAAAAGGGTCTTTGAATAATGTATGATTTCAGCTGCAGTAAATGTCTGTAGTCAATTGTGTACATTTGAGTATTTTGTATACTTAGTATTTTGTTACATTGTTGTAACTACTGTTCAAACTATTTGGGGTCCCCATAACATGGGGTCACCCATATTTTTTAATGGTAGTGTATATATTGTAGTTTTATATTATATTGTTGTGCTGTTGAGTAATTCTCTAGTCATCAGTTTTATAGAAATTTCTCTAGTTTGTAAATTTTATGAGGTGTACAGTCAACTTAAGTGTCTTTTTGATGGTAACAGTCTCAGTGCATTTTACTTAAATCGGATTTACTACAGAAAGAAGCAGGCAAATGGTTTCTACAGAGTCATACTTCAACACTTAGCCTCTAAGATGTATTAAGGGTGTCTTAATATACTTATGAATATAAATTTCACTATGGAGATTCATTTTTACATACAAACATGCGTTGTTTTAGCAGTGACATGGTTTCTTGGCATCAGGCTACTCCATTCGCTTTTTGAACATTGTAGATAGCTGCTTTCATGAGGCAGCTTTTTGTACAGCCTTACTTTGCAAAATCTGAAGCATTAAATATGCCCCAACTGATTCAAACCTTTAATGATATTAATTTTGGCATCTTATAAAATGTGAATCCTCAGAATCCATCTCTCTACATAACAAGCTGTTGCTTCAGGCCCTCTCTACCATTAAGTCAATATGTGCCTGACATGATTTAACAAAATATCAACAGATTGGATGTGCGTGCTCCACTGTTTGGACAGCTACGGATTGTAATGCAGTTATGAAGGCAATTGGCTGCAGGCAGGTTGCATATTTAAAATCGTAATAAAGAACGGACAGGCTAGGGCGCATACAACTGCTTTTTAAGTCCAGCAGCCATTATGGCTTGCGGGAAGTAATTTAAACTCCAGAATAACTCACTTTGATGACCTGTGCTGCTGTTCGTCAACTAGACTTTGTTAGTGTCTCAAGCAGCGTCTAAAAGTGTGCGCTCCGGCTTCCTGAAACACTGACTGTAAAATAGAGCAAATACAGCACACAGAAAACATTGTGATTTAAATTTAACCTACCATGAGTACTATTTGGGTTTTCTTTTCCTAGCTTTTCTGTTTATTTTTGGGACATTGTATTTTGTTGCACAAAGCTCAAGCCTCTAAAACCCGATCAATAGCATCCTCAATATGAGCAAAAATAGTCTTTTGAAGCTTAATCTTTTTGTTCTCTTTTCCAGGAAACCCCTTCGAAAAGAAGAGAATGGCACAAGCCGAGGGGAGTATGCCATGAGCTCACACTGTAAACAGCAGGTAGTGGAAACCAATAACACTGGAGTATAGTGGCCATGCTACAGCTGAACATTCTGTACTCTAGCACCACCATCTCTGTTGGGGTTTATGAGATGGACGCAAGGTATATTATGAATTTAGGAATGGTAAACCTCATGGCTGCTCTTCTTGGGACATAAAATGATGTTTAAAGAAAAGACTAAGGTGAATATGTATTGAGTGATGTGTACAGGTACAAGTATAAGCAAGTTTCGAGGAGACACGGAAACTCTTACCAATGCTGGCAGCTGCACGAATATCATGAGACTCAACCTGGCGGCCCCCCAGAGCCCCTTTGAGGAATATATACAACATCAACAAAATAAACGCATGCACTTTCTGTTGAATGCAATGATGTTTTAAAATTCCTGTCTTCTCTTGTCTTTAACTCTGTTTTTGCAGTGTTCCTCATTAAGCGTTAAGGGTTCTTATATCTCATGTAGATTGTGTGAGTGTTTGATGGATAATTGACTGAAATTGGCCAAAATTCCAAATGGGATTGGGTGGTCCTGGATTTTTTTGTACCAAATATACAAGGGAGAATAAGAAATGGTTTCCTTAATGGTTTTTTGCAATTTGTGTTACTATGCAATTGGAAAGGATTGAGTTCTTGAGGTGCATATTTAGAATACAAAAAACAAGGCTAGCATTAGCATCGCTAATAGTTAACAGATTGTAGTCTGACGGTTCTATACATGATATTCAAATTTGTCTGATGGTGTAGCCTTCATGTGAAAGATATTCAATTATAAATACATGGAAACAACAACAACATGTATGATGGATTAGTTTTAGGGATTGATTGATGAATAATTTCATGCTATGTCTGATACTAAAATCTGTACTGTTTTGTCCAAAAATAAAAGGCACTACAAACTAAAATTGTAAGTTTTTGTAAATGTATGTTTGGATGCATAGACAACATAGTGTACATTATGAAATATGGATAACTCTTTATTTTCAGATGAACAATTGATTGGGTATTTGAGATTTGAAAAATAATGGCTATAGGAAGACACTCTTTAGGAAATAACTCTTAAAGTGTAAAATCTTTGCCGTAATGTATTTAAGTTAGCTCTAGACAAGACATTTCAAAGCAAGTATCCACAATTAAATATCTATTATCTATAAAATAAATATCCAATATGGACAAATACTGATTAAAAATTGACTAATGTTGTCTTATAACAGATACGGTCCTAACATATGATGCACCTCTAACTAGTTTGGCTTTTGGTATTGCATTTAAAGTAGATGGAACATACACAATCCGATGGATGTCCTGTATCCGTTTACCTTTCAGTAACTGCACAACCCTGTTCAACTGATAATTACAACTGAAACAATTCACAATTAGTCAGGATTTGTTCATCAGAGTGGTCCATAATTTTCCTCAAAGTATATAGAAGAGATATTACAAGCTGGAAAAGAAATAAAATGGTTACATAAAATTACATTTTGAAGTTGAAATATAAGTTGAAAACGTAATGCATTGGGAAATATATTGACTTTACATAATTCAGTCATTTTCTTATGGTTAATAGAAAACCGTACACTTGTGTAACTGGATTTGATTATCACGCCATCATTTGTGGTCCAGCTCTTTAGAATGTTTGCAAATCATTCTAGTTTCACAACAAGTCTCTTCTTGACCTTTTTTGGCAACTCTTCAAAACTAGGATGTTACAAGCTTTTACTAAGATGGTTTAAAGCTTTTTTTGATAAGTTGATAATACTGTGATTTCATGTGGGTTAGTGGACGCTTTAAAGATGTATCAAGTGATTCATCAAACAAGCTTGGCCTCTAAATTTAGCTTGTAATATCACTGTTAAACAGATTCTCTCCACTGTTTAATTTGTTTTTCATTGGAACTATATATTGAACTTTTATCGAACCTGTAATTAAAACCGCGATGCAATGTTTATGCATAGTAACACTGAATATACAACTGAGCAATCCCTCTTCATATTCTTAAAAAAAATTCTCACAATCTACTGTACAGTCATTCACCCGTTCAACAAGATATATTAAATATATATATGTGTATTATACTGTACATACTATACTGTATAAGGTACTCAGAATTGTATTGCATGAATGTACATATCAATATTTGCCTTCTTGACAGTCTATTGTGTGTACAGAGTATGAGAAAATGTTTATAGGGATAAGTAAGTCGATGTGTCGTCAAAACAGAATAAGTGTTATTGTTTGTCTGGAACAAGCCATTAATGTATATTTGAGTAATCAGAGGTTGTTGCACAATGTATGCATCACATACCAAAATGTAAAACTATTATATATTGTGCATTGAACTAATTTAATTGCAACTTGCTGACTTTTTTTAGTTTTAAATAAAAATGTACTACTGAATCGTATCTGACGTTTTTGTCTGTGTGTGTGCAAAAATAATTGGTCTGTCATCATTTACATTTTATAAATAATGCACAGCTGTGATATGTACTGTACATGCACAGGATTCTGGTCAGAAAATATGGTTTATGATAGGCTATAATATTTAAACAGTATATGTTTATAAATCTTTTTTTAATACAATTTCATTACATTGTTGACACCTGGTATCTGTCAGCCTTGGAATGTTTTGTGGTTGTATGTGGTGGATGATTATATTCCATTAATTGCTATCTGAGATATAATTATCTCTATATAATTATTGCACTAAAAATATTGTTCCTAGCAACAACAACAAGACTCATAAGACTAGTATTAGAATACTCTCATTCTGTCGCATATAAAACTGTTGTTTACTTTTAATATAATAATTAGATGTATAATATTTATTTTTCATTTTTATTTAAATAAAATTTTAGTAGACAGTAAAACCTCTGTGGGGAAGTAAGAACATTGTGAAAGAGTTAAACTGGGAGAAATTGTGGGGAGAAAATTTTGTAATTTCACCTCCATCTGCTGACACTCCTTGCTTGACAAGTCATCTAGAAAAGTGGGATATCAAGTTGTCTTTCCTGTAAGAAAAACAGTGTAAACATATTGTCTCTGTTCAGTTAAATAAATTACCCATGTGTGGAAAAGGATTATAAATTGCTTGGAGAACATGAAGGCCGAGTAGGCTGTCATTCAGTCACTTTCACATGAAAAACTTGATGCTTTACATTATTAACACTATCAATTATTCAGTCACATGTGAGGTGAAGTTATTTGTCCATGGCATCATATCATTCAGACACAGTGCTCTCATTATACATACATTACAATTACAACATTGCAAGTTGCTAGTTAAACTTTATATAGATACTTTAATCATTTAAAAATTTTCTGAAAAAGCTCACAATTAAGATATCAGTGTTCAGGATTTTAGTGTTGAGCACAATATTAGAATAATTACAGAAGGATCATGTTACACTAAAGTCTGGATTAATGGCAGCTGAAAATTCAGCTTTGGCATCTCAAGAATAAATTACTTTTGAAATTATAGAAAATAGAAAACAATTCTTTAAATGTAATATTTTTTGCAACAATATTGCAGATTTTTATTCTAACAAATAAATGCATATACTGAAACACACTTATAAATGTTCAAAAAAGTGACCATGTACAAGTGACCACGTATACAATTGTGTGTGTGTGTGTGTGTGTGTGTGTGTGCTCTTGTTTTTGTGACATATCAGGACACAACTCTGTATAATGACATGGGTATGACACCGGTATAACAAGGAGAGGGCGACTTATGAGGACATAACCCATGTCCCCATTTTTCAAAACACTTATAAATCATACAGTTTTTTTGAGAAAGTTAAAATGCACAGTTTCCTGAGAGGGTTAGGTTTAGGTGTAGGGTTGGTGTAGGGCCATAGAATATACAGTTTGTACAGTATAAAGACCATTACGCCTATGGGATGAACCCACTTTTCACAAAAAACAAATGTGTGTGTGTGTGTTCCAGTGCAGGCATTCATGAAATTATCAACAAGCTTTCATGTGCAGAGAGCTCTCTTCCCTCCAGGCAGCCACACACTGGCCTCTAGCAGAATTAGGAGTTGATACTCTCACCTCTTCTGCTCGAAAGCCTCTTCATAATCACCCTCTATAATAGGTGACAGTATTAATGCAGGGTTGATGTTGTTTTATCTACGATAAGGCACCCAGAACCTTATGAAGATTGCTTCAGAAGACATCATATAGCACAAAACCACGAATAACCACAAATCCCCAAGACCAAGGTCTTTTGGTTACCACAAAGATATACAGGATTACCTAGTTGTATTACATGTTAAATAAGGGAGGCATATCTAAATGAAAGGAGCCAGTAGAGCTGTTCTCGAACTTCTCCATCAGACGTGCCATTTGAAGATAATGCAATGAGACGGCTGGGGCCATTTGGAGCACTGATGCGTCTCCTCTCCACCGAGACTTGACTTACATGGGAACAAAGCCAACCCGACAGCCTGTAAATCGCTCTGCTCAGCTCCTGCTCGTGGGAGGAGAGAGAGGGAGGGGAGGGGGTCCACTTTTAGATGATGACACAAATTTATAGATATGTGACTTCATCGTGACAGCCCTGTAATCAATGGGACCACTGAGACATCCTATGGAAATGATAGATCAATTGAAGCTTTGCTAAACGTGTATGTGCAATATTTGCATATGAAGGTTAAATAAGTAAACAAAACACTAAAGAAGCTTTGCATCTCTATCTGTGTCATTGTCGAGAGAGAAAGCAAGAGCTCTGACTGTGCATATTATACTGTCAGGATTTGTAGCTCTGCATTCAGTCTGAGTTGGGACAATAACAAACTCAGCCGTGGCTCCCAAGCTGTGGCACAGCTGAAGCTAAGGCCTTTTGGGCCATATGGATCAAATGAAACGGACTGGAGGGGATAATCCTTCTGCTGTCCCCTATAAACAAAACCAATGCACCACCGCTAATGTGGCTGCACCCATTTGCATCTCATCGGTCCAAGCCTCAGAATCAACAACAACAACAACAACAACAACATCTGTGAAAAATGCTCCTTTCTGTTGTACAGACTGTTCGTTGTAGAGATGTTTCAGAATTGGTTCATAAGTGAGAAAGCCTGATATGGTTACTAGCAGTTTTTGGATTCAGTTCAGTCTTAATCCAACCAGACATATAATGCAACTAAACTACATTTTGCATTACATTTTACATTACAGTTAGTTCTAATCCTCAAATTTGATTGAACGAACAGCACTCCTAGGGGTCTGAAATAACAGTATAAGGGGACGCTGACGCAAAATATATTTTAGCACTCCACCGCGCAGTTTTTGCATCGATTTTTTTAATATAAAAATGCTCAAACGATTTGTTAATAAAACAGATTCATTCAGAAACTAAACAACTAAGTCAAACAATCAGGTCACTTAACTGATTGGTTCATTGACACAGTTTCATTTAAGAACGAATTTAGCAGACGCTTTTATCCAAACAAACTTACAAATGAGGACAATGGAAGGAGGTTTAGCTTTTATTTTAATAGCAATGCATTTCACAAAATGATGTATGGGGAGCAGTCAGTGCCAGAGTATATGACAGAGAGCCCTACGATGCTCCAGCCTTTTTTCCTGTTTTTTGAAGATTTCTAGACACTCAAGAGTTTGCACTTACCCCTCTCCCCCAGACAGCATGGTGTGTAATCAATGTCAGTGTTGATCTTTCTAAGGCCATTCATCCATATAAATGCTGCAATGGAAAACTGATGGAGAGGGGGAAAAAAGTAAGACAAAATTGATGTGGTTTGGCCCATCTCACAAATTGCAATGATAGTGTACAGTTGTGGGATCAAGTGATAGCAGGTTCCCAGGCTCTGGGAAAATCGTCCAAACCAATGACCCAATCATCTGTGCTTTGTGTTACAAATTGTCCTCTATATTAAAATACATATGGATTCTTATTAATATACAAAATATTACTGTAACACTTTATAAAATATTCACACATCTGAAGTATAAGCGTATAATACAAAACAAATGTTCTGAAAATGTAATCTCATAAATCAGTGTCATGATGGTTATGATTTATCTTTTTATGTTTTGTTTTGATACTGAGCTAAACAAAAGGTGTATTTCTACTGAATATGAATAATCAACACCAACTGTGTTTTATCTGTACCTTGTAGTTTCTTCAATTTATTAGCTGTGGAGTTGCATTGCCACCCTGTGGTTATTGTCTCAAATAATTACCTGAGCAAAAACGTGGGGCCAGTAGGACAAACAAATACATAAAAACAGAGGATATGCGTTCTGTAATCTATTCCTGATCCTGCTAAAATATAGACGACTCAGAAAACTGAACAGGCCTAAGTATATTATTAAAATAGACATAGTTATTAGGCCTAATCCGCATAGGTGACTTAAACTGATTTTTTTTCTTTTATTTCATTTAGGAATTTGTTCTTTTTTTAAAAGGATTTGCCTGAGGAAGAAAACGTGAGCCAAAGCAGCTAACACAGGAACAGCCCCTCAGAGTTTCTCTTTCCGCTCTGCCCCCTGCTGGTGAGAACTCAGTCACACAACGGGTCCTTCCTTCTCAGCGATGTGTAGGCCTATTTATTGCTAACCCCAATAATTTTTATAACCTGCAAAGAAACCACATCTGCCAGCAAATATCACTTTAGCTTTTGAGGCTAATCTGAAATATCTAAAATAGACAATTTAAATGATTAGAACCTTTTGTGACATTTTCCCTACTAACATTATTTTGTGCTGTAAAACTTATGCAGCACCTTATAAAACATTAAGAATTATGTAGCATAACTTTTTTTTTTTGTGTGCCATGGTAAATGAATTAAAAACAGTCTAGTCGTAGGGGGTTTCTATGCTACTAGTGCCACCTAGCGGAACTACAAAAATAAAGCATGTTTTCAAGCAACCTTTGCAAACGCATCATTCGCGTTTCACGCCTCTCCTAACTCGAACACATCTCTTATGTTCTAAAGAAGTGAAGGCATGTCTCAACAGGTAAAAGTGGTCTACTTTTTTAAGTTTTAAAACTTGAAGTTTAACTTATCTGTCAAGATGAAACTCCGCAAATTAGTCTTATAGGTTGAAATCCAAACATTTCATGTCATGCAGAGTTTAGCTTCAACAACACACCTGCGTGTCTGGAAGTTTCAAGTATACCTACGGTGCGTTCCAAATAAGATATATCTCCCTCCGAAGGGCACTTAGGAGTAAAAACAATAATGGCCGCCATATTGAAGGGTTGTTCCACACCGAAGTGCTCAGTACTGGCCACTTCAGAGGGCCCATCAAAATGAATGATTTCGAAGGGTCAACCGATGGACACTTTGGGTCCCCATGATGCTTGTACTGGGAATTTGGCCTCATAGGTTTGACCTATAAATGTATGTATAACATTTTTCTATGCTAAAAAAAATTTGACCCTTACACTATATATCTATTGGAAGCTCTCACTTGTGAGGGTAAACCCTTTGAAGGGATTAGGGTTTAGGCATTCAGCAATTCTGAATGGAACACATGGGTAGCAAGACCTTGATTAACTGGTTCAGGTGTGTTTGATTAGGGTTGGAGCTAAAGGTGCATTCAAGCCATATTTGTAATTACCCACTTTATGAGATACCAACTTGTAAAAGGCTTGCACATCTTCGTAGAATTCGTATTTACAACTTGTGAGCTAAGAGTTTTCTGAGAGGTACAACTTGTACCACATAACCACCTCAGGTTCATTAGGCACTATGTTTAGGAATTGATAGAGTGATAGTTCAAGTCCAAGTCCAAGTGTATGAACAGCTCCAAGTAGAACGTCATGTGTTGTCATCTTGAAATCACAGTAATTATGACATGGCATAAACTCTGCAGTACACCAGCCCTCCAGGGCCAAGTTTGGTAACCCCTGTCATAGTATGTCTAGGAAGACCTCAATTAGCTGGTTCAGGTGTTTCATTGGGGTTGAAGTTAAAGGGTTACTCCACCCCAAAATGAACATTTTGGCCCAGTTTCCCGTTAATGGCTTAAAATAAACCAGGACTAGGCTAATTCTACTTAAATTAATCCACACTAAACAACTGACTTTCTGAGATGTTGCTTAAGTTTGGATTAACTAGTTCTAGACTACAGAGTCTCAGATTAAGGTAATCAAGGACAAGTGAGATCATCTTTTGGAAACCCGATTAGATTAATGGCATGCACATGTGGCTAAGGAGAGGTTGCTATAAAAACCTGGTATGGACTACATGTAATTCATTAGTCTTAAAGGGACAATAAGTAACTTTTTAGGTATTTTATTATCTAAAATCAATATTTTTATTCATAAATATGCCCTCAATGGTGTACAAATACCTATGCCAATGTTTAAACTAATCCTCGTAAATGAAGAATTTATTATCTTTATATACATGGGACGGGTAGGTTGACGGAGGCTTCCATGTAGTTCCGCCATCTTGCAAAACTATAATAGCAGAGAGGGACAAAAAGTACTAAGCCAATGCGTTTCCACAGCGCGTTTTCGGTCAGAGCCAGAAACGCAGGTGCAGAGCAGTGAGAGGCGCTTGAAACTGCACCGGCAAGTTTAAAAGTCTGGATTGCATTCTTATTATGGACCGTACATATGCTGCGCCACAGGAGAAGAAAACATCGTCGCCAAAACAGTCAAAAATAGAACGTAAAAGTAAACGTGACCGTAGATTACAGAAAACAAGAGTTAATGTCGGGGAAGCTTTTTCTAGGTGGAAAGAGCTAATGCTGGATAAAGATTTCAAAAGAGACGCTGAAGTGGCCAGTTTTCTTCTCGACAGGTAAGTCAGTGTTACAGTCTATATTATAATATTTTTTTTATATCTAACAATGCATATAATTCAGAAAATATAACGAATAAATTAGACATAACTACTAATTACAATATTTCATGTTTTCCACAGTCAGTAATTCATACTGTAACATTCGTTTGTTAGTTGTCATGTTGCAGTTTGTTTGAAATAACACACCTGTTCACCTGAAGGAAAACTCGACGAAGTGCTATTAGAATACATCCTGTCAAAGCTTTTTGGTACATATCGCCTACCGTAGATGCAATGCGCATTTGAAAAAGTGAGGCGCTGGAGAGCAAAATTAGTTTGAATGCAAAATACAATTTCACCACTAGATGGGAGTAATTCCTACTCAGTGTCCCTTTAAGGAGTGTGTGGAACAGGAGTCATTACACTTAACCAAAAAATGGATCAAGGCAGAAGAAAACGCTCAAAAAACTTCAGTGAATTTGAGAAGACCCTTTTTAAACAAATTGTATCAAATTATCCTGTAATTGAAAACAAACAGCATGATTCAGGTACAGAAAACAAGAAGAAGAAGGCATGGATTTCCATATTGAATCAATTCAACTCAAATGAAAACGTAACCAAACGGACACTCCAACAAGTTCAGGTAAGATTTATTGTTGCCCCATTCTTACAAATCAGTCAATTATAAATGTTTTCATTAATGAAATGTTAAAAGAAAACAATATTATATAGAAGTCCTACTTCAGAGTATATATTATCTTGTAAAGGTCCTGTGGAAAAATATAAAAATAAACCTGAAAAAAAACAACTGCTGCTACGCGTCAAGAGCGTTTCAAGACAGGCGGGGGACTCCCAGTTCCACCAGACACAGAGGAGTTGGGGGACTTGTTGGCTGGGATTATTGAAAGTCAGCAACCCCTGGAAGGTATTCCAGATGATGATCATTTGGACAGTTCAGGTGAGGAATCTTTCAAAGACTCATTTAACACGTCTCATTTACAGTAACGTGCTATCCCATCCAACATAATTAAATGCAAGTCATGTCTTGTAACAAAAATTATGTAATGACCTTTATTGTTGAAGTCAAATGTAATGCTATTTATTTATTTTTTTCATACAAAGATGACCTGATCTTGACACAGGACTTGGGGGGCGCAGGGAACAGTCAAGATGCTCAAATGAATCCAGCAGCAGCCAGCACCAACATGCAGCAGCATCCAGTCTCCTGCAGTAGCAGTAGTCAGCATCCAGCAGTCTCTAATCCAGGCAGCAGGTCAAGAGGGAAAAGGATGACCATTCATGAGAAACTTGCCATAGAGTTCCATGAACGTAAATTACAATATTTAAAAGAAGAACATGAAGTCAAAATGAAAATCCTTCATCTAGAGTTGTATATGAAAGAGAGAGACATGAAGCAGCAGCAGTGTCAACTGACTTTGGAACAAAATCTCAGTTAAATAAATAATTTCATGAATTTTTTTTACCTGTCTATGCCAATCATTTATGTATCACTCAAGGCTCATTTATGAGAAGTGCTGCAAAGCAAAAGCATCTCTGTAAGCAAGTCCATTTCTGTCATTGGCTAGCTCAGCGATAGGGACATGTTGGTCATCATCATTTGCAATATCAGGGTCTGGGCAGCCACACTGTTTAAGAAAATTATGAAGCACTGCTGTTGCAATAATAACAATGCAGCACCTCCTAGGTTCAAACCGCAGTGTATTTCGGAGACACTGGAAACGATTCTTCCATACACCAAACATGCGCTCTATTAGCCCTCTGGTGAGCATGTGAGCTTGGTTATAGCGCTGTTGCTCTGGTCTGACTGGATGGAGATGGGGGTGAACAAGAAGTTTGTCTGTGCATACCCACTGTCACCAAGTAGAATTCCAGAGTGTTGTCTTGTTTCAAACTGACCGTACAAAGAGGAGTTGTGGAAAATCCTTGAGTCATGGGTTGAACCTTTCCAACGTGCAACAATATTGGAGAACTGCATAGTGGGAGTGCACACTCCTTGTACATTTATTGAAAACCAGTTTTTACGATTTCTGAATTCCTCAGCATCTGCTGTAGAGGGACACTTGATGGGAATGTGGCAGCCATCGATACAACCAATGACTCCAGGGAAGTTACCATATTCATAGAAATCTACCTTGTAGGTGGCCTGTTCAGCAGCATTTGGGAATTTGATTAAATCCTTTTTCAGTTCACATATAGCACTGCAGACTCTGTGTACTATTTTGCACACTGTTGATTCACCTACACCACACAAATCCCCAGTTTCACGATGGAAGGTTCCACATGCCAAAAACCTTAAGGTAATTAATATTTGTAAGGAAGGAGAAATAGGAGTGCCCCTGACTAAGTCACCTGAAAGCTTGGGCTGCAGCAAACCAATTATTTCTGTTGCATTTTCCTTTGACTTACGGAAACGGTCAAGAAAATGTAAATCATCAAAATCATTTAGTGGGTTGCTCCTGTCTTTCAGCAACCTTCTTTCTGGTCTTGGTGGTGGTCTCTGATTGTCGTTGAAATAGTCTAGGTAATCCATTTTCTGCTACTATGAACGTGAGCCTTGAGGCAAGAAGTTTTTAATCTGAGGTTAAACCTGCTTCTGACCAGGTTTAATTTAAGACTTCATTTAGATCTGAATTAGGTCTAATCCTACTTCTAGAAATCCGATTGTTTTAAGTCTAGACTAGTGCAAGTCTGAGACTATTGTAATCCATGTGTGAGAAAGCTACTTCAATAAATCCAGGTTTAAAATGACATTTAGTCTACGACTAGAAACTAGAAACCGGCCCTTTGTCATTAATCACTTAAATAATCACTGAAATAATACAGTGCATTCTTGTGGTGGGGAAGACACAGAAGAGCATAAGCAACACGGTGATATGGAGTGACAAAGAGGAGACCATTGACAAAAGAATTATTGAATAAAGCTGTTATTTATGTTTTCTTCACCTACAAAAAGTGTTTCTGTGGCTTCATATAACCCACATGGCATGTCTGATAGCAGATGGACAATTCTGGAGACGACTTTTCATACCAATAATGGACCTTGACACTGTTATTCACTTGGCAGTCTATGGGACAGTCTCAAGCCTCCAGGTTTTCATCCAAATTATCTTAAAATATCTTAAATTTTTCAATTGGTGGAGTGGAGTAACACTTTAAACTTTGCAGGACATCTGCAATTCAGGAGCAGGATTGGATACCCCTTTTGTAATCCATTAACTGGAACAAAAACGATCACAATTTATATTTATTGAAATAATGAAACTCTTTGAAAGAGGGCATGAGTGTAGGTGCAATTTGCCAGAAATTTATAAAGTTATTTTTCATGAAAAAAGCCATTAAACTGTGAGAAAAAACTTGTGTCGTGTTAACTTCATCTCTTTGGACTGTTATTCCGCATCTGCAGTGGGGTGGGTCAGAGAGTAATGCACTGGTGTAAAGAGCTCAGAATGCACTTTAAGCAAATGTTTTAAAAAGTAAATTTTTCATAAAATGTAAACATTAGGCTACAACATACACAGTGGTTCCTGTAACTATACAAATCTAAAATTAAAAAATAGCTTTTCAACAGATGAGAAGATCAGGAAGTCATCACTTGATCAGGTGCATTTGATCAAAGTCCCTTTAATAAGGCAAGTCATGTCCCTTGGCGGCCATCTTTAAAACGCCTTTTTGTCCTGTCTCTTTGAGTGGGGAAACATAAATTCTCCAAAACTGTTTGCCAAGCTTACAATTAAATTTCATATTTGAAATCTAATCTATTGAAATCTAAATCAAATTTTATTGTAAGATAAGGTGTGATGATAAAAGATGTTATCTTTAAAATATTAAAGTAGACCTGCTACACCAGTTCATGAAAACTTATCACCGAATGTACATTAGTTGCAAACATTTATGTGCAGGTGATAATGGAGAACAATTATGGTGGTAAATACTTTTTAGTCTTTGAAAAATATGTTTGAGAAAAGTGGCTGTTATATTTTTCTGTTATTTTTCACAATGACCCAGTCTGCAGCTTGAGTTATGTTATATCCCATCTCTCTTATCTGCACATGAGGCAACATACATAAATAAATCATAAGATCAACAATACTAGATATCAAAACCCTAGACACAAAAAAATTGGATCTAAATGACAACGAATGAAACTCAAATAGTTCATATTTTACACTTTATTGGTAGACTGATACTGAAAAGACATTCGTTGGATATTATTCCAAACATAAGCATTGTCACATAAAGCACTGATTGAATCAGGGAAATTAATTTAAATTAAAAATGATATAGAATATAATTTATAGTCTGAAGAATGTGATTTAACTTCTTGAGTTTGGTTTGGTTTGAGTAAAATGATCAAAATAATAGAAGAAAATGTACACCTGGCTAAAAAAATGTCAAAAGTAAAAATACAAAATCAATTGTATAAAAGAAACTGTACACATAAGCATCAAGTAAATTTCTTAATACTTTTCACACATGTCTACTACATTGCAAAAACTAAAAAAATACTATTTTCTGTAACCCGTTTCATTTTGGCCCTTTTATTTATTTAATAATCACATTTTGTTGCGTTGCAGCCTGAAATGAAGATGGACACAGTTTTTATTTTATCCAGCTGTATTTACTTCACTTTGCTCGGAGACAGAGTCTGGAATGGCATAATAGAGAAGTGTTTTCTCTCTCGCTAGGGGGCGCTTGTCTGAAGTTTAAAATCATTGGTTACCCGTAAGCCAATCAGATACGTTTAGTTATGACGTATGTTATGTGCCTGTACAGCCGCATCGAAGCACAGACATGCATCGAACTCAAATCTATGATTGAACTTCCACTGTAAACCTGTTGTTAACACATGATGATGCGAGCGAAATACCGGAGTGAACATGGCTGTAAACGACTTTTGCAGTTTGAAAAAGAGTTGAATGTTCTCCATAACAGAGCTAATTGCATCCCGTGTCTCGTTTCCCATTTCCGCGGTCGTTTCGGTTTTCGATTTCTCTAACCTACAATGTAAAACTCTGCGCTTAGCATTTAGGTCACGGCTCTCAGCCCGCCCTCTGTTCGTTGATTGGCCCGGCTGTTTTCAGACCGGTGGCAAACAGAAAGCTCTGACGCTGTATCAGACTGAGTACAGAAGCGAAATGAAATTGAGTGGAAGTAGGAAGTCTGACGTAGTCAGGCTAGTATTTACTAAGTGCAACTTATAATATCCAAGTGAAAGATATAACACTAATATGTCATTTTTTTTTATATGTATATAAAAACAGAATCTCTGAGTTGGCAAAAGGATCACCTCCTCCTAAAAATGACTTGTAAACTCAATCAGATGGAGCTAATCACCTTCTCAAAGGCACACAAAGCAGCAGCATTGATCAGCTGTGGTCTTTTTGATGAGCCCAGCATGAAAATAGCTTTCCTGGAGCATTTCAGTTTTTGGTAGTGTAACTGAAGCAAACAATAAAATGTGGGTGGCAAGGCATTGTCAAAAGATCCCCGGGATAAAGTTGTGGACAGGCACAAGTCAGGAGATTGATTTAAAAAAAATACATTCAAAGGATTTATCAATGCCTAGAAGCACGGTGAAGTCTATTATTGAGAAGTGGAAGGTTTTTGGCAAAACACAGACCCTCCCTGGATCAGGATGTAACTACAAACTTGATGAAAGAACCAGGAGGAACTTGCTCAGAGAGGGGCGACCAAGAGTCTTACAGCAACTCTGAAGCAGCTGCAGGAATTAAGGACAAAGAGTGGTCATTGTGTGCATTCTCCACAAATGTGGTTTGTATGAGAGAGTTGCAAGAAAAAAAAAAACACTCAAGAAAGGCCACACGCAGTAACGACTGAGCTTTGCCAAAACCCACTTTAAAGATTCTGAGGCAGATGAGACTAAAATGTAATTATTTGGCCTCAACGCCAAACAATGTATCCTGTGGAAATCCGATTCAGCTCACCATCCATATAACAGCATTCCTCCAGTAAAGCAAGTTGTAATATCATTTTCCATTTTTGGGGAGTTTCTCTGCAGCAGGGATTGGAGCATTTGTGAAGATAGAAGGAAAAATGGATGTGGCAAAATATCGTCAAATTCTTGAGGAAAATCTGCTGCCCTCTGCCAGAAAGTTGTCAGTGGGAAGGAGGTTTACCTTCCAACAGGACAATGACCCAAAGAGGAAAAGGTTAAAAGAGGAGAAGGTGAATGTCCTTGCATGGCCTACTCAGAGCCCAGACTTAAACACCAATGAAAATCTGTGGAATGCTTGAAGACTGCAGTCCACGAACGGTCATCATCAAATTTACCTGAATTTGAGCAGTTCTGCAAAGAAGAGTGGGCAAATATTGCAAAGTCTAGATGTGCAAAGTTAATAGAGACAAATCTCAACAGTCTAAAGTCTGTAATTAATGCAAATGGTTGTTCAACAAAATACTGACACAAGGGGGTGATCATTTTCCAGCTCAATGATTCTGGTTGTTTATTTTTTTTTTGTAACATGTCGGTGTGTTATATCTTTCACTTGGATGTTATAAGTTGCACACATTAAATACAGTTGGATAAAACAAAAACTGTGTTAATTTCAGGTAAAGGCATTTTTATTATAATATAAAGCAGTACATTTGTGCAAAAAATTGACCCAGACAAAAAGAAATGTATTCCATAATTTTAGCTCAATGCAAGCTCTGCAAACAGAAGTATATGATTTTCAAATGGAATTGTTCTCTCTGTGTTTACTAAGAGTCAACATTCAAAAGCAGGCTTAAAAGTCTTGCTTTCGTTCTTGATGATTTAGGAATTTGATCAACCTTGGAGCAACCGGAAGCTTGTGAATTTTCTTCAGTCTCTTGGTCCCGAGCAGTTTGCGGATTTTCAGTCTGCAGAGCTGCATGAGTGGGCGTGGAGGCACTGCAATCAGAACCAGCAAACGATACACAGGTGACTGAAAGCATTTGCATATGTGAATAATTTAAGCAAAGGGTATAGGTGCACATACTTGCTCTCTCTTTGATGCACTGCCACTCATGGAAACTGTCCAGATGTTCAATGAGTCGTGCACACAGTTTCACATGCCCAACATAATCAAGAAGCACGTCTATAATCGGTCCTGCCCAACGGGAGACGTGTTCGCTAGAGATCACCTCACAGAACTAGTAAAAAATTGTGTAAAATGTGGTACTGCAAGCATTATACAAATTTACATTTGAGAAAAAATATTACACTAGTTATATGTGGCTTCAGGCCACTTACCTGAATACAAGTCTTTTCTACTGCTTCATCAGAATCATATCTTGGATTACACCTAGTTTTTATAGGTGGATGAGGATTGCTGCCATAAACACAATTGAAACATGACAAGGCATCGCAGCCATTATCCATTAGATACTTCAGTAAAGTCAGATACTTCATGCAGAACATAACACTGGCTGGAAAGGTAGTTGGGTGAGTTGGGATGTAGGAATTGACATTAGCACCATGTTCAACCAGCAAAGTCACTGTCTGGATGCAACCCTGCCTCAGGGCCACTAGGACTGGGTTGAATGTGTCCAGGTTTGGATTAGCACCAGCCTTCAGGAGCATGGTGGTAGCATTGATGTTGTTGTTCATGACAGCAAAGTATAGAGCTGTGCTGCGACGATCTTCATACATCATAGAACGACCCTCGGACAACGTGGCATTGACATCAAAGCCGGCCTCGATCAGTAACTCAAGAATATCGTTTCTGTTGCGCTCCGCTGCTAAATGGAGGGGGCTGATACCTGAACGCTTCACTCTGGCCTTGCTTGTGGCTGGGATCAGCATGGATATGATACTGAAAATGAGAAGTTTTGTGTTCTTGATTGCTAGTGTGCTTGCTAGTGTACACTAAAATACTCTTAAATGACATATTAGAATGGGGCCATTAGGGTGAAATGATGTTATAAGTTGGAAAAATGATTTAATAAGAAGAAAAGCTTGTATGTAGTGATTAGCAATGATGCAATGAAAGAGAAACAGTTCTAGGGTTGGGAACCGAAAAGTACGGAAGAGGACATGCTTGTTAGGGGACATTGATGCAGAACAAGATTTTATATATTGCTGCACAGCATATTTTGTATTTTTTTGCAGCGTCTTGCGCATAACACTGCATTCTAAAAATGCTGTGCTCATGTTAAACAAAGGTGTTTTGAATGTGCCACATCACCTCTACAGAATCTACAATGCGCAAAAGACTACAATGCGAATAGAGTATTTCGATTTCCAAACAAATAATTCATTTCTTTCTAGTGAATCAAAAACATACAGTGTAATGTAGTCCACTTTCCTAAACAAATGACTCATTAATTTCTTTTTTTTGAAAATCAAAAAACAACACACTGTGTATAGCCTGATTCCCTTTATTCTGATTCTTTGATGCCGTTTTATTTTTTATTTTTTACTTTAACATATTAAAATAACTGTCATTGGAGCTGTTAAGTAATTGAAATAGTTAAGAGGAACCAGAAGCTGGGATCATCTACTTATTTACGATTCCCACCCCTAAACATGTCATGCTATAAAGAATTATGGGTAACACTTTAGAATAATGGTCCATTAGTTAATGTTAGTTAACATGAACTAAGCAAGAAATCCTTCTACAGCATTTATTAATCTTAGTTGATGTTAATTTCAACATTTACTAATGCAATATTCAAATCAAAAGTTGTGCTTGTTAATATTAGTTAATGCACTGTGAATTACCATGAACTAACAATGAATAACTGTATTTTCATTAACATTAACAAAGATGAATAAATACAGTAATAAATGTATTTTTCATTGTTTGTTCATGCTAATTAATGAATTATCTAACATTAACTAATGTACCATTATTCTAAAGTGTTACAGAATTATGCTATGGGATGATTAGTTTAACTGTTAGGTGAGTAAAAGATCCTGCACACAATAAACTAGAAGAGTTAACAAGACATAACACGAATGTCAGAAGAAAGAGCACTTATCAGAAATGGTATTTTTAAAATAAAACAAAAAAGTACACATTTACTCATACTTGAGTTAGCTTGAGTTAAGGTTACAGGATTAGCACCATCTACAGTAGCAACAGCACTGCTCTTAATCACCCATTGAGACTTACTTAGTTGCCCTGACAATTTTGTGGGTACACCCGAAAGTGAGGAGGTCTTTACTGAAAATCAATGCAAGAGCATGAGATGTACTACTAAGCCTAAACTCTTAAGAACCAATGGCCTTTGCATATAAACAAGTTAGGTATAAACTGTGACCTGAGGAAATTCCTTCCCAAGCAAATTCATTCATTCATAAGAATTCAGAATGCATACCTATCATTACCATGCTGGGCAGCTATATGAATTGGCAACAGTCCAGTTTTGCCTGGCTTGTTGGCATCTGCATTTTGAGATAGAAGAAACTGTACAGTTCCCTCATGACCATTTTTACAGGCCTCATACAGTGCTGTGGCTCCATCTGCAGCCTCGCTGTTGAGATCTGCACCTGATTGAGGTGGGATGCATTACGTCAGATGCAATACATCACAAAGCAACAGTGGAACAGAAAGGGAAATAACAGACCAAATGACAGTGAACGATTTTACCATTTTTTAAAAGCATGCGAAGTGCATCCACTTTTCCACTTTGGGCGGCCACAAAGATAGGAGTGATTCCGTACATGTTGGGTATGCTGACTTTGGCTCCAGCTTTCAACAGCATCTCACAGATTTCCACATTGTTCCTGCACACACTCTCATGGAGAGCGGTCCAGCCTTGAATACAGCTCTTATTCACAGAGGCGCCATAATTCAGTAACATGGCAACCATTGTTGGGTTTTCCTTCTCACATGCTACAGATATGTATAGAAATGATCAAATTTCCATCACACCACTAAAAGCCACATTAAATCAAGGGTGGAACAAAATATATATATTTTAAGAATTGATGTTTTTAAATGAAATGATGTGGGTCGAGGCTGGTAATCCAGGCCAGATAGGTAGATTGTCAGAATATTACCTTTGTAAAGGGGAGTCTCCCTATCCTTATTGGTAATATCAGGATCAGCTCCTTTCTCTAGAAGACACTCCATGCATGCAAGATGTTCCATTACCACAGCTATCATTAAAGCAGTCTGCTCATTCAAAGTGCACTGGTTGATCATCCCAGGTTGAGCTATGAAAATAGTATTCATGAACAAAGCCAGAACAATCTGTTAGAGCTGGGCTAAATAAAGTTCAATGGATTCATTTTCAAATGAGTGTGCACTACCTCTCAGGAGAATTTTAATACATTGATCTTGTCCATAATATGCCGCCTCGTGCAAAGGCATCCATCCATCTTTATTTGGTTTAAGAAGGTTGCACCCAGGTTGCTTAACCAACAGTTTCACTGATCCTACATCTCCTTCCAAAATGGCCTTAGCAATAGGATCAAACTCCCTAAGGAAGAAATTGTTTTACATTTTATTTTGATGCATTAAGTGTTGCAGGTGAGACGATTACATATATTATTATTCTTAGTTTGGGCTCTTTCGCATCACTACTGTTTTCAGCATTGACAATAAGAAATGTTTACTGAAAAGCATATTAGAATGATTTCTGAAGGATCATGTCACACTGAAGACTGGAGTGATGATGCTGAAATTTCATCTTTACCATCACAGGAATAAATTAAATTTGAATACATAAACAGTTATTTTAAATTGTAATATTATTTCTCAATATTACTGTTTTACTGAATTGTTTATAATAAATGCAGCCTTAGTGAGAATGACATTTTTTCCAAAGACATTAAATATTCTTACTGACTCCAACATTTGAAATGGTAGTGCATATTTTGTGCAGTTGGATTAATGTACTGCACACTGGCACTGAAACATACAGTATGGTCATACTGACCACATCTACTTATGCATAGCTCTAGAATCATTTATTAATAATTAGTATTTTATATCATACATTTTTTTTAATTACATTTTACTACTAAAGTATATATATATTTTATATGTATTTTAGTCTTTTCAAGCATAGAAAGAACCACACTTTTCTTACATACTAATGAGCACATTATATTGTATTGTCATGTAATTGTGCAATCACTCACTCTTCAGGCACATGGGCAACTTGCAAACTTCCGTCATATTTTCGGTATTCCATCATTCGCTTGCCATTACCAGTAACAAAGTGACTTACTGAATTTACATCCTGTGGACATATTGTTTCTCTTTGGAAAAAAAAAAGATTCATATAAGTCTATTTAATGCTGCCTCAGATCTCTAACTATTGCACAATTCTTGGACTTCCACTGAAAGGGGATGGGATCTTTTTTTTTTTTTTTTTTCCTATTTTTTTATTAAATTACCTACATGTTATCATTGCAATTAAACATAAATCTACTACTGTAACACTAGTTGCAGAGTTGACAATGTAAGATTACAGGGGAAATTTAAACAAGTGGATTGGGGCACAGCAGAGGATAGTGTTTCTATTTTTATGCATGGAGGCATGTAAACTTGAACAACTCAGGTTGCTCCTCTTTCTAATCTTGACCTTTAAAAGAAGAGGAACAGATGTGAAGCTGTTGTGTCAGCCATCAGAGAAGCTGTGGTAGGCATCTAAAAGTGATATTGTTACTCTCTCTGTGAGAATTTTTTTTTTTGTGGCAATAAACTGATGTTAATGTTTTGATCCTATTTTCTACATGCAGTCTTGATAATTTTGCATAAATAAAATAAAATCAATATATATTTAAAAGTAAAGTTTAAGCTTGGTGTACATTTGGCAATAAACATGTTGCAAATATGTGCAGATATTAACTGTCACTCACATTTTTGAACATAGACTTGAAAGTGCACAACCCAAACTGACCCAAGGTCAGAACTCCTGTTATGATGGTGCACTCTTGTCATAAATTAATCTATTACCTTTCCTACATAAATTTGAACAAAAAACACTATTTTAAAGTAAGTATGTACTTAGTTAAGGTTAGTGTGAGTATGATGTGCTAAGCACTGGTTATTTTAATACTCACAGGGAGAGTTTGTTTTATGACGGCACCTCATTTCATTTTGAATGATGCACAGCAAACTTTACCTGGGTGGATTGGCGGGACACGCAGTCAGTTCTGGTTGCGGCTGGGGAGGATGTGATGGCGGAGCTTGCCATCGGGCTGCTGGCCTGTTTGGAGAAGTGGGGGTCTTTGAGCTTTCAGTGTCTGATGCAGAGTTGTGAGCATCAGCAATGCTCCGCTCAATTGCCAGCTCCATGAGCTCATCATCAGACAGCTCGCTGTAGAGACTGTAGTCAGCAAAGTCCATGTTGGTGTGTGTTGTACCTGGCATGGACACATGGGCGGCTGCCATGATGGATCCTGAGACAATCAAAACAATCATCAGGCCTACTTAATGAACCTACTGGGCTAACATCTGTTTGCTTGGCATACTTATCACAGAAAACTGTTATTGCAAAATTCATTAGCTTACTTGATTAGGACAGACAGCTAATCTGACAGATTTTTGATTTAAGGTTTTTGATTTATGGTTACCTAGAATACATTTATATGATAAATACAGTAAAAAAAATAAAAATAATAATAATATCATGAAATATTATTACAATTTAAAGGGGTCATGAACTGCTTTTTTTCTTTGTTTTGTAATCTTAATGCAAAGTTTGAATAGGTGTGGCGGATTGTAGACTCGGAAGTAAACTCCCACTGCTTTGATTGACTCACAGTTGTGTATGTTTGACAGGCTACATCCTTCATGGACGGGCACTGTGTGATTCATATTACAACGCATAAATACTTGTACATATCAGCAAAAATTTCTGTAATAAGAGACAAAGCAAAAGTGACCATGTAATAAAACAATTACTCAACACTGTGTCGTGCAACATTACTGTCGGATTCAGTATTGACTTATTCGCCATTGGTGGGAACGCCCACAAAAACGTCACATCCGTTTATGCCATGGAAAAATAAAAAAAATTTGAATTTACGTGCAGAGACCTTATTAGGTGCTTGATCTTTACTTTTTGTGAAGATTTCGTTTGATTTCTGCTTGGTGCAGTGCCGAAAGGTTGCTGTGTGGCGTTCTGTACCTCTAATAAGTAAAAAAAACCTGATAAGAAGGTGTATATGACTGATAAACAGACGGACTACCGGACGTAGCACTGAGTGGGTAGCACAGATAGTTGGTTTTTTCGTATTTTATATAAAAATTTTCATGTTATATATTTATTTTACGGAATGTATTTGTGAAAATGATTAGGCAGCCGCTGCACACACCACATAGAATAACTGCGCATTTTTAAGGCACTTCAGTGGACCTGTTTTGTCAAAGTTACTAATATTTTTAATATATCAATAATAAAATATGACAGGCTTTTACTCAAGTCTTTATCTCTCTATTAAAATTAAGCAAAGCAAAACAAAATGTCAAATGATTGCTTTTCACAATCCGTATCGTTCTCGCATAGGCTTGTAGTAAGCTGTCTCTTGCTCTATTAGGTAACAAAAAATGTCGGGAAACGACACCTTTGTCCACTCTGTTGGGTCGTTTGCCCAGAGGGGGAAAGGACTGTTATCCCCTACGCTATCCCCCAGATAACTCAATCCAGCCATAACAATCATCAACTACAGGTGCATTCGAAGAACTGAATTATGATCCTGATTAGCGCGATGATATCATCTTGGATGCGACATATAATTTCAGATGTATTAAGCGACGTACAAAGAATGGAGCCCAGGTGCGAGGTTGTCCTGCTCCACTTCACAGTTGCCGAGTGAAAGGAGAGTTTTATAATGACAGGACATGCATTTATACAACACTTTATTCAAAAAGAAGAGCCACTCATTCCACAATCAAATGTCATTAACCTATTTCATTTTCGGGTAGCAATCTGATCGTGTTTACATGCACTCTTAATCATATTAGAAAAGGAATAAACCACCCCCTTCAAATTTCATTCCGATCGAGCTCAATCGGATCGATTAAGGTGTATAGCTTACATGAAGGCTTTTCAGTCTGATTGAGCATTGGTTGCATTTAAAAGTAGCCAGTGCTGGCTGCTCCAGGACAGTTCTCAAAACCACTGCATTTTAGAGACATGCTCTTAAATGTGACTCATAACAAATACTTGCATCGTTTAAGGCAGCTTTAATCACCATTGGTAACTCCATGACTTAACTGACGACATAACTATGGCATGCTCGTAGTTTCATTTATGTTATTATGATATAGTTCTTTAATATAATTCAGTGTGCACCGCCGTATTCTTGTATGCATTTGAAGAGCACACGCTACGATGAACAAAGTATAACGGCTGACAGAACAGGAAAAGGTTTTTAGGTTTTTACTGACATGGCCTGACATCATCTCATCTGACCGCAGTTCACTGTTGGTCTATTGAAGCTTCCTTGTCACCTGCAGCTTCTCCGTGCTCATTAAAAGCACCTGGCGCTGAGGAGAAGTTGGAGTGTGCGTCTGAAAAGTTTCCCGTTTGATGTGGTGGTTAAGACGTTGTCTAAAATAACTGTGTCTAAATAACCTCAATTCTTGTCAAGAAAAAGAAACCGAAGCAGTAGTTGCGAGTGCAATGGACAACCCTAGATCCAATTGTGTTAAATATTTTGGTAACACTTTATAATAACTGCATGCTATTAATAATTAGTTAAGCATTAGGAAACAGTTAATTCATCATTTATAAAGCATTAATAGACATTTATAAGCAGTTTATAAATGTGAGCTCATCTAAAGTGAGGACTATTTATGCCTTGTAAAGCTTTTACAAATTAGATTTAAAGGCTGTTAATATTTCTATGTTCTGTATCACTGTGTTGTGTTTGTTTCCGTTTTTTGTTTAGAAGATAACTGAGCCTTTAAATATCCTTTATAAATGCTTTACAAGGCATAACTAGTCCTCACTTTAGATGAGCTCACATAAATAGTTAACTGACCACTACTAAATGCTTTATAACTACCTGAATTTACTACATTTCTTGTGATCTTATGAATCACCGGCAACTCCTAAATAACTGGTTTGTAAATAATGCTATACTTCATTGAGAAATGATAAATTGATCATGAATAAAGTATGAAAATACAATTATTAAACACATTATAGATAGCTTTTAAATCAAGAATAAAGCATTTATATCTGTATTTATAAACTGCTTATTACTGTCTATTAATGCTTTATAAATTATGAATTATCTGTTTACTAATGCTTAATTAATGATTAATAGTGTGCAGTTATTATAAAGTGTTACCAATATTTTTAATGCAGTTAAACTGACAAAATAATAATATTAATTATTGCATGCGTTACGCATTAGTATAAGACATGATTCTCTTTGGATGGTTGTAAAATTAATACCACATATAAATATATTGTAAAAACATTTTTTTTAAATGCTTTCTGTGTGTGTGTGTGTGTGTGTGTGTGTATATATATCTGTGTGTGTGCTGCTTTTTCCCCCAAGCCTCATTGGGAAAAGGTTGCATGAAAAAAAACCTGAAGAGTTTGTCATAAGGGACAAGGAATTTATCCTTTTTATGTTTTTCATTTGTTTAGCCTTAAAGGGATAGCTCATCCAAAACTGAAAACTGTCATTCACTTCATGTAGTTTTATACCGGTATGATTGCACCAAGATCTGTCAAAGAGTGTTGGTAATCACAGACTGTATGGATAGAAAAACAAACAAACATGTAAGACATTTCTCAAAATATCTTATTATAGAAGAAAGTCATACTGATTTGGAATGACATGGGGGTTAGTAAATGATGACAGAATTGTAATTTTTTTGGTGAATGATCCCTTTAAGTATTCATTCATGCCTCTGATTTAGCATCTAAAAAAGATAGTACAATTACAACTTTTGTAAATAGCAGGTAAAGGTGAATAAAATAAATAAATATAAAGCATAATTTTAATAAAACCAAAGAGTATGAGTCAGTACCAATGCTGAACAAAATTATATTAATCTCTCAACATTTTTACAATATTAATGGACCAGTGTATACTTGACCTTCATCCAATACACACTAACACAAGCCAAAAAAAAAACAAAAAAAATCTACTTACCACTTCAAAATGTTTTTCTTTTCTTTTTCTCTTCCTTAACAACGTGTCAGATTTCCAAACAGAAAAGGTTGTTTTGTTTATCCCAATGTCGAGTGGCACACTGGAGACTTGCTTGCACTGGGACCTGTTTAGCTCTCTGCTAAGAGAGGTCTTTAACTGTCACCCCACACCGACTCTGGGTACACGTGATATACAGTGTGCCAAGATCACCCTCTTAGCTGTTGCTGTTCTTGAGGTGTTGCAGACCTGGTGTAGATTACGAAAACTATCTTTGAGTTCTAGTGGAGTGAATTGTGATTCCAGAAATATATTAGCTGAAAATACCCACTACAGAAGATTTCTTTACTGAAGTGGATTTATAAAGATAATAAATAATAATTTAAGAGTGTAGTATGTGATTGTGAATAATGGTTGGACTTCTCTTCATACACTGGCTTTGTTAATTGAAACAGTTTGCATGTAACAGGGTTAAATTATTATGCTGTTTTTGCTGTGTCATGTTACAAGTGGGTCAAGGCTACGAGACAAACAGTACACAGAATAGCACTCTGTGAATACCTTATTCTTTATTTATAGATAAAGCTATTAAGTTAATGTCAAGTGGAGTTAAGATCAAGGTTATAAACTTGTTTAATACTCTTTGTTTGGGCTGAGCCCTTTTTACTTGCCAATGTGTATAATGGCTGAATAATTTGACAAACATAACCAAATAAACAAGAGGGTTGCATAACAGACTTTTGCATTTGTGAGACCTTGTTTCATTGTAAAACATCTCGATTCTGCTTGACATTTTTAAACAAGTTTGGTTAAATATATAATTTTAAAATTACTTTATGAAAAAAATATGGTTAATTTATTTTTGATTTGATTTGATTTATCAATCTCTCTCTTTTTTCTTAACAGGATTAAAAGTTCTGAGCTAGACTGGTGGCAGAAGTTATATTTAAATGTTTTGCTTATTGTCTAATTATAGTCCTTATGTAAACTGCAGTTAGCTTGATTCAGAATGATATAAGAGGTCTTCTTAAGGGATGTAAATGTACACTGATCATAAGACTTACGGTGGTCCCCAATTAAGTTTCACCTTTTATCTCTAAAGGCCAATTCACACTGCACCCACAGATGCTGAAAACCATCAACAGACATGTTTGTCAGATTTTGTCTGATCAGTGTGTGACCCCTTGACGCCACTAGCTGGTGTTGGTCGCCCCTTGTTTTCAACGACTGAACATGTTGAATCCATGTTTGTTGGGAGTTGAATGTCTGAGAAGTGACATATTGTACTTTCTCAGCATTGGTATGTGCTTGTTGGCACAGTGTGTGAATTGGCCTTTGTTTTTCCTGCAGCTGTTGCACTTTACCCTGTTGCTTATTTGAGGTTTATAAAAGCTGCGATTCTGATGACCAGCTCAAACTTCAACAGGCTTGAATAAAACTGTGGAGATGCAAGACTTTTATTTTACCTCAAGATCAGAGACTGTCTCAAGCAAACAGAAAACCCCACACATTTAATTCTACAGGAGTTACACAAAAACCCTAAGCTCAAATTCTGCTTAGAATCGGACAAGTTGCATCACTGTTAACTAATTTACAAGAACAATACAGTTTGTCTTCATTATAGCAGAATTACAGAACATTACACTAAACATATTTAATCGTTTAATGCACAGTTTAAAGACTAGAAAGATTGATTCACATTATAAAAAGCTTTAGTGTGCAATCTAGTTATGCACCTTTTATGCTCTATGTATACTATGTACATTTGAATATTATTTTATTTACATGAATTGAGAATAATTACCCATACAAACAGAAATCAATTCTGCTAAATTACTTTCAGATCTAAAGCTTTTTAATCTACAATTCATTAAATTATGTTTGTAACAAAAGAATTCAAAGCAGCATGTTCTGTAAACATTTAAGAATGGCATGCCATTCATCACGGAATATCTTCAAATGATTCTCGTTCATAACTCAAAAACATGATTAGTCTTTCTGGTAGAGGAAGAGCACTGATGTGACATAGTCTTTGGATGCCCAGTCGTTGACGAATCTTGAGTCTGCACAGATGCATCAGTGTGCAAGGAAGAACTGAAATAGAGAGTGCTTGGGTTTCAGGTTTTCATTTGTAGTTCCATTAACGTGTAAAAATCAATTCAGTTTTCAGATGTCAATAATCAGCCAAATGAAGAGTTTATAAAGAATATATTACCTGATCTTTCTTTAATATGGGCCCAATCTTTGTTGCTGTCTAGGTGTTCATTTATTCTAAAGCAGAGTTTAACGTGACCCACATAGTCAAGTAATGTGTTTATGATGGGTCCCACCCAGCAGCTGACTGAGGGAGTAGAGATGATCTCACAAAACTGTAAAAAAAAAGAAAAAAAAAAGAATTAATTTTATTTGAAAGCAAATAGTAAATGTACAAATGAATAGTATAATAATGATTGCATACAAAAATATATGCAATACATATATATATATATATATATATATATATATATATATATATATATATATATATTGTACATATATTATACTTTCCACATTTTAATATAATATTATGTCATATTATTTTTATTTAAGTTATTTTGACTGGAAAACAAAATCTATACCTCAACACAGTATTCTGATGCTTCATCATTTAAATAATACATTGTTTCTCGCCCATTTCTTGTCCATTGTCCTTGTTTAATGGGGGGATGAGGATTACTTCCATATTGACAGGTAAAACATGATTGTGCATCGCAGCCATTGTCCAGTAGGCACTTCATCATCAACATGTACCTCAAACAAAAAACCAAAGCTGCTGGGAAGCTGGTAGGATGAGTTGGCAGCATGGCATTAACATTAGCACCGTGCTTCAATAGTAAGGCCACCATTTCCATACTTCCTATCCTTACAGCCACTAACAAGGGGTTGAAAATATCCAGGTTTGGATCAGCACCGGCTTCTAACAGCAAAGTAGCTGCCTCAATGTTGCTGTTTGCCACAGCTGAGTACAGAGCTGTGCTGCGATGATCTTCATACATTTTTGACCAATCATCGGACATCTTCGAGTTGACATCATATCCAGCATCAATTAATATTTCTAGGACGCTATCTCTGTTATTTTCTGCAGCAAAATGAAGAGAACTGATTCCGGAGGACCTCACTTTGACCATGCTAGTTCTAGGGATTAGCATGGCGACAATTCTGAGGAGGATAAGAAAGGGAGAGATTTATTTCTTCATGAATAAATCAATAATTCATTAAAAAAAGAAAGGATAAAACCATGCAGATGAACCTTACTAAACACATATGTACTGTAAAGGATAAATCTAGTGACAATGACTGGTTGACTGTATCTTTCTACTGATTACACGGCTACACACCAAATAAATAAATACTTGGACATGGGATACTAATTTGATATGCAATTATTTTATAATTTTACCTATAGGTTGTATTATGTATCTGCTAAGAAAAACTAGTCCATTACAATGTACAAAACATGATAATGTTTGTTGAATCCATCAGTTCACAATATTTCAACATTATATTTCTTCTAATAATCACTGTTAACAGTAGAATTTCTAGTGAAAAACTACATTTCCCATGATACTGCAAAGAAAGCTTCAACAATCAGAGAATCACTAAAAGCGAGTCAAAAGAACAATTTTGCGCTAGAACTCTCCCATGAATGACTGCAAATCTCCTTTTGTTCTCAAAATACGTGAATATATATGCATATTTTGTAATAAAAATATTTTGTTTCTGTATATAAAATCATCATATTATATTTTATGTAATTTGCAATGCTTCATGGGATTGTAGTTCTTTCCCCTAATTAAGTACACAGACTTTGTGTTTGTGTCTTAGTAAATATTTAAAAGTTTGTAATGTTGTGCTTCACCCTATAGCTGTTATTTTTTGCTCTATGGTCTACTCTGACTTTAAGACCACTGAATTCTGTGATTAAGTATTTCAAAGAGCTGTGTAATAAGGAATCATATGAAATTAACTGTTATTTACTGTAGTAGGCCTACTAACCTGTCATGGCCATTCTTTGCTGCAACATGAATAGGAAGTAATCCAGTTTTATTGGTTACGTTAACATCAGCGCTTTTTGACAAGAGGATCTCAACAGCTTTAGCATGACCATTCTTACAGGCCTCAAACAATGCGGATGCATCATCATTTGCCTGGGTATTTACATTACCCCCTAAAGAATAGATCACTAGATTAATGCTATTAGAATAAACTTAAGTACTTAATTCGTTAAAAAAATTCTTACCTTTATATATGAGGTAGTTAAGCACTTCAACAGAATTACACTGAGCAGCCATAAACAGAGAGTCAATGCCATAAATATTTCTGGCGCACAGCTTTGCCCCTGCTTTTATCAACATCTTAGTGATTTTTAACTTTTTGTTCCTCACTGCTTCATGTAGTGGAGTCCCACCTTGAACACAGGCTTTGGTTGGTGAAGCGCCAAATCTCAAAAGAAGCTCCACTATAGCTTCATTAGCTTTCTCGCATGCTGTAAAAATCAAGAGGGATTGTTCAGAACTCTTCCAACCTTAGTTATTGAGAGATATATCATGCTAAAATGTTTACCTTTGTACAATGGCGTCTCCCACTGGTTATTTGCAAGGTTAGGATCAGCTCCTTGCTCCAAGAGGTGCTCGACACAAGAAAAATGCTTGCGACACACAGCCAGCATGAGCGGCGTCTGACTTTTGTTTGTTTGTTTGTTGACTGTTTCTGGTTTGGCTGTGGGAGAGATGAGATACAGCTGTGATTTTGATGAATGGGATTCTGGACTGGACATAATAAGAAATTCATTCATTCATTACCTTTGAGCAAAATCTTAAGGCACTTGACACTGCCATAGTATGCAGACTCGTGAAGTGGTAACCAGCCATCTTTATTCGGTTCATTGAGATTTTTCGATTCGGAATGAATGATGTCTTGTAGCGCTTTTACATCCCCTTTCCAAATGGCAGAGAGAACAGGGTCTAAATCACTGGAAGAACAAATATGCAAACAAATCTTAAGAGCAAGAATCTGAAGAGTTACATTCTTATGCCAGTAGGTGGCGATAAGTGATGAGTTCTGAACAAGCCACTTTGACTCATTTGTTCAAAAACATCAATTCCATTCAGGAAGGGAACCATATGTTGTGTCATTCAGAAACGTGGAGGGAATATTATGGCTATGGTCTGAACTGTAAGTTAATCAATATTAACCTGGGCTGTATTTTCAGAAAGCATCATAAGCCTCAGGACCATTGCCACCAGTGGTCTCTGCGTTCAACTTAGGTCACAATGCTTTTGAGTAATGCACCCTGTTCACTGAACTGTACAAAAGCAATAGGACTGTCACACAATCGTTCTTTTGGTCAGCATATCAATACGGCTGTGACTAATCAGTCGTTGATATTCACAAAAACAGTACTCACACACAAATTGAGTCAAATTTGTCATGCCACTCACTTCATATACTCCACTGTGACCTGCAGGTTTCCATTGTGCCTTGTCCAAGCAATCACCTTGTCTTGGTCCTTACTGAAGATACGATTATGAACATTTCTGTAAACGTTTGCACTCTTTTTCTCACTGAAAGGAAGGCAGCAACAAAAGTTAAAATAAAGGTTCTTTGGCATCTATGGTTCCATGAAGAACCTTTAACATCCATGGAACCCTCCCTTCCCACAAAAGGTTCTTTATAGTCACGTATGTTTTCGTAATTTTTCCGCACAGAAAAAGTTTAAAGTGAAACTTCTGACATTCTTTTAAAAGAAGACTGCGTAATAAGGTATGATATCTACTTGATGTGATTGAGAGGAGGGACGATACGGAGAGAGAAGAAAGAGAGAGAGAAGGGATGCGTTCATTCAGAAATGATCATCCTGTTCTAATTCACACTAGATGCCATTATCAAGAATGTCTGTGACTTTGCAAAAAAAAAAAAAAAAAAACACGTTTTTAGAGACCAAAAGCATTAATTGCATGACAAAGCCTATTTGAATACAGTTAGAATGCCTCTATAATTTAAATAATGAAAGAAAACACCCCGTGTGAGTTTTTTTTTTAATATATTTTTATACCTTTAGGATAGGATATAATTAATATCACACAAGAATCAATATGTGTGCGTAATTGCAAATGTTTAATACATTTTATACAGCAGCTCAACAGACAAGAAATTAATTGAATGAGTTAAATTTTTCCTGTTTTGCAAATGCAATAGTTCCAAACAAGGAGCTGAGCTGTTGTGCATTTCAGAACAATACTGCAGTGTATCTTTCTTGAATGAATCTGTATTTGAAAGACATTCAACTTGCTTCGAAAGAATCGTTTGATTGAAGGATTCAGTGAATCATTCAGTAAAACAGACACTTACTGGGGGTTTTAGTGTCATTTTTATTTGTCCATGACAAGCCTAAACCAGCACAAAAACACATTAAGCAAAATATTAATAATTGTTACTGACAAAAATACCCCCATAAATATAAGATAATTTTTGTCAATATCGCACACTCATAAATAAGGGGCATAAATTAGGTAATCTAGCATACAGACACATTGACTGTGTGTGTATATGTATGTGTGTGTGTGTGTGGATGCTTTGGTTCAACCTACAAAAAAACTTTAGACATTGTGGGGCTATTTCAGGCCACACAAGGAAAACAGCTCATAAACCATAGTTCATAGCTGTTTTTTGTTTTTGTTGTTGTTAAATAAAATGTAAAAAAAAAATTAGACAAATGTTGTAGTGATCTATTATCACAGGACCACCCTCCCCACCATCCCAATTCAACCACTGTTTATAGTGGAAAAAGATTCTTAAGATTTTAAAACCTTCTCCACACTAATAAATAAATCAATTTAAGAACTGTTCAAGAACTGTTTCTTTTGGTTCTTCTATGGCAGGGGTGTCCAAACTGTTCCTGGAGGGCCCCTGTCCGGCAGAGTTAAGCTCCAACCCTAACTGAACACAGCTGAAGCAGCTAATCAGGGTCTTCAGATTCACTACAGACATCTAGGCAAGGTTTGAGCTAAACTCTGCAGGATGTTAACCCTCAAGGAACAGAACTGGACAGCAATATTATATGGCATTGCTGTGAAAACACCTTGTTCAAACCTTTATTTTTAAGAGTGTAGTTGTAACAGGGGGAAAAAAAATCACCTGGGAGGGTTTGCTGGGTTAGGGTTGGATGGCGGTCCTTGTGTAGCTATGGGGTCAGCTGGCTGCATGTGGGCATGCACTTGTTGATTCCGCCATGGAGTTAAATTTGTATCAGCTAGACTTCGTTCAATAGCTATCTGCAACAGCTGTTCTTGAGACAAGTGTGCATAGGCACTGAAGTCCTCAAGTTCTTCTTCGGTTGTCCTTGAAGCAGCCATTGTGACCCTGGCTACTGCCATTTTGCACCTGATTGTAAAATGCTCACAAATTAGAAAACTAATAAACATTCAAATAACATAGTTCTTATCAATTACACAAACTGCCAAAACAACACATTAATTTAAAAAAAAAAAAATAATAATTAAAGTAGTTATTTAAAATATCAGGTAATTTTCTTGTTTCTGCCATTGATCAGTAAACATTAAAAATTCAGATTTCAATTGTAAAAAAGTTCCTTTACAAGTCTTAACATCATCACTATAATTCATAACTGCTGTCATTGATTAGTTCACACCTACCTTTCTACAGTATTCAATAATTGTATGTTGAATGTGGTTCATTTGGATCTTCTCCTTTCTCTGTAAAGCAGTTGATGCTGTGTGCTTTATGAAGAGTCTCTGAGAGGTCTTGATTATATATCACGGTGTAAACAAACTGACTGCCTTATAAATATATTTGCTTAGGTTGCATAATATTCATTAGAACATGTCTAAGATGTGACATGACCTTCCTTGCAAATGGTTTAAGAAACAGGAAGAGCAGGGGATCTGTTGTAAAATTGGTCAAATCACTTTTCCCCTGAAACTAGAAAACCACATTTAACCCTGAATTTCTATAAAAAATAATGTGTAAATTATAATGAAGGTATAAATCTTGCTGCACTATTCTGTATTCTTTCTTGTATCTGGTATGGAACATTAAACTTGCTAAAATACACTATTCTGTAATGATTTACATTCTGTCCTATAATGATAAATAGAGCTTACTACACACTGTTTTTTGCTATATCATGCATTATTTACATAAGTAAATATCATTATGTGGTCTGATGCTTGTGACCTGATATTAAGAGACAGCTGTCTCTGAATGCTGGCGTGTGCTAGAAACCTCTCTGTGACACAGTCAACATCTCAGATGTTTACATTTCATACATCTTGTTCTATTAAATGACTTATGTGTTTTCATCTGTAGCAGTGTGGCAATGAAGGTCTGGAGCTTCAAAATAATGCAAGTAAAAATTAAATCTAAAGGTATATAATCTAGATATGTTAATAATGCATGTTTGATCCAAACATGCAGTTCTGTCTGTATATTGGTGGCATTCTATGTAGACAAGTTCTTTGGTTTTGTCTGTGCTTAGGAGCTGAACGTTTTATCCTTTAACACACCCTAAGTTTAACACATTCAGAACATTACAGCTTTCATACCTCTCATTGACCAAATTATCACATTGTTTACTGCATTATGGGCAGAATGATGTATTATTTATTGATTCATTTATTTCAGTAATTAATAAAATCTAAATAGTCATTCACTTATACCATAAGCAGTTTGTGTCTTGTTTTATTTATTTTTTTCTCACTCCGGCTGAAAGAAGTGTGAAATTTTAAGCTTCAATGCATGAAATGAATTGTACAGACTCCCACTGGTCCCTACCACCATCTAGTTAAAATATGTCATATACAAATATTTCCCTGTAAGATATTTTGATTCACATCATCACTATTGTAATTGTTTTGTTTGTCACCTTTGCAAAATTTTCACGTATTTTGGATTAATTTTTTAAATATTTTTGCAAAGTACTCTTGGGTTTTTCGCCTGATCGGAACTGAACCAGTGCAAGAAGATTCTGTGAAAAGTGATTATCAACGATTATCAAAAAAAGTTTAACTTTCATCTCACCATCGCAAAGGGACGCCAAAACATTTGAAAGAGGCAGGGCCACTTTTACTAAAATAGCTATAACTTTTGAATGGATTGAGATATCGTCGCGAAACTCAGAACACTCATGTAAGAGCTCGATCTGAGATCACATTTAGCTTGGCCACTTGGTAGCACTATAAGTTGGAAAAACCATAAAAATGGTTATAAATACGCAACCATTACTCCGATAAACATTAAAATTGGTATGAAGTGTCTATGTCCAATGTACCACAAGATTTTATAAGGATATTTGCGCATCTAAAAAAACATGACTGTTAATGGCCAATGAATTTTGAGCATGTGTTAAGCTTTCTACTTATGCACGATTTTAGCAATCTTAAAAGGTCATTTCAAATCACACTGTACGACATGGGTCTAATAAACTTGGGTATGACATGTATGAAGACTGTGCGATGATGTCGTATCAATGACACAACTGTTTCACAATGTTTCTGGATTAAAACAAGGTTAACGAAGGTCGATCGGAAAGAAACTCAGTGGGCCTGTTTGACCTTTGGTGGCAATAACAAATTTTCAAGGGTGTAAACAAGTGTTTATTGCAGTGGTTTTTCACACATACATGTAATGTTTGTATAATCTGACTTACCTTCTTGTTCTGAACAACTTTTCTTCTAGAACCACTACTGTCAATCAAATAATTTTTTACATAATTTAAAATATGTAAAAAAAAAAAAAAAAAAAAAACACTTTTGCAAACTAGTACTAGGTTTTTCGCTCAATCTTGAAAAAAAAAACACTGCAGTACAATTCTCTTGACTCTCTAGGTCAATAATTATAAAAAAAAAAACTTATAATATTCACAAAACTCTTGAAAGCCTAAAAAAAAACTCAACTTTACGAAACTTGATCATAAGCAATAAGCGATTCTAAACAAGCATGCTAAGTTTTATGTAGCTCGGACCAAGGGTGGCGCTATAACAGTCATAAGCATTAAAAATCATAATATTTGTATGGCAAGTTGTATGGCAAGTTTATATTTATTATATTATGAAATGATTGATTTAGGTGGTTACGGGCTTGCTAAATAATATGTAAGGTCTTTTTTCATATGTGCTTAAATGCCTTAAATTGCTTGAACCCCAATAATCGCAGCTTGCAGCTATATCTTTCTGTTATAGTAACATTTTATCAGTGTTGGATAACTTTGAGCCTGATTAGTGAGGACCTACTCAGTTAGATGGAAGAGTAGTTCACACATGTGTGAAGTCATGACCGGACATTAAGTTTGATATATTTAGAGTGGCATACAGATATTTTCAGATATCTGAGACTGCACATGTTGAGATTTGGATATGTACAGTTGACCGTTGTCAGTCTAGCAGTGATATGAGGAACTTACATCAGGGGGCTAAGCTTGGATTCTGTGAGATCCCAGTGGTAAGGAGGCTAAAGTGTTCCAGTTGGCCTGATATGACCTGTTATCCAAGAGGGATAGACAAGGATAGTGAAGGTCTCTGGAGGCCACACTAGCATCTAGTTCCTTCACACAGGCTTGTAGCCACATGTGCTTATAAATAGGTCTGTTTTATGTGGAAATAACCTGATTCCTGCATGACTTCTATAAATCGGAGTTAATGATAATTCAGTAGACATTTTACAGACTCAATTTTGGCTTTTGAAGACCACGTTTTAGTACTTGGCCCTTGTGCCATTTTTTTTTTTTTTTTTAGAAATTGGAAGAGCCCAACTGAGGCTGTTTTACAGAAATACATAAATGATATTCAGTATAATGAGCCCTGCAGCAAACTGCCCATCCTTTACAAAAATGAACTGCAGTATAATTGCAGTATTATTTTAATCTAAACAGGAAAACATGTAGTTTTGTGTAGTAATATGTTTCTCTGCTACACAAACTTTGAATACTTGAAGTACACTGTAGTGTAACTGCAGTACACTTTGACTTCCCTATAATTTAACTAAATGCATTGCACATATAGTTTATTGTAGTGCAACTGTAGGATAGGGTACTATATTTTGTAGTTCAGTGCAAAACAAGTTCAGATAAATAGGTTAAAACTATAGTACTGGTACAATTTAGGTATAGTACTAGTATAGCACAACCTAGACTTTAATCGATCATGTATCCGGTGCTAGATAACTAACTAGTAAGTGTCAGTGTCATGTTACAGTGGTTAACATTGGCATTTAGCAAATGCACCCCATCACTATATCCACCTATGAAAAACTCAGAAGTGAGCTCAAAGTTGGTTTGGACAAATGGAACTTACCACTGTGGGAGTTTCTTTGGGCAGTATCTTCATCTGTCCATGTCTGCTTCAACTTAGCAGACAAACCTTTGAAGCAAATAATAAGTTGTTCATGGGAGGCGAGAGCTGTTTGATGATAAATCATGATAAAATTCCCCACAGTTATTATTACTTTTCATCTTTTAATTATCATTAAAATTGTATTAGATTACCGTGATTTGAACAACTCGCGATAAATACATACAGTCATAAAGCACAGTTTTCAATAACAGTCTCACGTGCACACAACCGCAGAGCAGTTTTGTTTTGAGTGAAAACATGGCGGAAAAGCTGGGAGGTTTTAAAAGAGTACTAAGGAAATTATACAAATTAATATATTAATTAATTAATTATATGAATGTACCTCTGAAGGTTCTGGCTGTCTTCAGAAAAGATTTGATGGAATTTTGTTTCCATCTTTGCTCCATGTTATACCCAAACGCAGCATTCTTAATAGCAATACTGCTTTGTCCACGAAGGTTACAGGAAACAGCTGCTTTTCTATAAGTGCCACCTGCTGTCAGTGAGTCGATTTACAGAGACTTATATTTACATTCAGTCTGTGTGCAGTTTCTGTCTAGCAAAAACAGACCAAATTTGCATGCCCTGCTGTAAATTCTGACCGGTTCATGAAAAACAAGCTTATGTAGATTCTACACATTTAAACAATTCAGATAAGTTATCTAGAATTATGGAGCAGATAAAATACATATACTAAATTATTAATCATCATTTTGACTTAACCTTTTTCTTTATTTAAAGGCTGACATGTGAGGTTTAAGTTTTTATGAAACTTTTTCAAAGCTTTATTTGAACATTTACATTAGATATTTGAACATGCTATTCAATTGTTGTTAGTCAAGTTGTCCTTTAAAATCCAAACATCATTGGTAATTGTGACGAGTGGGGCGGGCCGAGAGCTGTGGGAACAGATCGAGGCCAGTGGAGTAATTGGAAATGAGCGACACCTGTGCCACTCACCAGTCTTGAGTCCCACGGAGGAGCTCCGGAAGGATAAAAAGAGGAGTTACGACAGAGGACCAGGCCTAAATTTTATTTTGTGTTTTGGTTTTGTTTGTGTGCGGCAGTCGTCGGCGAGGGGCTATCGTGCTGTTTTATGTTTATTTTGTAATTAAAGTTTTATTTAAATGTCCGCCGGTTCCCGCCTTCTTCTTACCGTACTACAAACGTTGGTAGCATTACAGTAATGTTATTGTTTTAGTGATTATGCAAACAGAAGTCAATTTATTTGCTGTTTAAGTGATTTATGTGTCGGTACTTTTTGAACATCCCCAGCACATTTTAACAGTACTGTGATAATACTGATAACCGTGATAATTCTGGTTGCTATAACCGTGATAAGAAATTTTCATACCGTTACATCCCTACTGTAGACTCAAGAAGCTGGGGAAAATACAACATATATATTAATATATAACAGTGAATATTCTATTTAATTCAACAGTTCACACAGTGAACAGTAAAAACAAAACAAAATCTGTAATCAAGTAGCCTAAAGTTGTTCCAAACCTTTAAAGACCTTTAAAGAGATATTTAAAGAAATTTTACAGATGTATGGCATCTCCGCTGAAAGTCAGAAAACATGTTCATGTTTCAAAAAGTTAGTCACAGACAAAAACATTGCAAAAGTAATCCATATGAATTGAGTGGTTTCTTCCAAGTCCTCAGAAGAAACTCGCTCTATCTATATGACTTAACAGTTTTAACTTGAAGTGTGCTGGTTCCAGAAATGCAGGTATAAGGAATAAGTTTAGTCAACTCAGAGTATATTCACGGTTATCACACAAGACATACTCAACAGAGCAATGTATAGACAAGTCACCATGGAAACCAATACTAAGAAAAAGTGGGTCATGCTGCTTCTTTCTTCTTCTTTTGTTCACTGGTCATTTACATAGGGTGAATTCCAGATGGAAGTAAGCATCCCTATACCCTACTCCCTTTGAAAGTTGGAGACCTTGAAGTGTGTGTGTTGTGTAGGGTATATGGCATTTATGTCTTGTATAAGCATTCGGAACTCACTTGGCGAAGAGAATCACTGACTAAATGTTACCTTACTATGCTGTGTGTGCGTACAGCATTCAGCACTCCATCATTTGTTGCAAATAAATATTTATTACTAATATTATTTCATTCAAATATTGTCTAATTACTAATTAAACATTTTAAAACTGATCTTGCATACACTGCCATCTTAAAACATTTCTATCACTGATGAAAAATATTTTGTCTTACATTAAAATATACTAATTTAATTAGCCTGTTCTATTTATGTTTGTATGTGAACTAGAAATCAACCCCAACTTTACTTAAAAAAACCATTCCAAGATCACATGATCACAAATCACTTCCGTGAAGTGACAATTGCATGTTCCCTTCACTAACGGACTTCCGGAGGGCCCTTCATGAAGGGATTCAGTTGTTCACTTTTGTTTGCAACGTCCCTACAAATGTTACCCTTCCAAAAGTGCCCTTCGAGGGTGCCAAAAAGCAGTTTGGAATTTGCCTGTAAGTTATTCGCAGCTTCTTATTGAAACTATCTTTTCCACCTTAAATAATGTCATGCTTAGGTGTTTGTAGCTTCTTATTCATGCTCAGTTTAGGGGCTATGTGGTTTTTCTTTTTTTATGGTCTGTGTGTCAGGTGCAAGTACAGAAAATCCAAACGCAAAAGGTAGCCTTCAATAATTACAGTCCTTTATTATAACAAAAACAGCCGAAGGTAGATGGCATAAAAATAGAACAAAAAACACTCGCCTTAAACTCGACTGAAGAGCCTCTGCCAGGCGGGGCAGCGCAGAACAAAAACTCTCTAACAGGACTCGAAAAGGAGAAGGACTACTCGAGTGGAGCGAAACTCCAGATGGCTCTTCCCGGCTGGGGACAGGAGACAGGGCACACTAAGGCGAACGCTGCACACAACGGCATAGCTCACACAATAATCCGACCCAGAACAGAAAGACCAAACGCCAGAAATAGACTGGAGTAATTAGACAAGACAAGACACAGGTGAGAGCGCAAAGCAGCGAGAGCGCTGATTGCGATGAGCAACAGGTGAAGACAGAGCGCAAACAGGTGTGCGCGCACTGAAGTGAGAGCGAGAGCGAGAGCGAGAGAGAACGAGACCCAGATCCTGACAGTACCCCTCCCTCAAGGAGCGCCACCCGGCGTTCCCAAGGGATGGGCCCGGCGAGCCCGGTAGAAGTCCTCGATGAGCGAGTGGTCCAGGATGTCCTGAGCCGGAATCCACTGCCTCTCCTCAGGACTGTAACCCTCCCAGTGAACCAAGAACTGATGGCCACGCCCCCGAGGACGAACATCAAGTAACCTGCGAACTCTGTAAAGGGACTCCACTTCGTCAAGAGGAGGAGGGGGAAGGGTGGGGCGGGTGGGGGCGCGAATGACAGGTTTGACACAGGACACGTGAAATACAGTATGTACCCGACGTAACTGGCGAGATAACCGTAGTTTGATTGCCACCGGACTAAGAATCTTCAAAATAGTAAAGGGACCGACAAAACAGGGCATAAGCTTCTTAGAGCCCTCGCGAATAGGCAGATTCCGGGTGGAAAGCCACACCTTTTGCCCACATACATAACGAGGGGCTTTAACCCAGCGACGATTAGCTGCCCTACAAGTGCGCGCTCTAGTAGAACATAACGCAGATCTCACCCTCCTCCAAGTGCGCCTACACCTTGATATAAAAGCCTGTATGGAAGGTACGGAAGTCTCAGGCTCCTGGGAAGTAAAGAGCGGAGGTTGGTACCCGAGGCAGCCTTCAAAAGGGGATAACCCAGTGGCCGACGAGGGTAGGGAATTATGGGCATATTCGGCCCAGGACAGCTGATCGCACCAGGAAGCCAGGAAGCTACGTAACTTACGTCCGAGGATCTGATTGGTTCGCTCAGCCTGCCCGTTGGTTTGGGGATGGAATCCTGACGACAGACTGGGGGAAGCCCCAATCAGCCGGCAGAATTCCCTCCAGAACAAAGAGGCGAATTGCGGTCCTCTGTCCGACACAACGTCCGAGGGTAGACCGTGAATCTTAAATACATGATCAACCATTATCTGGGCAGTCTCTCGGGCAGACGGTAGTTTAGGAAGCGGAATGAAATGCGCGGCCTTAGAAAAACGATCGACCACAGTAAGAATAACCGTGTTGCCGGCGGATGATGGAAGACCGGTGACGAAATCTAAAGCAACACAGTGCGGAGGAATAATCACCTCCCTGGTCGAAGTCTCCTTTGAGGAACCAAACTGCCGTGAGAGGGCATCGGCTTTAAGGTTCTTAGACCCGGGTCTAAACGAAATTGAAAAATTAAAACGACCAAAAAATAATGCCCAACGGGCCTGACGAGCGTTAAGTCTCTTGGCGGAACGGATGTACTCAAGATTACGGTGGTCAGTCCAAACGATAAATGGGACATAGGCTCCCTCTAACCAGTGTCGCCACTCCCCCAAAGCTAGCTCCCGATTACCCACATCATAATTGCGCTCAGCCGGAGAAAGACGAGAAAAAAAGGCACACGGGTGAACCTTGTCATCAAGGGAAGAATGTTGCAAAAGAATAGCCCCAACTCCCACGTCGGAAGCGTCAACCTCGACTATAAATTGTCTTTCAGGGTCCGGGGTGACTAAAATAGGCGCGGAGGTGAATAATCTTTTGAGTCGATCATAAGCCACTTGCGCCACCTCAGACCAAACAAACTGAGATTTAGTCGAGGTGAGGGCTGATAGCGGAGCGGCTACTTGACTAAAGTTGCATATGAACCGTCTGTAAAAATTAGCGTAACCTAAAAAACGCTGGAGCGCAACTCGGGACTCTGGAATGGGCCAATCGAGAACTGCCCGCACCTTCTCGGGATCCATGCTGATGCCCTCAGCCGAGACCACCGATCCCAGGAAAGTGACCGATCGAGAGTGGTACACGCATTTTTCAGACTTGACAAAAAGACGGTTCTCTAGTAATCGTTGTAAAACCCAGCGAACGCGTTGAACATGAACCTCGAGTGAGAGTGAGAAAATGAGGATATCATCCAGATACCTGAATACAAAGATGTTTAACATGTCCCGCAGGACATCATTGACCAAAGCCTGAAATACAGCGGGAGCGTTGACCAGCCCGAACGGGAGAACACGGTATTCAAAGTGACCAAGGGGGGTGTTAAACGCGGTCTTCCATTCGTCCCCCTGCTTAATGCGGACAAGATCAACCCTCGATAATCAATACAAGGGCGCAAGGACCCGTCCCTCTTTTTCACAAAGAAAAAACCTGCACCAGCAGGAGAGGAGGAGGGAACAATAATCCCAGAGTCGAGAGATTCGGAGAGGTATCGCTCTAAAGCTTCTCGTTCGGGTGCCGAGAGGGAATACAATCTACCGCGAGGAGGCGTAGTACTGGGAAGGAGGTCTATGCTACAGTCATAAGGCTGGTGAGGCGGGAGGGAAACGGCCCGGGAGCGACTGAAAACCGCCCGCAGATCATGGTACTCCTCCGGGACTCCAGTCAGATCACCTGACTCCTCCTGAAAAACAGAAACAGAGGAGGGGACAGGGATGGCAGACATTAAACAATTAACATGACAAGAAAGACTCCAAGACAAGACTGTTCCCTTGACCCAGTCAATATGAGGATTATGCTGGACTAACCAGGGATGTCCTAACATAATGGGGGTATAGGGGGACTGAAAATTAAAAAAGAAATAGTCTCTTGATGGTTTCCTGAGATAGTGAGACTCACCGGACCGGTGACACGATGAACTCTAGACAGTACACTACCATCCAGGGCAAAGACGGTGGTGTTACCCCTCAGGTCCGCTAGGGGGATGTTGTGTTCCTGTGCCAATCTCTCATCAATAAAGTTCCCCTCAGACCCCGAGTCAATCAACGCGGAACACTCCACAGAGGAGCCCTTCCAACGAAGAACCGCTGGCAGAGTGGTCCGGAACTTGGGTGGAGAGGATGTTACAGCAGCGCTCGCCAGTACTCCCCTGTCTACTGGCGAGCTCTGGCTTTTACTGGACACGATGCTGCGAAGTGACCCGCCGCCCCACAGTAAAGGCACAGTCTGTTGGAAATGCGACGTTGTCTCTCATCTGGCAGGAGACGAATGCTACCCAGCTGCATGGGTTCTGGCTCAGGTCTAGTCATAACAGCAGGCGGCTCACGAAAAGGGGCAGGAGCTGCACGAGCCCGTCGCCGTTACTCAAAGCATCTATCCAGACGAATCGCCAGCTCAATCAGTTGGTCGAGTTGAATCGGTGCGCCGCGGGCGTAAATTTCCTCCCTCAGATCCACATTCAAACCCTCCAGAAAACGTGCGACCAAGGCAGGCTCGTTCCACCTTCATGTGGTGGAAAGGGTGCGAAACTCTATGGCGAAGTCGGCCACCGTTCTCCTCCCCTGGCGGATAGTGGTGAGAAGGCGTGAAGCTTCGCGTCCGAAAACTGACTGGTCGAAGACCTTAATCATCTCCTCCTTAAATAGTTCGAAGCGGTGGCAACAAGGAGACCCAGCCTCCCAGACGGAGGTCCCCCACTCCCGAGCGCGCCCTGTCAGCAGGGAAATTACATAGGCGATGCGGGCACGGTCCTCCGCATAAGTCTGAGGCTGCAGGGACAAAGCAACCTCGCACTGTGTTAGAAAGGCTCTACATTCGGTCGGCTCACCGGCATAACATGGGGGATTGTTCACACGGGGTTCAGGAAGAGATGAGCGACTCGGAGCGGCTGGTGATACTGGGTGAGTATGAAGAAGGCGAGACGACAGATCATTAACCTGTGCAGCCAAACTCTCCACTGCGCCCCTGGCAGCAGATAATTCCTCTTCGTGACGACCCAGCGTAACTCCCTGGATCTCGACAGCAGAAAAAAGACTCCCCCTTCGCTGGATCCATTATGGTCGGATTATTTTGTCAGGTGCAAGTACAGAAGATCCAAACGCAAAAGGAAGCCTTCAATAATTACAGTCCTTTATTATAACAAAAACAGCCGAAGGTAGATGGCATAAAAATAGAACAAAAAACACTCTCCTTAAACTCGACTGAAGAGCCTCTGCCAGGCGGGGCAGCGCAGAACAAAAACTCTCTAACAGGACTCGAAAAGGAGAAGGACTACTCGAGGGGAGAGAAACTCCAGATGGCTCTTCCCGGCTGGGGACAGGAGACAGGGCACACTAAGGCGAATGCTGCTACACAAGACAGGACAAGACAAGGTTATGGTAGACAATCACACAACGGCATAGCTCACACAATAATCCGACCCAGAACAGAGAGAACAAACGCCAGAAATAGACTGGAGTAATTAGACAAGACAAGACACAGGTGAAAGCGCAAAGCAGCGAGAGCGCTGATTGCGATGAGCAACAGGTGAAGACAGAGCGCAAACAGGTGTGCGCGCACTGAAGTGAGAGAGAGAGCGAGAGCGAGAGAGAACGAGACCCAGATCCTGACACTGTGTTGCTTTTGTGGCTGTTTTTGGAATAAAAGAATAAAACATTATTTTAAAATGCAAATAACATGGATAAATCAGCAAAATTGGACATTAAAGATGTTAAGGCACATTACAGTATTACTTAATTACAGAACGTGCCATCCGCACAACTTAGGGACCACAGTTTTTTTTTTTTTCACGCTTTTAGGCATCCTGTTACTATTGTGTCTGTTTTTAGAAAAGAATAATAAACTATTTTAAAATGTAAATAACACCAATATATCAGTGATGTTGACTGTAGGAATATTAAGGCACATAAAATATCATAATTCTTTAATTATTGCATATGTCATCCTTAGAGTAATGAATCAACTGTATTATTGAATCAACTGAATTAGAGATAATGCTAGTTCCAGCTTGGATCGTCTTTAGAAGACTTCACATGACCCAACACCTTTAAATAGATGACTCCTACCCTCCAAAGACTCCAGAACATCAACTCTGGATGATTATACAAAATGATCAAGTTGTCATTGCTTTAAAATGCACATTTATTTTGCTTAAATGCATATATGATATTTGTAAATACTTTAACTTATAGTATTTTCCACGTCATATCTGAAATCATCTCATAAAAGACTATTGTGGTGTTTTGCATTGAAACATGCATTTTCTTTAAAGCTGCTTTGAAACAACGTGTAATGCATTATGTTAATAAATGTGAACTGAACTGAATTGAAAGAGCCATTGCATTGTTGGTTATTGTACTGTTTTGAAGTCATGGACACTGAAAATACAGTTAGAAGAGCCACTGCAGTATTGGCCCAATTTGAGGTGTTATATCTCAGGTGACACTCAGAGTGTGTTAAAGGTCATAGTGGGTCTTAATCCCAAGGCCCTTTACTTTTACCATGTAAAATTATAAACATTTTTCCTGTAGCATTTTTAAGTTATGGACCCATACATTTGAGAGATATGGTAATACAATAACAGAAGAGTTTCCATTATTGGCACTATTGGAGGCACTCTATCTCAGCTGCTTTTGAGGGTGCCTTAAAAGTTTCACTGTGGCCTTATTCCCATAGGCACTTGACTGTCACCAAGCAAAATTATAGGCATTTTGTAAGTTATGGACCCATAAACAGACAATGTGACTTTACTGCAGCTTGGAATTGAGCTGCTGGCTTCATCTGGTTTGAGGAGAACTGGTTCCCCAACTGAACCTGGTTTCTTCCAAGTTTTTTTCTCTGTTCTATCACTGTTGGAGTTTTGGTTTCTTGCCGCAGTTGCTTATGGCTTGCTTAGTTGGGAACACTTAATTTCCAATGATATTATCGACTTGATTGGACAGATACTATTTAAACCGAACTGAGCACGATGATGACGTCACGAAATTCAAAGATGAACTGCTTTTAACTGAAAATGTAGTGTTTCATATTGTCATTTTGCATTATTGACACAATGTTTTCCTAAATAATGCTGTATAGTTGCTTTGACACCATTTATATCTGTAACAGGTGAAATTGCATTATTGGCCCGATCGCAGGCACTATATCTCAGCTGCCTTTGAGGATACGTTAAAAGTTCCACTGGGGCCTTATTCCCAGGGCACTTGATTGTTACTATGCAATTTTAAAGAAACATTTACTGTAGGATTTTTAAGTTATGAACCCATAAATATGAGAGATATGACAATACAGTGACATGAATTGCATTATTGGCCCAATTGAAGGCAGTATAACTCAGCTGCCTTTTAAGATGTGTTAAAATTTCTACTGGGGTCTTATTTCCAAGGTATTTGACTGCCACCATGGAAATTTTAAGACATTTGTACTGTAGCATTTTTAAGTTATGGACCCATAAATTTGACGGATATGACACTACAGTAATGGGAAATTGCATTATTTGCCCTATTGGAGGCACTATATCTCAGCTACCTTGAGGCTGTATAAAAAGTTCCACTGGAACCCTATTCCAAAGGCATGTGGCTGTCACCATGCAAAACTTCAGACATTTTTACTCAAGCATTTTGAAGTTGTGGACCCATGAATTTGACAAATATGACAACGGTAATAGAAGAAATTGCATTATTGGCCTAATTAGAGGCATTGTATCTCAGCAGCCTTTGAGGGTACTTTAAAAAATTATATGAGAGGCTTGTTGCCAATGCATTTGACTGTCACAATGCAAAGTTTCAGACATTTTTACTGTAGCATTTTGAAGTTATGAAGTCATAAATTTGACAGATATGACAAAGCAGTACTGAGAAATTGCATTATTGGTTCACATGGAGGCGCTATATCTCAGCTGCTTTTGAAGGTGCATTAAAAGTCCCACTGGAGACTTATTGCTAGGTTACTTGGCTGTTACCATGCACATTTTCAGACATTTTTACTGTATTATTTTTAATATATGGACCCACAAATTTGAGAGATGGCGACAGAGGAACAGAAGAACATTCCAATTGGAGGCGCTGTATCTCAGCTGATTTCGATGACACATTAAAAGTTCCATTGGTGTCTTATTTCCAAGGCCCCAGTGAAACTTTTAACACACCCTCAAAGGCAGTTGAGATAGCGCCTCCAATGGAGATATTGCCATCTCTCAAGTGCCCTGGAAATTAGGCTCCAGTCAGACTTTTAATGAAACCTTTAAGGGCAGCTGAGCTATAGCGTCTCCGTGTGGGCCAATAATGCAATTTCTCAGTACTGTATTGTCATATCTGTCAAATTTATGAGTCCATAACTTCAAAATACTAATGTAAAAATGTCTGAAATTTTGCATTGTGACTGACAAATGCCTTGGCAAGAAGGCTCTATTATGCTTTTTAATGCACCCTCAAAGGCAGTTGAGATATAGTGTCTGTAATTGGGCCAATAATGCAATTTCTCTCATTACTGTTCTAATCAAATTCATGGGTCCATAACTTCAAAATGCTATATTACAAATATCTGAAAATATTCATAGTAGCAGTGAAGTGCCCTGGGAATAAGACCCCAGTGGAACTTTTAATGCATCCTCAAAGTCAGCTGAGATATAGTGCCTCCAGTTGGGCCAATAATGCAATGTATCTTATGATTGTTGTCCTATCTGCCAAATTTATGGGTCCATAACTCAAAAAGCATCAGGAAAAATGTCTGACAGTTTACATGGTGACAGTAAAATTCCTTGGGAATAAGGTCCCAGTGGAACTTTTATTGCACCCTCAAGTCAGCTGAAATATAGTGCCTCCAGTTGGGCAAAAAATCTGATTTCTCCTTTTATTGTATTGTCATGTCTGTCCAATTCATGGGTCCATAAATTAAAAATGCTTCAGTAAAAGTGTCTGATAGTTTGGAAGGCGACAGTCAAGTGTCTTGGGAATAAGGTCCCAGTGGAACTTTTTATGCACACTCAAAGGCAGCTGATATATAGTGCCTCCAATTGGGCCAATAATGCAATTTCGCCTGTTACTGTATTCTCATATCTGTCAAATTGATGGGTCCATAACTTAAAAATGCTACAGTAAAAATGTCTGAACTTTTGCATGTTGACAGCCACATGCCTTGGGAATTAGATTCCAGTGGAACTTTTAAAAAACCCTCAAAGGCAGGTGAGATATAGTGCCTTCAATTGGGCCAATAATGCAATTTCGGCTGTTACTGTATTCTCATATCTTTAAAATTGATGGGTCCTTAACTTAAAAATGCTACAGCAAATATGTCTGACAGTTTGCATGGTGACAGCCACGTGTCTTGGGAAAAAAGTCCCAGTGGAACTTTTATTGCACAATCACAGTCAGCTGATATATAGCACCTTCAATTGGGCAAATAATGTGATTTTGTCTCATTGTATTGCCATATCTGCCAGATTTAGGGGTCCATAACATTAAAATGCTACAGTAAAAATGTCTGAAATTTTGCATGGTGGCAGCCACGTGTCTTGGAAATTAGGTTCCAGTGGAACTTTTAACAAACCCTCAAAGGCAGCTGAGATATAGCGCCTCCAATTGGGCCAATGATGCAATTTCTCCTGTTACTGTATTGTCATATCTGTCAATTTCATGGGTCCATAATTTACAAATGCTTCAGTAAAAGTGTCTTACAGTTTGCACGGCAACAGTCAAATGGCTTGGGAATAAGACCCTATTGGAAAATTTAACAAACCCTGAATGGAAGCTGAGATATATTGCCTCCAATTGGGCCAATAATGCAATTTTGCCTGTTACTGTATTCTCATATCTGTTAAAGTTCTTGTAGGGGTAGGTGTCATCTTTTAAACAATGTTGGGTGATGTGATGTCTTCATAAGACAATCCAAGCTCGAGCTGTTATAATCTTTATTTAGCTTGGGATATTTGTAACAATTGTTTAAATTATTAGTCTATTAATTCAGTTGATTCATTAATGTGGTTGATTCATTACTCAAAGGATGACATGCACTAATTGAAGAATGATGCAATTATTTACATTACAATTTTTGCCTTAATAATATTTTTTTTTTTTACGTAAAACAGACACAATAGTAAAAGGGTGCCTAAAAAGGATGAGTAAGAGAAAAACACATGGTCCCTAAGATGAGCTGATGACATGTTCTGTAATTAAATAATACTTTAATTATATTGTATATGCCTATATATATTTAATGTGAAAAACTGCAAAAATCAGAAAAACCACATGGTCCCTAAGTTAAGTGTGAATAAGAAGCTACAAGCATCATGTTTTTAAAGGTCATATGATGTTGCTTACAAGAACATTATTTTGTGAATTTGGTGTAATTAAATGTGTTTATGTGGTTTAAGGTTCAAAAAACATTATTTTCCACATACTGTACATTATTGTTCATCCTCTATGCCCTGAGGTGAAAAGCGAGGTGCGCTCTGATTGTGCTTTGATTGGCCAGCTATCCAGTGCATTGTTAGTGGCTGAATGCCTCAAGTGTGTGACGGAAATGTTACACCCCTCACCATACTGTGATGACATGTGTCCCGGCACAACAAGACAAAAACAATAAAACTCATTACAAACCAGGCATTTGTTGCATCCAGTGGGGACATAAATACTGATTATAATGACTTACATTGTCTTATTACATGTTGCATTGCATATCGCACGTAAACATAAAAACATATCTGCATTTGTGGTCGGAGAAACTACAAAAAACAAGCTCTACTCTACACTGCTCAAAACTTGCATTTGAATCATCAAAGCTGATGTCCCTTGAACATGTTGTTTAATTCTTTGTCTTGTATGCAAAATTCTTCATTCACAAGCAAAAATGGCTTAAGTCTCCTTTGAGTTTCCCTCTTTCTCTTGCTGACCTTCATTTTTTTATTTCATCCCTTAGACTTATAAATAACAAAAAAGTGTAAGTTTTTTATGCATTATGATGATTTATTCAAAGATATGACTTAACATTATTGTTATGCTTTTCTTTTCTTTTCTTTTCTTTTTTGTATGTATAATTACATAATGTGCTGTATGCAAATCCAAGATATATATATATATATATATACAGTATTGTTCAAAATAATAGCAGTACAATGTGACTAACCAGAATAATCAAGGTTTTTCGTATATTTTTTTATTGCTACGTGGCAAACAAGTTACCAGTAGGTTCAGTAGATTCTCAGAAAACAAATGAGACCCAGCATTCATGATATGCACGCTCTTAAGGCTGTGCAATTGGGCAATTAGTTGAATTAGTTGAAAGGGGTGTGTTCAAAAAAATAGCAGTGTGGCATTCAATCACTGAGGTCATCAATTTTGTGAAGAAACAGGTGTGAATCAGGTGGCCCCTATTTAAGGATGAAGCCAACACTTGTTGAACATGCATTTGAAAGCTGAGGAAAATGGGTCGTTCAAGACATTGTTCAGAAGAACAGCGTACTTTGATTAAAAAGTTGATTAGAGAGGGGAAAACCTATAAAGAGGTGCAAAAAATGATAGGCTGTTCAGCTAAAATGATCTCCAATGCCTTAAAATGGAGAGCAAAACCAGAGAGACGTGGAAGAAAACGGAAGACAACCATCAAAATGGATAGAAGAATAACCAGAATGGCAAAGGCTCAGCCAATGATCACCTCCAGGATGATCAAAGACAGTCTGGAGTTACCTGTAAGTACTGCGACAGTTAGAAGACGTCTGTGTGAAGCTAATCTATTTTCAAGAATCCCCCGCAAAGTCCCTCTGTTAAAAAAAAAGGCATGTGCAGAAGAGGTTACAATTTGCCAAAGAACACATCAACTGGCCTAAAGAGAAATGTAGGAACATTTTGTGGACTGATGAGAGTAAAATTGTTCTTTTTGGGTCCAAGGGCCACAGGCAGTTTGTGAGACGACCCCCAAACTCTGAATTCAAGCCACAGTACACAGTGAAGACAGTGAAGCATGGAGGTGCAAGCATCATGATATGGGCATGTTTCTCCTACTATGGTGTTGGGCCTATTTATCGCATACCAGGGATCATGGATCAGTTTGCATATGTTAAAATACTTGAAGAGGTCATGTTGCCCTATGCTGAAGAGGACATGCCCTTGAAATGGTTGTTTCAACAAGACAATGACCCAAAACACACTAGTAAACGGGCAAAGTCTTGGTTCCAAACCAACAAAATTAATGTTATGGAGTGGCCAGCCCAATCTCCAGACCTTAATCCAATTGAGAACTTGTGGGGTGATATCAAAAATGCTGTTTCTGAAGCAAAACCAAGAAATGTGAATGAATTGTGGAATGTTGTTAAAGAATCATGGAGTGGAATAACAGCTGAGAGGTGCCACAAGTTGGTTGACTCCATGCCACACAGATGTCAAGCAGTTTTAAAAAACTGTGGTCATACAACTAAATATTAGTTTAGTGATTCACAGGATTGCTAAATCCCAGAAAAAAAAAATGTTTGTACAAAATAGTTTTGAGTTTGTACAGTCAAAGGTAGACACTGCTATTTTTTTGAACACACCCCTTTCAACTAATTGCCCAATTGCACAGCCTTAAGAGCGTGCATATCATGAATGCTGGGTCTTGTTTGTTTTCTGACAATCTACTGAACCTACTGGTAACTTGTTTGCCACGTAGCAATAAAAAATATACTAAAAACCTTGATTATTCTGGTTAGTCACATTGTACTGCTATTATTTTGAACAAGACTGTATATATATACAGTATTGTTCAAAATAATAGCAGTACAATGTGACTAACCAGAATAATCAAGGTTTTTCGTATATTTTTTTATTGCTACGTGGCAAACAAGTTACCAGTAGGTTCAGTAGATTCTCAGAAAACAAATGAGACCCAGCATTCATGATATGCACGCTCTTAAGGCTGGGCAATTGGGCAATTAGTTGAATTAGTTGAAAGGGGCGTGTTCAAAAAAATAGCAGTGTGGCATTCAATCACTGAGGTCATCAATTTTGTGAAGAAACAGGTGTGAATCAGGTGGCCCCTATTTAAGGATGAAGCCAACACTTGTTGAACATGCATTTGAAAGCTTGAGGAAAATGGGTCGTTCAAGACATTATTCAGAAGAACAGCGTACTTTGATTAAAAAGTTGATTAGAGAGGGGAAAACCTATAAAGAGGTGCAAAAAATGATAGGCTGTTCAGCTAAAATGATCTCCAATGCCTTAAAATGGAGAGCAAAACCAGAGAGACGTGGAAGAAAACGGAAGACAACCATCAAAATGGATAGAAGAATAACCAGAATGGCAAAGGCTCAGCCAATGATCACCTCCAGGATGATCAAAGACAGTCTGGAGTTACCTGTAAGTACTGCGACAGTTAGAAGACGTCTGTGTGAAGCTAATCTATTTTCAAGAATCCCCCGCAAAGTCCCTCTGTTAAAAAAAAAGGCATGTGCAGAAGAGGTTACAATTTGCCAAAGAACACATCAACTGGCCTAAAGAGAAATGTAGGAACATTTTGTGGACTGATGAGAGTAAAATTGTTCTTTTTGGGTCCAAGGGCCACAGGCAGTTTGTGAGACGACCCCCAAACTCTGAATTCAAGCCACAGTACACAGTGAAGACAGTGAAGCATGGAGGTGCAAGCATCATGATATGGGCATGTTTCTCCTACTATGGTGTTGGGCCTATTTATCGCATACCAGGGATCATGGATCAGTTTGCATATGTTAAAATACTTGAAGAGGTCATGTTGCCCTATGCTGAAGAGGACATGCCCTTGAAATGGTTGTTTCAACAAGACAATGACCCAAAACACACTAGTAAACGGGCAAAGTCTTGGTTCCAAACCAACAAAATTAATGTTATGGAGTGGCCAGCCCAATCTCCAGACCTTAATCCAATTGAGAACTTGTGGGGTGATATCAAAAATGCTGTTTCTGAAGCAAAACCAAGAAATGTGAATGAATTGTGGAATGTTGTTAAAGAATCATGGAGTGGAATAACAGCTGAGAGGTGCCACAAGTTGGTTGACTCCATGCCACACAGATGTCAAGCAGTTTTAAAAAACTGTGGTCATACAACTAAATATTAGTTTAGTGATTCACAGGATTGCTAAATCCCAGAAAAAAAAAATGTTTGTACAAAATAGTTTTGAGTTTGTACAGTCAAAGGTAGACACTGCTATTTTTTTGAACACACCCCTTTCAACTAATTGCCCAATTGCACAGCCTTAAGAGCGTGCATATCATGAATGCTGGGTCTTGTTTGTTTTCTGACAATCTACTGAACCTACTGGTAACTTGTTTGCCACGTAGCAATAAAAAATATACTAAAAACCTTGATTATTCTTGTTAGTCACATTGTACTGCTATTATTTTGAACAATACTGTATATATATATAGATATAGATATATATATATATATATACTGTATATATATGTTTCTTTGCTTATTCATTGTAAGAGATACAACTTTGCTTCACTTCCCTGAGCTTGTAATTATGTGTAAGTTCTGTAATAAAAAAAGGTACGCTCGACCCCCAGGAAGTGCGTGTTTCTAATCGACTTCATTTTTCTCCATTGAATCCGCTGTGTCCATTTCATTTACTGTCTATGCTTCCGAGTTGGTCCTCCACAGCACATTCAAAGGTCAAAACAGGGCATAAAATAGGTTATTGTTCTTTTTTTTATGTGGAAATCTTGATAAAATTATAACGGGCCCTCAAAGAACAGTACAAAATAATAACCAAAAACGGCAGTTCGTGACCCCTTTAAGTTACTTTTATTATTCTGAATTGTGTAAATGTGTTAGCCTGAATTACCTTAGGCACTGGTTTACAGGTTTGCACAACGAGCTAACTGTCGAATGTTTACCGCGGTATTAGCCATATTTAGAATTTTATGCCGTAAGTAAACATAATCAATTACAACAGGACAGTCAGAACCATTCAGTAGTTGTTCTGTGTTCTGAATCCATTTCTATGACGAACGTCGACCGAACGCTCTGACGTTCCAGCCGTTCAGAGCTGCTATGGCATGCTGTCTCCATGGAAACCAGCCTAGTTGGTGCAGTGCGTTTGCGTGGTTTGAATATTCCTGTATGCTAGCACATCCACACTATAAAAGACGTAGCTTTTATGAAGCGATCAATGTTGCCATTTGAGCTAGATTTACAGAGGATTGCTTGAGGTGAGCATTAACTAGACAAAATGCACGGCGTTCTCGAGAGGAGTTTTTTCGACAGGCCATTTTTTTTCAACTTTGTTGTCGTATAATTAGCGAGCTAACCTCAACCGAAGCAGGTGAACAGGTATGTGTGACCATGTTAAACTGCAAATGTAGTTTACATCCCGCAATCTGACATTCGGCACTCATCAGGAATATTACGGATCTTTTCTTCATTTGTCAACAGCCATATTTGGATGGTTTTATCATAAGCTGGGCAATGATTTCATTTTTGATCACCAGCACGCGCTGATCACAAGCACTCGACATCTCGACCTGCTCCATTGGGAAAACGCGAACCAACTCCATCTTTTTCTCAGAAAGTAAGCAACATTTATCACAGGAATCCCTTACTATGTTCGTCAGCGCACGCGCGTCAGCTGAAAGCGCGTGTAGAAACTGCACAAACAATTGAAACCACGCAAATAAATTAGTGGAAGATCAAGCTTTGCAACCAGTTGGACGCGTTTATCGTGGGAGCACCATCCTCTCTTCATCAAAAACATCACATCAGTTATTCACTGTCAAGAAGCCACAATAATGGCAGGACTCTGACACCCGCGTCTGACACATTGACTATCACACTTAGGACAGATGTTTGTCAGGAAAATGACGCCGAGCCAGTCCAGTTTGTTTGGAGAGATAGATGACCTGCAGGATCTTACTTTCATCGAGAGACCCATACGCAGGTGTCTGAAGGTATGTATAATATAACCTCCCCTATAAATGTCAAACTCTTTGTTTCGTATAGTATTCGTTAGCTGCTTACCAAACAATACTGTAACGAGACATGTAATGATTCAATACTTAATATATTTTAAGAGTGGAGGAATTTTTTGGACGCTGCAGGTGATTTATTTAGAGAGACTAAAACACAAAACATTCACGCGTTTTGACGCTTCCGCTTATTTTGTTAGGCGCGCCACGACCATTTATTCCAATACATTATCGCGTCGTAAACTCTATTATCTTTATTTGAAGTAGTAACTGTACTAGCATCCTTAGGGAAGGACGGGGGTTGCCCACTTCAGCCTGCTGAGTGACGCAGTTTCTGTCAGCTGTCCGCATCACTGCTTCGCCTCCTCGTTTTGGCGCCTCACCACTGCGGAATAGAGGATTTCCACTTCAAACCATTACGTTATTCCTATCACTACCGCTAATTGCTTCACATAAATCGGTTGTGTTCACTTGTAGTTGTGTGAACGTCGTTCTGGGCGTCTCTGTAATCATGTACCTGGCAGCAGTGAAGTTAGGCAGGGATACTCGCTCATCTCTCAGCATCGCGTATGCGGGAATAATGCAACTCCTACAGAGGGGGCGGGTGTTTTCTTCCTCTTATCTTATCTTATCTTATCTTATCTTATCTTATCTTATCTTATCTTATCTTATCTTGTCTTATCTTATCTTATCTATTATTTTTTTAATGGGGAGGTTCCAAAGAAAAACATCGTGGGTCTCAGAGTCCTAAGGTAATAGTCTAGGCACCCACACATGGCTTACGTCCCCCACACTATCTCTTCCCACGCAGTCCCTCTTGCCTCGCATCCTGCCTCCCTGCAGCCTCCTCACATATTTGGCTGAGTCATCTGTAATGGAATCTTGCCCAATTACTGGCCATTCTTTTTTTAAGATGCTCTACTTTTGCAGATTTTTGTGTTTTCTATGGAGACGCTCAACATTTTATGATAATGACTTTTGCTTCCTTTATTTTAGCACTTAGTGTTTTGTATAGTGCCTATAGCAAGGCCAGGCTTCATAGCTGTTCATCTTGTTTCCACCATTTGCAGACTGCAGAAGAGATTGACAAGCTCACTGTGGATGAAGATCTGAATGACATAGAGCGAGCAGTCTACCTTCTGAGGTAAAATAGGACCCATTTGTGGCACTGCCACTATAACTGATCTTTTCTATAATGCTTTTAGGGCGAGGATTGTTAGTTTTTAAATTGTTAGGTCCAAGTTTGCTAGATTAAAGGCTGGTTTAAATCAAGAGACAAACAATTAGGATAACTAATAGTAACTATACTAGCATCCATATCAGCAAACAACTGTTTATTATAAGCTCGAGCTGCTGTTTTGTCTCCTGTCTTTTTAAATGCTCGAGTTCTTTAAGGTTGAGTGGATTCGGATTGGCTGACAATATGTTTATTGTACATCAGCTTGAAAAAAAATCTTTAAAACTGTGATGTGATGGAAATCATATCATTTCTTCCATAATTTGACTTGACAGACATCAGAGTTAAAAGATTATATATATATAATATATATATATATATATATATATATATATATATATATATATATATATATATATATATATATATATATATATATATATATGCACGGCAGGGACTTGGTTCCATCTATCATTTGTTGATTTGTGGATGGATTATAAAAACATATATTATTATATATTATTTGAAATATACATTTAGTTACCATTTTTATTTATGTTAAAAAGGTTATCATTTGAGCAAGATCTGAAAATAAACCTCTCAAGCCACATCAACTCATTCTCAGGTAGGAGGCTGAGGCCTTTAGGGTTGACAGCTTTGTTTCTGTTTAAAACTGTGCCATGTTTTTCATAAATTTTATGGGTTCCAGATTGTTGAAATCAGTAATGTTCATTGTTTTTTCTTTCCACTTGACACTCTGGAAACTGTTTACCCATGCCAGCAATTGTTGGCTGCAGCTGTTCAGCCAAATGTGTATCCGGAGTAAGCTGACCGCACAACAACTTCTCAATGCTTGCTAACTGGCACAGAACATCCAGCTCAGTGGGTCAGGGCAGGTGGTGTCATCGCTGCTGTACTATTCTTATGAATAATGGATCTCTTGAATGGTCTCTCATTGATAGCTAGGTAGAGAGCTGATTGCATGCTCATCTCGAAGGATTTCACTCTTAAGTTTCAATGTTACTGTCGCTCAGATGCAGGTTTAGCAGTGATATAGTGTTATCTGATCATTAAACTTGAATGGATATGGTGCTGATTACTGGGGAGACAGAGTTAACATTTGATCAGATTTCCCTAGAATCTGCACATCTGCCATATTATGAATTTATAGTTAGCAAATGCACATTATATTCTTAGTTAAACTATGTTTTAGTCTTGTTTTAGACAAGATTAAGAACATTCCAAGCTGTTTAGAAATGTTATATTAAAAGGGACACATTTTAATGATTTAATTTAAATTGTATAGTTTATATTGGTCTTATAGTGTTAAGAGAACATAAACCAATACAAAAGGATACTTCAGGCACATCTTTAAAAAGTAAAATATCATGTTTAGAGATCCAATATTTTGACTTAAATTAATGATTAATTAATGATTACCATCCTTTTTGATTATGCCGTTTTAACATAAACCAACTAAAAAACTTAATTTGATGCATATTTGTCAGTCATATATAAATAAAATATACAACAAAAAAAAATAATTCTGCACCAAAACAAAAAGCATAGTTTGAAACAAGAAAGATTGAAACAAATTGGATTTATTTAAGAAAAATATATTAACCTGGTTGTTGTGAATTTAAAACACATTCAGTTTAATAGTACTATTACTTACCTGTTTCATTTACAGGTGCATCTCAATAAATTTGAGTGTTATGGAAAACTTTATTAAATTCAATAATTCAACTCAAATTGTGAAACTTGTCTATTAAATAAATTAAATGCACACAGACTGAAGTAGTTTAAGTCTTTGGTTCTTTTAATTGTGATGATTTTGGCTCACACAAAACAGAAATCCAACAAATTTATCCAAATTTATCCAAATCTAAACAAATTAGAATATGGTGACATGACAATAAGCTTATCAACTCAAAACACCTGCAAAGGTTTCCTGAGCCTTCAAAATGGTTTCTCAATTTGGTTCACTAGGCTACACAATCATGGGGAAGACTGCTGATCTGACTGTTGTCCAGAAGACAATCACTGACACTAGGGATGCACGATAATATCGGCACAACATCGGTATCGGCCGAAAAAAGCTTAAAATGACCATTATCGGTATCGGCCGATATGAATATTTCTGCCGATGAGCCAAACCGATATTCTCCAAGTGAAATAATTGACCTGTTTTTCAGATGTGAATGTCTGTCTACATTTGTAAAATAATAAATTTATGGTAGAATCAGTACAGAAGAGATACATGGATTTCTCTTCAGTAAAATTAAAGTTTAAATTTATCAGTATATATTTGTATATATATCGATATCGGTATCGGCATCGGCCAAAATTATTTAGAAAATATCGGCATATCGAATATCGGCCAAAATCCAATATCGTGCATCCCTAACTGACACCCTTCACAAGGAGAGTAAGCCACAAACATTCATTGCCAAAGAAGCTGACTGTTCACAGAGTACTGTATCCAAGCATGTTAACAGAAAGTTGAGTAGAAGGAAAAAGTGTGGAAGAAAAAGATGCACAAACAACCGAGAGAACCGCAGCCTTATGAGGATTGTAAAGCAAAATAAATTGCAGTCATGTATTGAGGCTGGGGTCAAGGCATACAGATGTGTCAAGGAATTTGGCTACAGATGTAATATTCCTCTTGTTAAGCCACTTCTGAACCATAGACTATGTCAGAGGCGTCTTACCTGGGCTAAGGAGAAGAAGAACTGGACTGTAGCTTCAGATGAGAGCAAGTTTTGTTTTTCATTTGGAAACCAAGGTCCTAGAGTCTGGACGAAGGGTGGAGAAGTTCATAGCCCAAGTTGCTTGAAGTCCAGTGTTAAGTTTCCACAGTCTGTGATGATTTGGGTTGCAGTGTCATCTGCTGGTGGTGGTCCATTGTGTTTTTTGAGAACCAAAGTAACTGCACCCATTTACCAAGAAATTTTGGAGCACTTCATGATTCCTACTGCTGACCAGCTTTATGAAGATGCTGATTTCATTTTCCAGCAGGATTTGGCACCTGCCCACACTGCCAAGAGCACCAAAAGTTGGTTAAATGACCATGGTGTTGTTGTGCTTGAATGGCCAGCAAACTCATCAGACCTGAACTCCATAGATTCTCTGTACTGTCAAGAGGAAAATGGGAAACAAGAGACCAAAAAATGCAGATGAGCTGAAGGCCACTGTCAAAGAAACCTGGGCTTTCATACAGTACTACCTCAGCAGTGCCACAAACTGAACACCTCCATGCCACGCCGAATTGAGGCAGTAATTAAAGCAAAAGGAGCCCCTACCAAGTATTGAGTACATGTACAGTAAATGAATATACTTTCCAGAAGGTCAACAATTCACTAAAAATGTTTTTGTTATTGATCTTATGAAGTACTGTATTCTAATTTGTTGAGATAGTGAATCGATGGGTTTTTGTTAAATGTGAGCCAAAATAATCACAATTAAAAGAAACAAAGACTTGAACTACTTCAGTTTGTGTGCACTGAATTTATTTAATACACAAGTTTCACAATTTGAGTTGAATTACTGAAATAAATGAACTTTCCCACGACATTTTGATTTATTGATATGCACCTGTATATTGTATATGACTGACAAGTATGCATAAGATTAAGTGTATTAGTTTGTTTATATTAAAAGAAATTTAAAATGCTGTTAAAATACGTAAATTATGCATTAAGTACATTTTGAGTGCATATTGTAATCTTGATATTGATATTTTTGTTGATTTTCATTTATGCATATGCAGATGTTCATTCAGTCCTTGCATTCTCTGAGAATTAAACCCACAACCTTGCTGTTGTTACCGTGATACTCCACTGTTTGTGCTGCATGAATAGTCAGTTGGTATATAGACATATTTTCCTATTAACAGTGTAGTTGGAGCACCATTGTTTTTAACGTGGATTTATGGAGTCAGCGTCAAGGTTTCTTGGTTCTAGAAAAGCATACCAGCAGCTGATCTGTTATCTGGTTACATGCTTTATGCTTCCATGCTACGCAGAGATGAAAATGCTTGGACCAAATATCCAAAATTATTTCTTTTTATACTTTTTGACCCAAAACTATTTTTTTGAAGGTCTGATTTTGTCCCTTTTTAACCTATAAAACACTATATTGCTCCTTGCTTGTGCTAATTTAGTGCCAGAGTCGGTCCACAGCCTGACTCCCTCGGGTGGCAAACTAGTTCTGAGAACAATTTAATTGCCCCCGTTCGATGTCATTTTGCATGTAAAAGCAAGCTGCCAGAGCATCTGTAAAATGACAGGAAAGAGAGTGCTTGTTAAGAAATGGATGAATGGTTAAAAAAGAGGAGGGGTTTCTGATGTGTGGTCACATCATAGATTATGGTTACGCAAACGTGATGCCATCTTAGTGAAATATTTTTAGCATTTTGCACATCTATTCATTTTGTATTGTATAAACCAATATCATATTTCAGTGTATCTAGTTGTTTGTCATCTGTGACAACTTGGTAATTCTTCTTAATTATAAAACCTGAATAATCTGCATTGATATCAAGTAACCGTTTAGAATGCCCAATTCTCAGACTTGCATAAGGTTGTATGAGGCCTAATGTCATGATTTAGTTATCTCATTGTCATACACAATGCTTTTTACATTTCAAATGCTTTTTGTATGACTTGCAACGTAAGTGATATTTCAGCAAAACTCTTAAACATGCAGATTCCTATTGAGTTCAGATTTAGGCTGATTAATTCCAAAAATGTAATTGAATTTTGAGGTAATTTCCATTTATAAGAGACACATTTGCAAAATTGTATTTCAGCGATTACCCTGAGATTCTATGTAGTGGAAGTTTGCATGTGGCACTGGGCTTAATTCATAAATATGCTACACTATGCTACATAAAGATTATATATACTGTAACTCTAGAACAGTATGTTTCAGTTACAGTTTGAGTAGCAGGTAAACCCCCACTGCCTCTGATATACAGCAGTAAGACTTAGCCAGAGAAGTTGTTGCTGACTAGCTTTTAGGTACTGTGAGTTTAGATGCGGCTCAGTGAGAGATTTTTCCATTCTGGTGTGCTGATGTCAGGAACAGGACTGAGTGCGTCACTGCTTTTGCTGAGAGTCATACTGATGAGGCTGCAGGATTTTAAGACATGCTTTTTGTTGTTTGTATCAGGACTTGTTTGTTGGAATGACTATACACTTCAGGTGTTTGGTTAGCATGGCCTCAGTAGCCCTTGCTGGTAGATGTCTGTAACAACATAATCTGGTTCTAAAACAAGCATGGTCTACATTGACGTTCATTAAAACATGGCCATATATTATCTGGATGTTTTTTTGGCAAACAACACTTTTCACATACCATTTACATTAATTTGTCAATCTTACAAAACACTGGTCTTCCTTTAAGAGCATTATGGAATGAGGGATGTGCACAATAAGAAAGTATCATTTGTGGGGATGTGAAATTCAGGGTATGAAATATTTGTTCACGGACAGACTGCAAACAGCCTGTGCTCTTCACTTTCTTCCCAGCATCATCATTGGCCCTGTTGGGGTTGGAAGGATTAGAGACGCTGCCAAATGTATAAAACTAATTACTAAGTGGGCTTTGTTTAGGTTTCATTACAGTTCTGCTGGCTCAACAATCAATTGCTGACTCATTTCTTCTGGAGGGGGAGAATTCAAACAGTTGTTATCTGTGTCAATTTCCGTGTTGCCTTCTTCCACTCTCTCTTCTCAACTTTGTGTTGAGCTCTTGAGCTCAGATAGGGTTCGATGTGAATTGTTTTACTGGTCCCTTTTCAAAGATTCTGAACACAAGGTACAGTAACATCTTTCCAAAGTGGGTCTTTCTAAACATCTAAACATTGACATATAAAGGAAGCTAATGTTTTTCCTCAGACAGCAATGAGATAAACAGAGACTTTTGCTTTCCATTTTTTTTTTTCAGATTATTTCTGAGAAATAGACCAGTGTTGACCAACTAATAGACCAAATTACTTCGCTCTTTATTCAGATTTGACAAAGTCTGCAATCAGAAGTCAGAGATTTCAATAAGAATTCGAACATTCTTCATCAGATTCTTCCTAAATCAAATGATCTAAACCAGTGTAACCCACTTTCATGTTTTTGCTCTATTCATTTAATTTTATAGCTCCATTTAGTATGTTGCTTAAAATAACATTATTTTGTGTATTTCGTGTAAAGCAATGTGTTTATGTGGTTTAAAGTAAAAAACAACAATATTATTTTCCACATAATGTATATCATGGTTTCTCCTCTATGCCCCGCCTTTCTTAAACGAGTAAATTTTTACAAAGCTCATCATTCTGAAAAGCGAGGTGTGCTCTGATTGGCTAGATATCAAGTGTGTTGTGATTGGCTGAATGCCTCTAGCGTGTGACGGAAATGTTACGCCCCTTAACACTTTGATCCTGTGTGTGCCTGACGGGTAGGATAAAATGTCAGGACACCAGCGCGATGAGACAAAACCAATAAAACCCATTACAAATGAGGCAATTGTTGCATCCAGAGGGGTCATAATTACTTATTATAATGATTTATACTGTCTTCGTACGCGTTGCATATTGCGCTGCATAAACATAAAACCATGTCTGCATTTTTGATTGGACAAACAACAAGCTCTAACAGCAGTACACTGCTCAAAACTCGCATTTGAATCATCAGTGGCAAATCCTTTAAATATGAAAATGTACTTACAGACTCTCCTTGCAAAGTTGGAATTGCCCCACTTTATAGAAACAGACAGTGGCTACTCTCACAGGAAACCGTCCTTGTCCTCCGCAAAATGCGCTGCACATTTGCACATATGAATATTTGGGACTGTTTTGGAACAGCGTTGTAAATACAACTTAACCACTGATTTCTAGTTGTGTCCTTTTTTGGAAGGCTAAACAAAGTAGCTACGCTTTCAAGACAAAACACAGTGTCTCCACAACATGAATTCTCTTGAGCTGCTACATGAAACAACAATTTCAAAATGCAACAAAATGTTCTACTAGACTGAGGCCATTGTGTATCATTCACTCACCAGGGAAATCTAATTACAAATGCGACCTCTTTTTACTTTCTGACCACTTTCCAACAAAGACCTGGCCGGAGCAAACAAGAGACTCAAGTCTCAAGACTGTGGGATTGTGTTTCCAAACCATTCAGCATCTGGTCTTTAGCTGATTATGTCTTTCGTCTTCGTATAGATGTCAGCTGTTCTTCTCTTTGCATGGTACCTCTGTCATTTAGAGTATAAACACAGGCTTTGCTAAGGTGCTGTATATTATTGACCTTATTCAAGAAATGCACAAAGCATGACCGCATTACTCTCTTCTTAGACAAACTTGGCAGCAGGTCAGGCTGTTTCTTAGTTATTAAATAACTGTCTGCCAACAAAGGACGTTTATGTTAAAAAGCACAGCCTATCCCTGAAAAAGTAATGAATACCTGTTTATAGTCCATTATTTAGAACAACAGCACACATGAGAGACTGATAGACATGAGAGTGTTCTCGGAGAGAACGACTAGGAGGTTTAGCTGCACCAAGCTTCAGAGGGTTCTGCTTGAATGGTAAAAACAACTACAGCACAATGGTTCTATAAATAATCTGAACATGTAGGCGTTTCCTTCACTTTTATGGCTACTTGCACTAAAATGTTTAAAAACAAAAATTAAAGGGAGTAATTAAAGAACACAATTGAGTTCTGCTCTCTTTTCATGTTCTTGGACTTGGACTTCAGACTGACGTGTGGGCGCAAAAGTTTTGTTTATTAGTGGAATTTGAAAAATTCAATTTGGGCACAGCAGTAGTTCACTGTCATTTAAACAATTTACATGGATTACATTTATTTGATTCTCCTATTCAGAGAGCCTCTTACAAAACGTGCTTTGGCTTCACATAAGAGACCATTGTGATCAACAGATGGCTAGCATGCAACTTAGCAACTTGCTATCAAGCATCATCTGCTACAGTAGGAAAGAAGTGCTTCCTGAACAAATGCAAAAAAAGTATGAACTAGTACAAAGAAATCTACTGAAATATAAAGTACAACACCAAGATGTTTTGTTAATTAATCCAAGTATTGTTGAAAGAGGTGAGTCTTGACCCTGCATCTGAAGATTGGCATTGTCCTTTATATCTAATTAATGTTCTCTAATTTCACTTTTCATACAGTCAGCAAGGAGTCTTCACTCACCTGTGAAGAAAAAGTTGCGGTTACCATAATTATCTGATGTTCTAATGGGGAAAATATCTTATAGATTTGACAATTTTTTGAAAACATAAACTTTCCAAAATGTTTAGACAGTAACTTCTGAAACACAGCAGAACTACAGCCATGTTATTTATATCATCAGCCACATTTCTGTGTTGTTCAGTTCTGGCGAGGATGTCCAAAGGGCCAGCGTGATCATCAACCTGTCAAACCTGGTGCGCCAGAACCCAGCAGAGACCTTTCGCAGGGTGGTGCCAAAAGTCAGGGTAGGCCTAACAGTATTTAATTTATTGTTTTTGTTGTTACGATCCTTCTGTGATGTCTTGGTGTGAGCTGTTTGTGAATGATCATACAGAGCTCCTTCTTTTACCCCAACAGGAGGTGCTCCATGTAGCTGGGGCAGATATGCAGCTTGCCGCTGCAGGATCTTTCCTGACCGTCCTCCAAGATGACATTGTCCTCATCCAGACACACACCCACTCAATCTTGCAGATAGTTCTCCTGAATCTCGACCACAGGGACACAGGTTGCCTTTTATTTGAGAATGCTTGAAAAGTACCTGTACTGTATAAACTATAAAGGATATACAATAAATGTGATGAATTTTGGTCATAAGTTTTTCTTTTTTACATCCTCTTTGAAATGACTGATTGAATGCACGAGTCCTTATTATTTGCAGTCTTGTTTAACAAACACTACCATTCAAACATATGGGGTCAGTATGGTCACTTTTTCATTTGTTTTTATTCCGCAAGGATGCATTAAATCGATTAAATGTGACAGTAAAAACATTAATAATGTTACATAAGATTTCTATCTTAAATAAATGTTATTCTTTTATTTCTGTTTATCAAAGAATCCTTAAAAAATATAAGGAAATTGTAATTTTTAAATAAAAAAAATTAAATTGTAATAACATTTTACAATACTATTGTTTTACTTTTGATCAAATACATTTTGTTTTATTTTGCAGACCCCAATCTTTTGAACTGTAGTGTATGCCAGGATGAAATATGAATTTCGGCATGTCAAGGACACAATAAGCTACTATATCTTTATTTTTAATAGTGGTCAGCAATGCTTGGTTGGAGACGTTGCTGTCAGCAATTGATGCTTTACCAAAGGAAACTATCAGGCAAGAGGTAATGACAGCTGCGGTGTTTCTCTTGTCTGTCATTTCTATACCCATGGGATATGCCAGAGAAATCAGCTATCAGTGTGAATTAAATTCCAGTTTGCTTTGATTGCTTGATTGCACAGATTCTTAGTCCTCTGTTATCGAAACATCAGCTCTCCCAGTCTGTTCCGGCACGTCTGGCCAGCTGTCGCATCTTAGGAAAGGTTGTTGGCAAATTTGAGTCATCAATGTGAGTTCAAATAAGACCAATAATGACCAATCAAATAAGAGGACAAGAACAGCTTATGATATGATATTTTTAATATAAAGTAATTTTCTTTTTATTGATGTTACAGTTGAAAAGCTTAAGTTAAAATACACCTTTTGTTGGTTATTTGCTGACTTAAAATGTCTACCGTGGTTTTTCTCTGCAGAGTGAAGAAAGACCTTTTGCCACTGATCAGGTCGTTATGCCAGGATGTAGAGTACGAAGTGCGCGCCTGCATGTGCCGCCAGCTGGAGAACATCACCAGGGGAATTGGGTAAAAGATATGAAGCAGAAAGACATTAAAAAGAACATTTTGTTATTAGAATATCTAACGCTGCCAAATCTAATTCCTGTTATTCCTATATGGAATAATAGGAATTCGATAGGAAAACAAAGTATATTGTATAATTTAAATTTTAAATAACAGGTATAGTGTATATAATTTTTTTATATACAGTATATATCAGTGTTTTTCAGTTTTCAGTGTTTTTGTCTCTTCTTTTGAATGCGAGACATTTTCTCACATATTTAAACCAAGGGATGCAAGTTGTGACAGACTGATGCTTAAACTTAAGCGCTTTGGGACATTCTGTTAGCAATAATGTCTGTGGTGAACATTTTTGTGTACAGCATCAACATGGATCATAAGACTAGTTTGTCTATATTTGCTCTGTCCCAGGCTGGACCACACTAAGGTTGAAGTGCTCCCTGAACTGGTTGAGCTGGCCCAAGATGAAGCCAGTACTGTGAGACTGGCAGCTTTCGACACCATCATCAACCTGTTGGAAATGTTTGACAGTGGTAAGCCACTCACAGTGTTTATTGAAATCATTTGTCACGCTAGTTTTTTTAATTTATTTTTTTTTACTGAAAAGACAACCATGTATTATAAATATAATAAAAATATTTTTCATATGTGTATAAATATGTAGTTCATATTCTTTCTTTGAGTATCTTTAACAAAAACAATGCTCATTTTAATGCAAGAAAATTGTCAATTTTCTTTTTCTTTTAATGCACTGGTAAATTTAGCTTTTCTTCTTTAAGACTAATGGAAAGGAAACATCCAATAAAGACATTTAAGTGTTTATTTTATTTAACTTTATCTATATGTCAGTAGATTTTAATTACAATACATATATTTTAAAGGCAGGCTACTGACCGTATTTTCAGATTTTTTTTCAGATTTTCTGATATATGGTGTGATAATAAGACAAATTTACTGAATGACAACATGAAACATCAATTTTAAAGGGGTCATATGATGCGATTTCAATGTTTCCTTTCTCTTTGGAGTGTTACAAGCTCTTGGTGCATGAAGAAGATCTGCAAAGTTGCAAAAGACTAAAGTCTGAAATCCAAAGAGATATTCTTTATAAAAGTTAAGACTCGTCCACTCCCCCTATGTCTCGTCGTTCCGGCCAGACAGGGGATCACAAGAGATGTAACATTTCTGTCACGCGCTTGATGTGTTCGGCCAATCTCAACGCACTGGATAGCTGGCCAATCAGAGCACACCTCGCTTTTCAGAGCGATGAGCTTTGTAAAAATCGATACGTTTCAGAAGGTCGGGCATAGAGGAGAAACAATGATGTACAGTATGTGGAAAGTAATGTGTATCTTAAACCTTAAACCGCATAAACACATTTCATTACATCAAATAATGTTCTTTTCAGCAACATCATATGACCCCTTTAAACCTGGCTTTGTCCCATGTTCATATTTCTGTTCTGATATTGTATGCAAATTAGTGTGTTTTTCATTAGATAATGCCTTTTTTCATATTTAAACATAATATTTCAGAAAACTCATAATACAAAACAACTTGGGACGCATGGTGTTATATATATATATATATATATATATATATATATATATATATATATATATATATATATATATATAAATTGTTAAAGTTACAATTTTTACCTTTTTTTACCTGTAGTGTTTTGCTTTAAGGGATATTACCATTGTTAATATCAGCCATTCTGCTGTGGAAATCAGACAATTTGGAATGTAGTTAAATAACAGAGAAGCAGTGTGGTGTAAAAACATTAGAACTACCTATTATTTCACAGAGTACTTTTTGAAACACGCTGCGTACCTGCTCATATCATCATACACAGTTTCTTTTTTTTTTTTGCATGCTGGGACATCAGATTCGGATAGTGGCATGTGGCTCCTTTGTGAAAAAGATGTTGAAATTGTCTCACACTCTTTCTCTATCATCCTCTCGCCCTCCCTTCTTTTCTGTCACCATTTTTCATAGATGACAGAACTTGTGTCATATTTCCCTTGGTGAAGGCATTCTGTGAAAAATGCTTCAAAGGGGATGAGGCAGTGCTGGCCTCCTTGTCCTTCCAGTATGGAAGGCTTTGTCACGGGCTCTCAGGTGACTGTCCGCTTCCTTTTTATGGCTTTCTGCAATGTTTTAAGATTACAATCATGACATGGATTTTTGTATCTTTTATTTGAGCAGAGTCTTTTACTGACGAGCAGCACCTCTGGTTTCTGGAGTTTTATAAGAAGTTGTGCTGTCTGGGTTTGCAGCATGAAAATGGGCATTGCGAGAGCCAGCCCTATCCACTAGAGCTGGAGAACAAATATGCCCTAGTGCGCAGGAACTGTGCCTACAACTTTCCTGTGAGTTTTCTTGCCTTACATCCATAACTGTTTCATTCTGTTGTCTATAAAGTTTAAATGTGTATTTTGCAGTGTTAAGGCACTTTGTTTTATTCCAGTTTAATATACAGAGCCATTTCAAGAGTGTAAACACTGTTGCTCAGTGGTACTAAAACATTACACTACATTTAATGTACATAAAAAATGTAATGTACAGCAGGTGATCCAATCATACCAGTCAGATTTTTGCAAAGACTGACTAGTAGACCTACTGTAGATAATACAGCCATAGCTTGGTCTTCAGTCAGCATGTAAACATGAATCAGAATACAGTTTCACTTGGTGTTTTGCACTTGCTCCAAAAGACCAAGGAGACATGCAATGTGGTTTACATTTTTCAAATATTCAATCCAGGATGCAGTTTATTGTAAGTCTTAATAAATATTTTTTGTTTAAGCTTTGCTTGTTAAAAGCTCTAAAGATACTTTTTTTTTTTAAGTCTTAATTTTTTATGATTTGAAGGCCTTTTGGCCAATCAATATTTTGACTCTGACTTGTCCATCATCACTGTCTGAAGTGGTCCTTTGTATTTAGTGTGATTATATATAGCTACAGTCTAGTGAACAGTCTGAGATGTAGGTGGCTTAAAGTTATGTCTAAGAAACCAGTCGCTTTTTAAGAGGGACACAAAAGCATGATGAAAGTATCATAAAAGCAATAAAAGTCTTCACTACTTGTAGGTTATATATAAGTGGTTATTGACTGATAATGTGTCCTTCCAGTGGGCTTTTCTTTTAGTAACTTTTTTAATATCAATATTTTTTTAAATTACAAAATTAATTTTATTCTACCAAAGTTTGTAAGATTAAAATAATAATAATTATCAAGGCTGTATTGATTTAATAAAAATACAGTAAAAACAGTGGTACTGTAAAATATTATTACAATTTAAACAATTAATTACAATTGTTTTCCATTTTAATATATTTTAAAATGTATTTTATTCCTGTGATGACAAAGCAGTCATTATTCCAGTCTTCAGTGTCACATGATCCTTCAGAAATCATTCTTATATACTGATTTTGATTAAGAAACATTTCTTCTTATAATTTGTGATGAAAACGGTTGTGTTGCCTTATATTTTTGGTGATATTGTTTTCAGGATTCTTTGATGAATAGAAAGTTCAAAAGAACAGCTTTTATTTGAAATATTCAGTAGTATAAACAGTATTTTTAAAGTGACTTTCCTGAATTATTTATGAGCATATTGATGTGTGTCTGGAGTCTTGTCTGTAGATTTTCTTCTCTGTATTAATTTGCAGGCCATAGTGTTATTTGCCGATCCAAACCACTTTCTGTCTGAATTATATCGTACCTTCTCAAGTCTTTGTCATGATCCTGAGATTTCAGTTCGGAGGACAGCAGCTGGTGGTTTCCATGAGGTACAAACTCAGAAACTCATTTAAACATTTATTTTTTTGTCATAGTACACAAAGTGACTCACATTTTGACAGGTAGCAGTGCCATAGTTTAGAATGTACAATACCATCTGTTCTAATCCCTCTGCATTAGGTGGTCAAATTGCTGGGCCCAAATGTGCATTACATACACAAAGAGCTAATCACTTTGCTGCAGGATGACTCATTGGAGGTGAGACCTGCATAAAGGTTTGTGTGTGTGTTTATTAAAAGAGCTTTCAGCTGTCTGTGACAAGTTCAGTCAGCACAGTCATTTCCTTGGTACACTGTGCTGTGCGAGGCACGGCAATTTCTTCACAGAAACATTCGGCCTTTCTCAAAACCTCTACTGACTGGCGAGTTTACATGAACAAATAGCTGTCTGACCATTCAAAACCCCATCCAACTCAGCTTATGTAACTTCTTTATTTAGATGCCCATTAGTTAGGAAAGACATTTCCTTCTGGAGTGTGTGTGAAGCAGAGAAATACAATTATTTAGTTCTGTCTTTGCAATGTATTAACAAAAATACAAAGGTAGAGTGTGTCATTTATGCACCACTTGAATGGAATTGGAAAAAAAAATGGCAGGTTTTCCAAACACCCATTTGCAATTCATCATAGTTAGATTTGATATTTGAAAACTGTTTTAGCATTGACAAAGTTACACACATCACTTTTAACTCCAAACTACCAAAAATTCTTTATATGCACCAGACATACCATGTCAGCATGTGTATGAAGCTGTGTGCACTGTGAGCCTTTGCGGAGGTTGCATGCAACTGAGTAGGATGAATGAATGCATTGCACCTCCCTAGCTAAGGCTAGAGTGTGGTATTGTTTATTCTGTTGTGATCCTCTGAGCAGTATTAGTCACACACCGCATTAGCATCCACTATAGTGCAAAACTCCCCGAGCCATCAGACATAGTGATTTTCATGATTAATGATGATGGAAACCGAACATTATAGACTATCTATTATAGTCTGTGATCTCACCCAAGCTTATCTTCAATTTTAGAATCCCTTCTTGGGGTTGGTAGAAATGACGAGAATGCTTTGTTGATTTGATAGGCTTATATCAGCATTAGTTCAGTGCTTTTAATCTGCAGGTATTGGATGCTCTGTTGAACAATCTTCAGGAGACTTTAGAGCTGGCCACTTCCAGAGGAGAGGGAGCAGGTCCTGAAAGCAAGGTATCTGCTTTACTTTTGGATGCTTTTAGTTAGCATGCCATGCATTCTTTTGTTGTGTCCTTTGCTGAATGAAAGTATTAATAAAAAACAAAACAAAACATCACTCTCAACCTTACAGCAGGTGAATATTCCAGACTTGGTGCCAGCTTTGGTAGCAGCAGAACAGAAAGCGGCGTCCTCGCTTCACTGGCGGGTTCATGAGAAACTCCTGCAGTGCTACTCCTGTCTGCCCCGTGTCATCTCTGGGGACCAGATCTACTTCCGCTTCTTTCAGAGAATGTTCAGCATCATCACTACCAATGTAAACTTCTTACACACACACTCCTTTCTGTACATCCTCTCAATTTTAAGTGGCTATTTCACCTGTCCTTCTGTTTACTTTGTTCTAGAATGTTCTACCAGTCCAGCGGGAAGCTGTCAGGACGTTATGTGTGTTTTTGCGCTATAACCGCAAACAGGAACAGCGGCAAGAGATAATCAGCAAAATAAAGCAAGGTAAAAAAAAAAAAAAACAGGATCTGTTTATTTCACATTTTTGTGTTTGGGACTCTGTAATGCAGTTTGTCAGGACTGTATTCTTTTCTGAATTCAAGAACTTGCTCAAGGTAGAAGCTACTGGAACAGGCTTCGGTATCTGGACCTGTGTGAAATCACAATAGACCTCTTCTCCAAGTCGTATTTTTGTAAACATTTCCTTGTTCCCGCTCTTGAGTTGGTCAGTGACCCTGTAGCCAATGTCAGGTGAACAGCTAAATTTTTTTTAGCATCTGTTATTGCATCCTTGTTTACTGTGCTTTCACCAATGCCTTACAAATTACTGCTTATTGTTTGTTTTATTCAACTAAAACTTTCTGGCAGGTACAAGCTCTGTTATATCTTACCCAAACTGAGATCCACCATCAAGCCAACAGACAAACATCTACTTCAGCAGCTGGAGTTCTGTGTGCGGAAATTGTTGTGCCGTGAGAAGGATAAAGATGTAGTGGCAACTTTGCGTAAGGTGAGCTTCTCATCATTAAAGTTTGGTCACATTAGCAAAGTTTTGGTAACATTTTATGGACAAAAAATGGTACGTGTATGAAGCAATGCTCATAGAGAAGTTACTTTCAAACCAAACAGCTTTCTGTTGATCAACACCATGTATTTGCATGATCAACTTAAACCAATTGCAATATCTGCACGGGGAAATCTCTTACTCTCACTTGGATTTCACTTGAAATGGCAGGATTTTGCCAATTTAAAACAGTAAATGGGATTGCGATTTAATTGTTCTGTGTAGATTTTTTAATAGATTGAAAATAAATTCATTAATGGATGTAATTAAATATTCAAACGGTTTTATTATGTTTTCTTAGACAGTTCTGGAGCTGGACAAAATGGACATAACAGAGCCGGTATGAAAGATCTGTTACTTTAACCTTTTCAATTGAGTTGTTTTGACAGTTTCTATACACCATTTTCTTTTTATGAACACTGTGAGCTATTTTTGTTTCACTGTTAGTTTTGAAATAACTTTTCATATTTATAGTATCATAAAAGGCATGAAAGAGAGCTTTTAGATCAGAAAAAGGAGAAGGAGGAAACTCTTCTACTTGAAATGGTGAGTGATTTACCCTTTTTAATTAATTTATGAAGGCAGCAAGTTCACTTATTATGGTATGTGTGTTTTTTGTTTTATTTTTTTACACAAAAATCTCCAATTTATCTGTTGCCAGAAAAGACAAATAGGTTTTTCATTATGTGTAAATGTAACTTTTGATGTCAGAACAAAAAACATATCATTTTAAACAGTTTCTGCTTTGTGGTTTTGTAACACACAGGAACTGCTAGAACGACAGCAGAGTGAGGCAAAACTAGCTGGAGATAAACAGTCAGAGAAGAAACGTGAGTGACACGTTGTATTCATGCACCCTCTCTCTCAAAATTTGGATGGTTTACTAGCTTACATATGTATATTTCCCAAATGTATGTGGGCGTTTACTTATAATGCTTTTGAAATGCAGAAAGAGAAAGCAAGTCAGGCCTCTCTGGTAGTAAAGGAATGTCAGGATCTACATCAGGAGCAACATCATCCTCTTCTGCTGGTTAGCATCCTTCCTGATGTACATTAAAGTTAACTGAATAACAAAAACATTGCATTTGTTTTACTATATACACTACAATTTAAAAGTGTGGAGTCCGTAATTAATTTTTAAACAAATTAATAAAGCAATGAAGCATTAATTGATCATAAGTGACAGAACTTTTTTCTTCAAATAAATGCCGTTTTTGAACTTTTTATTTATCAACGAATAAATGGCAAGTTCAGCAAATGCTTGAGCAGCAAATCAGCATAGAATGATTTCTGAAGAATCATGTGACACTGAAGCCTGGAGTAGTGATGCTAAAAATTCTGTTTTGACATCACAGGAATAAATTACATTTTAAAATATATTAAAATAGAAAACAGTTACTGTATTTTTAATCATATGCAGCCTTGGTGAACTTTAGAACATTAGAAATGTTTTACCAACCTCATACTTTTAACAATAGTGTATATGAACATTTATTATTTTTTAATTTTTACAAATGACATAAAAATGTAAACATTTTCTAAAAGTTTTCAGAATTGAGATAGTCCCCAATGATAAGATATTACTAAATATAATGTAGAAACTTAAAGTTGTAAAGTTGGTTTGAAATTATTTGCATTGTGGAAAGTGCTATACAAAAAAAAAAAAAAAAAAAGATTTGGAAGGTGCTTCTTTTCCCAACACTGGTAATGTTTGCAGGTAAGGAGATGCGGAGGGCCAAACTAGCTCGCAGTCGTTCCCTCAGCGGTCATCCCACGACAACCAAGATGACAAACCCAGAAAAATCCTTGTACGTAATAATCATCTCATCGCTCTTGTGTTGCTATTGCAGTAGATTGCTCCAGTTCTGTCTGGGTTTTGAATTTTGTCATGAATTTGCCATGACCCATCACCAGTTGTTACATAGCGTGTTTATACTCACTATTTTCTCTTTAGAAAAATGAAGGATTCAGGAAGTTGCCCTGGATCAGGAAAGAGTGCCATGTTACCATTAAATGGTATTTAATAAGATTTCATCATGAATTATAATGGCTCTGTGCTGCAAATTTTCTGTCGTTTACCTGTACTTGTTTCTTTTCCAGATGATAACCTGCGACCTCACCACTTTAATGTTTCTTCATCAATCTCCTCCACCCCATCCTCCTCCTCCATGCCCGTCCTGATCCGCAGCAACACGAGCAGCTCTGTGGATCACCGGAGTAATGGGAATAAAGACACACAGTCTAGGAAGCTCTCTGTGTAAGTAGTGTGATCCTGTACTTTTTGAATCATAAAATCTTTTATTACTCATGACATTTTGGGTGTAATCATTTTATGATTATAAGCTGGAATGATTCAGCCAGACTGAACTTGACCTCTGTGATGTCTTTCTATTCGTGTCTGACAGACAGCGGAAGTCAAATTCATTTGGAATGCAGTCTGGGAGAGAGTGATTACCACTTTGCCTTCTGACTTAAAGCCCCTTTCTACAAGACTTTTCATTCTGCAGCAGCAGCATCCTTCCATTTTGATGTGTCCATTCTCTTCTATACCAGAACGGCTTAAGATATGCTGGGGCATCAATTAAGGTGTGCATTGATCCATCTCTGCCTTATTTCACACGAAAATCCACACCATACACCATAAAATGAAAACGAGTTGAGGAGTAATTGAATGTATTTAATTTACTGCCTCATTATTTTGTTTCTTGTATTATAGCATGCTTTGCAAATTCTGTTTTATATTTTTGAAGTGGCTAAGAGAAAAAGAAGAACAATGTATTTTTATGATTGAAGAGTTTTGGAACTCTCCATCCCATCCCACCAATGAGACTGTGCCTGGTGCTGCCCAGCACCTGATTGATTAACGCCGACATCTTAGTACCCAATGAATAAAATTCATGTTGAATATGATGCGCTTTAATGAGTTGCATTTGAAGAGCCTGCTAAAGTGCTAATATGAATACTATGCTGGTACGGACAGGTCTCCAGAAGAACAAAAAACTAAATACTTTTCACTGTTTGGGTAACACTCCATCACAGCATCAATAAAATCTCTTAAAGGAGACATATTATAGTCCCTTTTTACAATATGTAAATGTGTCCCCAGAATGTGTCTGAAGTTTCAGTTCAAAACACCCCACAGATCATTTATTATATAATTTTGAAAATGCCTATTTTGATTGTTTTTCAGGCCTGTGTCTTTAAATGCAAATGAGCTGCTGCTCCCTATCCCCTTTCCCAGAATAGAGCTGCACCATTACAGATCATACCTGCTAAAAACATCTGTTTTGGTTCTGATTATCATGTTTATCTCGCTGAAATCATGCATTTTAAACCATATGAGTTTAAACTTCTGATATACGGTTTTCTGAATCACGGAAAGAGGCAACCACACAGCATGTGAGTACTAAACAAAGTTCTTATTCACACACAAGTTTAACATTATGTTAAAAGCACACGAGTTACAAAAACAGTAAGTTATGTCTGTGAAGGGAAACAGCTGGGAAATAAATCTCTTGTCTATTTGAGATCTGAGTGGCAGCAGCAATATACATTAAAACAATAAACCCACTGCTCTCTTGTCTCCTCTGAGGCTGGGACTCTAAAAGCCTGTCCACACGGAGGTGCGTTTAGCTGTATACAAATCAATTTTGTATCATATAGGCATTTCGTTCACACGGATCTGGCATTTTAGGACATCGAAACCAATATTTTTTTAAACCGGTCCCAGAGTGGATAAATCAGAAAACGGCACCCTTGGGTTTTTGTGTGGAAAGCGAATCCACATATTTAATGAAACGATTGACGTCATCAGCTCACGTTTCACCCATAGTCAGACACCGCTTCCTCAAGTAGCAGCAAAAAAAAACATGAACAAACACTGAACAAATGTCTTATTGACTAACATTAACATTAATTAATAAATGTATTGTTCCAAAATCTTCTTTTGTATAACGTGCACAAGGTTTATGCGCATAGTCCAAGTCTTCTTCTCCATATTTAGGGTCTGGTATGTATACTATATTGTTTTGTGTCAGTTTCGTGGTTTTGTGTGGTCGCAGATATTTCTCGAGATGAGGGGGGAAAAAAGATAGGATAGAAAAAGCTCTGGCTTTGTGTGGACATAGCCTAAATAGTGTTCTGTGCTCGTTTGTGCAGCCAAAGACAGAACAGTTGGCATGTTTTGATCAAACTTTCATCATATAATCTGAGCACACAGCGCGTCTGAACCGAACTTTTTTTTTGGTGATTGATTCTGAACTGATTCTGTGCTAATGTTATGATCTCTGTCCACTGAAACACTATCTCTTTTAATTTAAAACGGTTTATTTAAAACAATTACTTATCAAACAGATGGAATTAAAAATAAAGGCCTGTCTCTAATAAAAGCCTGCTTCAAATAAAAGCCTGTTACCTTCTGTAGTTCAGATAAATAAAGGCCACAGCCTGAAAATAGGTAAAACTCATTTAATTAACTCGGGGTGTTGGAGGATGAGCCTATTTCCAAAAAAATTGAGAGTTCCTTTAAAACCACTATTCTGTATATGTACATTACACAAATTAATGTTAAATAAAAGTTTTTTTTTTTTTTTTTTTTTTTTTTTAAGCAAAACAACAGGTTAAACAATGAGTAGGACCAAGAATGTAAGTTGATAGTTTCTCTATAAATAATTAGTTCTTAGTTGGGTCGACCACATGGCCTATGTAAAGGATGCATTTTGTGGCCTCAAGGTAGAGGGTCCCACTTTTATGAAATTATTTGGCCCACCCCATCACGCAAGTTACGTTGCAACTAAGACCTTCGTATTGTAACCTTATCAAAGAACCTAATAAAATATTATTAATATATATTCCAAATATTTAATATAGGCTATAGGGAATTGCACTAGTGATGGTTCGTTCATTAACGAATCTTTTAGGTGAACAAATCATTCTCGTTCACGTAATCCACTGACTCATATTTCTTGTTCACTGAAGTTCCTCCCTCCCCAGCAGCAGCTCGGTGAACTGCTTAGCTCTGTGAACTTTATAATTTGTCATTTTTTATTTTATTGAACAATATTAACAACCATAATTGGCCTGGTACAACAAATGAAATGTCTTCACAGACAACAGATAAGCACCTTACATAGATAGAAAGTACAAATAAATAAGGTAAAGTAAAAAAAACCTAGGGGTTTTTAGAAAGTTTCACATCCTGTCAAAGAGTTACTCAACCTCAAGCCATTAGCCTTTGTGTATGAGATGTGACGGAGCATGTGATTTTTGAATGTAGAGAACGAATCCGCCCTTCACTCGAGAGATCTTCTCGTTTGTGAACGAATTGAATTAACTGATACATCTCGTTCGTGAATTAAATGAACTGATACATAGCTCGTTCGTGAACTAAATGAATGAGAGTAAGCCGCGTCAGTCGAATATTTAGTATTTATATGATATTTTGTAAACCTCAATCAGCAATCAGCAGATACAAATACTGTGCACATACGCTTGTTTTCATATTTAGAATAAAGATCATAACTCCACGTTTAATACCCGATTTATTAATGTGAATATATTATATATGAACTTTCTTGCCAAACAATTAAAATGTTAATTATGCAAGAAAGCTTTGTTCATCTGAACAATTTATTTAGACAATTTATTTAATGCGATTATGCACACATTTTAATAAAGCCAAAAAGTTTTTGTCACAAGTGAATACGTTCGTTGACTTAACACATAAAACATAAGACACTCTTTTTCGCCACCTGCTGTGGCGTATTTGTGTAATATGAAAAAGTTGTCACTGAACGAATCAGTGAACGAATCTGAACGACTCATTTTGGTGAACGAACAAATCTCTTGAAAGAATAAAAAATTCCACCATTAAATTGCACGCAACATAAATTAATTTTTAAAATTTAGTTTTTAATGAAGTTAATAAATAAAGTGCCAAATTCTTTACCCGCCCCTACCCAACCCACGGGTTATGAGACGGCCCCCACATCCCTAGTAGACGACAAAAATGATGTGTCGGCTGAAAATGATCCTGGGAGGAAGACGGTCATAGAGAAATTGCTGGAGGCATCGACCACTGAGCCTCCGGTCTCATCCACCTCCACGTTGACCTTGTGTAGCACCTGGGATCGAGAGACATTGATCACTGCATGCTGGTATATTTCATCTTTTACTATATATACTGTATGATATATTAATGTTAAAGTTTGTGTGTATGTGTGTGTGTGTATGTATGTATGTATATATATATATATATATATATATATATATATATATATATATATATATATATATATATATATATATATATATACACATATACACATGTATACACATACACACTTACAAGCACATATATAGGTTGTGGTCAATAAGACTACGATGTCAGTAGAGGACATGTATAATGTTCAATTTTTTTGTTTTATTATTATTATTTCAAATAAATGCTGTTCTTTTGAATGTTTTGATCATGACCACCAAATCAGCATATTAGAATGATTTCTGATCATGTGGATTATGTGACAGAATACTAAAGTGATGGCTTCTGAAATTGAGCTTTGCCAGGAATAAATTACATTTTAAAATACTCAAATAGAAATCTGTTATTATAAACTGTTATTAATTTTATTTTGAAATATTACTGTTTTT